>NC_055990.1:0-355937 GCF_018446385.1 Zingiber officinale
TAAGGTAGGAAGTACTATTATTATATTTTAATAAAAGCATTAGTTTATAATTATATGATCCATGTTGTAACTCAGCAAGCAAGCAATTTGTCATGTTTTTCATCCAACGTAAAGTATTGATAAATATGTTCCCAAGAAGGACCCTTTTCAGATCTGCCCATAAGAGATATGTTCTAAAACTGCTATCGTGAATATTCTTTTCAGGCGCACATACAGGAAACCATTCTCCACTTGTTCATTTGTGCACCTGCCATTGGATATTCAGCTACTTGTAAGTTGTAACTTAGAATTTCAAAGGCATATGGGGATTATGTGATGGGCTGATTTGATTTCTGAATTCTGGTTTTGCAAGAATTGTTTTTGGAGAAACCAACAAATACAGACTAGAGTGGAGGGAGATACATTAAGCTAATTATATGGAACATGCATACTATATAGATCAATGTCTTTGAGTCTTATCTTCCTCAAAATAGAAAACATTAAAAGTTAATTATAAAAGATGCTTTGGGTATTATATCAAATTGATATGTTCGTTGAGCTTAAACGATATTTAAAAAGGACTATGCTGCAATAATCCATGAACAGCATAAAAGTTACAGCAATAGAATTTTCTTAGACCAAAAGAACCAATATGGAGGAAAAGAAATCTAAGCATACTAACGATGAACCAAAAGCCAGCATAACTTTCCAAATAATGGTTGGACTGATAGGAATTAAACAGATCTATGCAAACAACTTAATATCTACTACTAAGTAGATAAAATATACAATAATTCACTTTCTGTATATAAGCATCCTATGATCTTATTTTGAATCACAAATTTTATTGTTTCAAGCATTTTTGTGAACAAATAACAAAAAATGGATGAAAGGGAATGCAATAAAAAAAAAAAAAAACACCATCATCAGCTAGTAGTGTTTGTCCGACCATTTGGGGTCTGCTACAAGAAAAGAGCATCATTAACTAAGCAATTTCAAACACAAATCTGTGATGTAACTACAAGTTGTCACTCAATTAGAAGTTGGTTACTTGGTTTAAAGTCCCAATTAGTTTACTCACATGCATGGGGGTGGACCTTCACCTTCGGGTTCCAACTTCCTCCATTCATAGGGTTTGGCAGCAGTATCTAGGGCCCAAACATCAGCTAAAGGGTGTTTCCCTGACAATAATGTATTGTTTCTCATAAGTTGAACCATGAATGATTGGATGCATATAGTAATAGTTGATAAAACATGTTTCTACATACACAAGTAAAATGTCCTACCATCATTTCCACCAATTGTCAATAGAAATCTCTGCCCAACTAGAGCCATCACATGACCATAGCGTGGTCCTGGACCAGGTCCTTGAACAACAACCCTATATTCAAGAATGCCACTTAATCAAAAAGTTGACAAGATAAATAACTAAGTTTACTGGATTAGATAAATAACCTATGCCACCGTGGCCGCTGCTGAGTCAAGTCCAGAACATGAAGATCCTCTGCTGACAAACCATTAGGACCAATCCCACCCTAAGAGATTAAAGAAATATCTACTTCAAAAACTAGCTTATTTTCCATAAACAAATTTAATTTAGTTAAATAATCAAAGAGCGTATAGTATATAAAGAACCGTGATGCACTAGAACATACATATACATGATTACCTGGATTACCACCATAGTACCCACAGAAGTTGCAACGTGTGCAGCCCTAGGTGAAGGGGGTTCTCCAAGAGGTGTCAGCCTGAGAAACACAACTGCATTATGCTCTTAAGCTAAATAATATCAACATATTGCTTAAATTTGATGGAAAAGCTCTGCCCAATAGTTGTTCTCATAGAGATTGTTCTTAGTATCAGATAAGTGAAATCAGCTAAAATATTATGCCATATGATGTAAAGAATATATCAATTAGCACTCTGTTAAAGAATACCTTGTCCATTTGTTAGTTATCACATCATAACAATGAACATCAGCCGTTGCACCTGCAAGGCCTGCAATGGAGAAGCAAAAAAAGTATTTGAAATAATTCAATCTTTCATCCATCTCAAAGTAGCTTAATTCCATCACAGTGGTTCCTCCCCATCTTCTTCAATTATCCCGAATAACTAGGATGTGTTTCTAAGAGATCAATGAAATTCAAGACATAGCCTACATAATTGTCTATGTTTTGAACACAAGCCAAGACTTCTCAGTATCAAGAACGCATTAGCAATCCGCACAACAAGAATTTGAGATTAAGACGACAAGGGGTATCGCTTACGAATGCCAGCATTTGCTGCCGGAGATGGTGGGGCCGTTGAATTGCCCTCGAGCGCAGTTGCACCTCCAAAGAGAATAAGCCGCGGCCCTATGTACCCAGGTGTTCCCTCCTCCCCGACACCAGCTACAGCCGTAAGCGTGTGACCGCACCTGGACGTCGGCCCGTCCTCCTCCATCTCTATGATCGCATTCACCACCGAGTACCTCGGCGCGGGCCTCGGCCCCACCACGACCGGCTGCGGCTGCCCCGCCTCCTCCGTCGGAAGCGGAGGCGAGGCGGTCCCATTCTCGAGGTCTTGGCGGGTTCCCGCCGCCGGATCGCGGTCCTTGTCCGTCACCATCGAGGGATCGATCTCCATAACGGCGGAGATACGGCAGCGCCGCGACCTACGACTCGGTCCAACCGTCAGGTATCGTCCTTGGCGCGGTAGGCATCGCCGTCCGCACTCGATGAGGGTGTTTTAATTCAGCCCGACCGCCGTCGCCGGAGACTCCTAATCCCTCGGAGAAGCTCGCGTTGGCCGGATCGAGGCGGAGAAGCTTGACGATGGAGAGGAGTAGGAACTAGGAAAGGAGGTGGATCGCCTCTTCTCTCCTCGCTGGCTTCGATTCCCACCACCGATCGCTCTCTCTCTATTCTCTCTCTCTCTCTCCCGAATCCGAATCGGAAGGAGCGGAATTATTATTAGGGAAATTAATTAAAGCGGGCGAAGATAAATGAGAGGAGGAAGCAGGAAGAGAACCCTCCTGGCTTTCTCTCGTGTTGATCTTTTCTTGATTTTTTCTTTCGCCCTTTCTTCTTTTAATTTCTAATTTCTCCGCGGTCGTTGTTTCGTTATAATAACAAAAAAAAATCAGGTTTCGTTATAATAAAAAAAATCAGTTATTAGTTACCTACTGTTATATCACAATCTTTTTAAACATGCTTCATTTTATAAACATCTTGCAGACTTTGAACAGAAATATAGAAATGTTATGTCTAATACATGATGAGATAAATTTCAAATCGTTAATTTCTGAATATCGATCATTACATTAAAGATGTCATGCACCCACTCTAAGAATCGACCATTACGTCAAAGGCGACTTTCCTCAATTTACACTCTCATAGACTTATGCAAAACTTGAGATCGAGCTTAATCACCCATTACAATCATGAACTTGTTGTCCTTTATTTTAAGGTTTCCTACAAATCATTAGATAGTCATACACATTATTCTCGATGATATTGTCCACGAGAGTAAAATAAGAGCTTGCATGGTTTAAGGAATAGAGATAAGGAATGAATAGAATCAATATTTGTTTGGATTACAACAATAGGGACGCTGGTTTAGGAATGGAATGTGATGGATGGAATCATCATAATGCTGAATAGGAATACAAGATAGAAATTGGATAATAACTCATTCTCATGTATCTCCTTCAACGAAGTCATACCTATTTTCATCAATCAAAATATTCCTTATTCCAAAAATACCCTAAAAAAAACTCCTTAATATCAAATATCAAAATATATTTATTTATTTTTTTCTTTCTTCATATCACTTCTCCTCTCTCATCATATTTTCTCTCTATTTTATCACTTCTCTCTCCTTAATCTCTCTCATCACACTTTCCTCTTTCTCTCATCCCACTTTCTCTCTCATCATACTTTCTCTCCTCAATCTCTTCCATCACTCTCTTCCTTCTTTTTCTCATCATACTTTCTCTCTCCTCAATCTCTTTACTCTCTTCTTTTTCTCTCATCATACTTCTCTCCTCAATCTCTTGTCACACTCCCTCCTTTTCCCTCAACACACTTTCTCTCATCATACTTTCTCTCCTCAATCTCTCTCACACACTCCTCCTTTTTTTTCCTCACTTTCTCTCATCATACTTTCTCTCTTCAATTTCCCACCACACATCCTTCTCTTTTTCTCATCATTTTCTCTCTCATCATACTTTCTCTCTCAATACTTTCTCACCAATCTCAATATCACACACTCTCCTTATTTTTCTCATTACATTTTCTCTCTTCATCCTCTCATCATATTTCTCTCTCATCTTCTCTCATCATGCTCTTCTAACACTCTCTTTTCTCATTTTCTCTCAAAGACACTTTCTCTCTTTTCATTCTTTTCTCATAATACTTCTCTCTCATGAGACTTTATCTCATCATTCTCTCATCATATTTTTCTCTCATATTCATCTTCTTTCTATTTTTTTTTTCTTATTTTCTTTTATGGTAAAAGAAAATTTGATTTATTCCGATAAATATGCAACTAACCACCTTTAAGAGCGATATTGTTGCTACTTATTCATATTCCATATAATGATTCTCATTCTGATTCATATTCCTAGGAAAGAACCAAACGCCTCCTAAATAAGGGAATGATTCATTATTAGTGGGTAATGGCTTATTCCGGTGTCCCACCCCTTCAATCACCCATTCCTGTATTTGCAGCAATCACAATTTCTCATTAATACCAAAAATACCCTTAACCTAATTCGCATTTAACGACGCCAACGCCTCGATGCTCAACGACGCCAACATTCGCCTACGGCAGGCGGCGCCGCCTATGCCTTCCGCAGGCCCTCTTCGCCGAGCCACGCCCGGCGACCACTCGCTGACACACTCCCACGCCGTCGCCGAACACACCGTCTCGCCCGCCCACCCGCCCCGCCTCCAGTTCCTGCCGGCGCTCGCCCACAACGTCGCCTCCGGTCCACTCCTCCACGCCTCCATCAACGGCCAGCCCGCCTTCCACACATGGCCCCGCCAAGAACACCTTCGCACCCAGGGCCCACACTCGAGGTCCCGCCTCGCCGTCTGACGCCTGCGTCCGCTAGCCGCTGTCTCTCCACACACGGCCGTGGTCGGGCCAGGGTATCGGCAAGTGGGCGTGCGCTTCCCGCTCGCGCCTCCCGCCACCGCGCGCCGAAGCTGCCGCACCGCTAACGCCGCCCCGAGAAGCTCGAGTCTCATGAGGCATCGTGGCAAGGCTTCCTCTTGGCCTTATGGACCTGTCATGGGATTACCGAGGTATGAGGTATTGACCAGGCGGACTTGCGGCAATGGAGTCCTTCGAGGAGTGCCTCGGTGTCTCACTAGCCTCCCGAGATGCCGGAGAGCTTCCGACTTGCTCGAGAGGGAGTTGCTTGCGGAGAGCTGCTGGAGCCTCGTGGCGTTCGTGCGCAGACGCAGTGGCGAAGGGAGAGAGGGAGGCCGACGGTTTGCGGCCGAGACGTGAGGCCGTTGCCGACGTCATCGATGACTTGAAGGCGATTAAGATGGATGCCGGGGGGCACGCAGAGAAATGGGGTACCTAACGTGGAAGGATAAAATTGAAATTTATTTGATTCCCAATTATAATCATATTCATTCCAGATTTTGAACCAAACGCTGATAATGCAATCCTAATTCTCATTCCCATTAACTCCATAATCAAACTCATTACCATTCCGATTGATAAATTTAAATCAAACGCCCCCTTAAATATTTCACTTGTAATCTCTCACGACTCTATCTTATTGATGCTTTACATAGCACTCGAGTTCAACTTGCGAGAAGAAACAGAAACAAAAAGATTCAAACACAAAGATCCAAACCAACTTTTTTACAACCTCAAACATTTTTTACAAACCAGTAGAAAATCAAACAGCAATGCCAACTTCACAACACACGACATTCAACAGTCCAAGCAAACAAACACAACTCCAAAAGCACAAACCATGAAGTACTTAACTACTACAGATTTCTGGTTCAGCCACGACAGTATCAGTTTCTACAAACTTTAAGGAGGTGCAAAGAGGACTTAGCAATCTTTTAACCCTTTAGGTGATTTCTCTCAAGTCCTAATGAAGATTCATAAGCCAAGAATGAATTGCCTTGAAGCAACCTTGACATCAGGTTGCATGAAGCACAGGAAGGGAAATGACCAAATGCTGCAGTTCGAAACGGCCCTCCTGGGTTTCATTTTACTTCCATCAGACCTTGAGGAGGCCACAGCAGCCATCAGCTGCTGCACCCCACTTGCCATGGGTGATATTGTCTCCCTCATGCACTCCATCCATCATGTTTGAGAGAGATTGGAAGATGGATGGGCGTAAGTGCCCATGGATGTGATATTGTTCGACATCTTCCTGAGCATAAACACTGCTCACCTCTGATCCTGTTATATGTGAACCACCACTTGCTGAGTTGAGGTTTAAGCTATCAGACTGCAGGATTTCAGAGCTTGGAGATGTCACAGCAGCAGTTGCAGAAAGCGGAGGTGTCTTCCCCTTGGGGTTGGGATTGTTACCCTCAAGATTGCCGTCTTTTTTTGTGTTCAA
The DNA here is from genome assembly GCF_018446385.1 of Zingiber officinale. Taxonomy (NCBI): domain Eukaryota; kingdom Viridiplantae; phylum Streptophyta; class Magnoliopsida; order Zingiberales; family Zingiberaceae; genus Zingiber; species Zingiber officinale. Next base: position 6,560 of record NC_055990.1, read on the forward strand.
AAACCGACCACCACAACCTCTTACACGGCGCATTGCATGAAGGTGACGGGATTCATGCAGATATGGCTGCAGAAAACTAAACTGAATTAGGATAGAACAAGTTATTGGGCATATAAACCACTCATTTCATAGTTTGTAACTAGCATATTTAAGAAACCATTAGTTATTGACAACATGATGGTAATGGGAAAAAAAAACATTATAAAAGGAACTCAAGATCATGATTGCAAGTGTCAATTTGTACCAGTCAGCATGGCTGAACCGATCGACCTACCTAGATCAATGTTGTGTTGGCAATGGTAAATTTCATTATGAAGCACATGTTGCTACACTTTTGTTAGTACTGATTGCTCAAGACATGCTCGACAAAAATTTTAATTGAGTTACTACCTAGATTTATATTGGAAGCAAGCAAACTAAGTAGATGAAGATTAAAGGATTGAAACCCATATGAGTAATCTCAGCACGTTGTTGGTCAACATGAAATGATACCGAAATTGCAGCATTCCACTTGAGGTTGAAACTTTAGCATGGAACAATACAATCAAGGTTCAAAATCTTGAGCCATGTTAGAGTTTCAAAATCTATTTCGGCACCATGTCGGTGTTTCAACATATGGTATCAGTGGAGAATTGTAAGGGAAGAAAGAAGACTAAGTAGCTAAATGTGAGAGAGAGAGTGAGAGAGAGAGCGAGAGAATCTTATACCTAACTTTACACTTTATGTTTCATTTGAAATGATACAGTTTTGACATTATATTGTACAGACAAAAGCTTTAAAAAAATAACAAATATTTTTCAATTTATCTTAATGCATTTTGTAGCATATTAAAGAGTCTTGAATGTACATATTCATCAACATGATTGGCACAGTGACATAATTAAATTTTACATGCCAAGGGATGAGTGCCGAGTAGTACCAAATTTTAATAATTTATTAGAACAATACATTTTAACTGTCCAACACGGTAAGAGATGTCAAATAATGACTTGAATAATCAAGTAAGTGCACTAATAAGAATAGTCTGCACTGCCAAACTTCACTTCTTTTATGGTTGTAAGGATGAGTCACCAGTCAATAATTGAGAACCATTTCATAACAATTGTATGAAGCACTTTAACAAGAATGGTAGGGTTCGCTGAAATTAGTTTAGGTAAGGATTAGTTGTTTGAATGTTCATACAATAGAGTATAGCAGTAATGGTAAAGGCATACCTTACGAGCTTTAGCTAATTTGTTCTCTTTCGCAGCCTTTGCACGAGCTCTACGACGACGAAGAATTGCATTAAATTGCTTTGCATTTACAAATATTGGTCCTTCAATAGACACATCCATAGGCAAAAGCATGCGACCATGCTGAAAAATGAAAACAACAAAATTATGATGTTGAACTTCAAATGCATGAATTACAGTGATTTTTGAGAATTTTCATCGAAAATTAGAAACTGTTATGTGCAATTAACCTAAAGAACCTGAACTGAACTAGAGAACTGTAACCTACATAAACTCGGGATGAAGTGTCAATGTAAATCAAACTTAAACTCCATATTATCATATAGGATATTTAGAAGATCCACATGATTACTATCCTTAAAAGCATATGCAGTTTGATAATTGTGTCAATCCTCAGTGATTTCTACAAAAGGTGTTCATTCGCTAAATCCTTGATTTTGCATCGCCTAACTTAAACATTTATTAGTCATCTAAGTACATGTCCATACTATCTTAAATGCATCTAAGTACTTCTATTCAACATTATATAAGTGCATAATTTAAGGTGACCTGAGTTCTAGTAAGTAGTTAAAGCAGTCTTTAGCCTTATCCTATGGTATCAAAAATAGTTGTGATCCCAACAACAGTTTTTTTAAAAAATAAACTCATGTGAAAAGTTAACAAAATACTATAAAAAAAATACATATGTGACATTTCTCTTTAAACATCTCTAGAAAGAAACAATGCACGGGGATAAGCATCGAATAGATGATATGAATGGCAGAACATATTGCTAGCCTAGCATCTAATGAGAACCAAATACCACTAGATAAACTCAGTTCTTGCTATACACAAACAGGTTGTTCCCAAATGACAAGATCAGAGATAATTAACACTTGATTCTTGCTTAGAGGCAAAAGGATAGTTATACTTCGCAGTTAATTCTTGCTTATAGGCAAAAGGACGGTGATAAATAATACTATTTTGTTCAGTTTCATAACTAACAGTGAAACTTCAGTTTTCAAGCTCATAAACAAAGTAGAAAAAGATTGTGAACATTGGAAATCAGTTAACCAATCTTTCAACTAAATAATTCTAAAAATACCAAAAATACTAAGAAGTTGTGTATTTGTTCACTCTTATGTTATTCGTCATGGGAACTAAGCAAAACGAAATCCCTGTTGTCTTTAGAACAAGAAAGAAAAATAGGAAGCAAACCATTGTTTGAGCACCATATGCTGAATATAAGCCATAAAACTGATCAGGACAAGGATGAGTAGGACAAACCTGCACAGAGATAAAAAATTGGAAGATGTTTGTATTATGATACTATTCAAAACAACTATTTAATCAAAAGGAATTATAGCATGACAAAAACAAATTACCTACCATAGATAGACCAAGTCCCTCATCGAATTGACTTGGATTTTCAGGTAATGATGACTGCAGAGGAAAAGGAACAAAGTATTGCTGAGTCTTCTGCTCTCTTACTGAATCCTTGACAGCTAAAGGAGCAAAAATACAGTAAAAATCATATTACTAGGCCATCAGTAAATAAATAGCAAGAAGGTTGTACAACAGCCCTACTAACTTGACATAACAAATCTCTCAGAGATATAAATAAGGAAAGTTATTACTCATCAGTATTTCACCAACTAAAAACTATAAAGGAAACAGTTGTCTTTCATATATACATAAATGAATTACTAGGGATAATTGGGAAATCTGTCATTACACTCTTGTCCCCAATTGAGCAGGTTTCAAAAGAGGAGAAATCATGTCCCCTAATGGATATGTAGCAGCAAAAATTACCTGGGAATACTGAGAACCTAGCAGCAATATGGTCATCCTTCTGTGGGATTTCAAGCCCCAGCCCTGACCCCTGCCTTGGATCTACAAAGTGATTCATTCTTCCAGGCACGGCAGGAACCTGATCCTCTCCATTGATATGGCCGACATTTAGAGACTTCGGAAGATTAAGAGGTTCTAACCAGGGAGGTTGAGATCTTACCAACCAAGGGACCAAAGTAGCATGGAATGTCTGTTGCTGATCAATTCCATAATCCTTGAAGAAAGGTGATGTTTGCATCGTGACAACTTCAAATACCAAATAAACATAAATCTGAAGCCCCAAATCTATTGTGCACCACGAACACGAAGTCCAATCCCAACTATGCTAGGATCAATTGCGGTCATCCATCACCCTGCAATTCGAAAATCAAAGTTTTAAATTAAAACCAGACGATGAATTAAACCGTTGAGAGTGAAATGCGGCCAGCAAACAAACGACAAGAAGCCGCTGGCACCGAGAAGGAAACATAGTTTGAAAGGAACATCATCAATCAGGGAAGCAATAACCAAACCCGGACAGATCAGCATCAGAACCCCTTCTTTACGAAGGAAACTAAAAGCTTTCTCCAAAAGGCGGTTTCAAGCTTTCAAGCTGTCGCCGATGGATACAAACACCCAAAAAAAAACCTTTGAAATTTCCAGTTTTACTATGAAAACTCATACGAAACTGATGCAACGAAAGAGAAATCATCCCAAGGAGGATTTTTTTCCCCCCACTAATCCGACGAAATATCAACGCGGCGCAAAGAAATCGAGGAAGCGGCAAGAAGGACTCACAGGAATCCAAAACGGACACGGAAAGCGCACACTTTCGTCCCGGCGCAGAGATTGGAGAGCAATCGCTCAAATTCCATCCAGTTTAGCCGCCGTCGGGATCCCCCAAGACATCTGGAAAAGTGCGGCGGAGGCGGCCAATAGCAGAAGCAGGAGATGAGCGAGCGAGAGAGAGAGAGAGAGGGGGGGGCGTCAAAGCGAAGCATGTTACACGGATATATAGAAGAACCAACGCTTCGTGTCCTAACAAGAAGCCTTTTGGGATTAATCAATATTTAATGGTGGATTATCGCATGGATTACCCACCACTGTCCACTAAACATCTTTTTTTCTTATCTTTTCAATCACCTTTTTCTTCTATTTTTAGCAGTGTCCGGGTTTCTTTAAAGACAACTTGGATTAGGTTAGTGCAGTGTAATTTGTTTAATATTAATTAATTAGTGAGCTAATTAAACGACAAGAGAAAGCAACCCCATAATCCATTTCCCTCTCCCACCAAAAAAAATGAATTTTTATTTTATTTTGTTTATTTAAGTCAATAATATCAAAAAAGATGATTTTGAGCATGATTTAATGATTAAATTCAAAGTTGGATTATAAATGATGTTTAATTGGTAAGAGATTATTTATATTTGTTTCAAATATATAAAATTAAATAAATATGAACAATTCAACGAATTTATTTATAACTTACGGTTACACCTAATTTTGCATCTCTTTATCATGACTATATTTCTAACTCCTACTGTTGAGATTATTTGACTAAAATTTATTTATTTATTTATTTTCTGTCTGTGAGTATTTAATTAATTTATTTAAATATTTCTTTTGTAAAAAAAATAGCTACTTCTCAATTAGAAACACAGCAAATTAACTACTGCTAATATTTGATTATGCAAATTGATTGATTTTAATTAATTAAACCGAGTTGACTAAATTTGATAAAGATTAACTAATCATATTTTTAATTTCTAGAACTTAGAATGTAAAGGATAGACAATTTGTCACATAAAATTTAATTAATTATAAATATGTTTCAATGGACTGTTAGCCTTTTGAACAATTATGTGACCTCATAGAAGACCTAGTCTACATATCTAAATTATTGAAGAGGCCCACCATTTAGTTCAGGGACCTTGTAAAGACAATTTACTTGAGGATTTTGTTTAATGAAAGATGATCTTGAGCATCATCAAGATTTCATTTTTAGAAAACATAGGGAAAAAAACATTTTCAAATCTTAATGGATATCAAAAATTTATTTATTATTTATATATACTCAATAATAGACTTCCAAAATATCCATCCCGTTTATTATTTATATATACTCATAAATCAATCTCGGAATATTCTCCCTATTTGAATTTTCCTACTCTTCACTTAAGTTAGACAATGATAATTTGTATGCTTAGTTGTTAATGACCTTAACACACTTAATACACACAATAAAAAAAAAATACTAATAATGGAGCACAAAGCTATTTTGAAAATGTCATCATTAATTAGAGGGAGATGATTCACTTCCCAAGGACTAAAGCATTATTAATTAGAGGGAGTAAATGCACTTCCTAGGTAACTACTATATTATTAATTACAAACAGTGGGGCCTATCCCCCTCATGGTCTGATTCTTATGCGGCCACCATAAAAAGCAACTTCGGGTTTATCTCTTCTTCTTCTTTATGTAAATAATTTATTGCAAAAAGGAATTCTCTTACGCGCATAGAGACCGAATCCTTGTTGGATTGAACTACAAATGGATCTTAAGCTTTGGCAATTAAGATTTACCTAATTAATTATATGACATATTTAAATACATATTTATTTATTTATATTTCCCGATCTTATCAATTCATTAGTGTAAGAGCATGAGTTATTGACGCCTAAAATCCGATTTCGTAACTACTACAATACAGACACTTAGACGACTTGATACGGAGGAATAGAGCACAGCTTTACAAAAGCGTGTTCGAAACACAACTCACAGCAAAGTACCTATAGTTAGTTGAAATCTCGAGTGAGAGATGGACGAAGAAACAAATGTTTGATGGCTCTCCGTGCACCTTCTCCTCTTGAGTTCATGTAAGCAGTGTTCTACTAAACGTCATGGATGCTAAATAACGAGTACAGGCGCGGGGGCAAATGCTCCAGCCGGCTGAAGAGGCCATGAAACCTGGCAAAGAGCCTCCTCCGGTGATGCGGAATGAGCATCCAAGCTGAGCTCACCGGCTGACTCAGTGAAGTGGAACTCGACCTGGAGACGTTGATGCAGTAGAGTGGATGACATACGACCTTTCTTGACATCAGCTTGCAGTTCGCGTAACGGAATCGCTGCGAGGAAGCTCTTAATGTACTCCTTGCAAGAACCCTTTCCCCGGCATACCAGATCCCCCTCTACTGCAACATTAATCCTTTCCTGGTCTGTATTCTCGCATTCGCTGTTACCATTCTTGTTGTTGTTGTTGTTGTTAGAAACCAAATGAATAGTTGTGTTGTTGTCGAATTTGAGGATGTAAGCTTGTTGGCATCCCTCGTATAGCCGCTCTCCAAGGGTGTCGATTATATAATAAGCATCGCGTTCGACCTTCAGGATGAAAAAGTGATCGTTCCAGCTTACGATATATAGCTGAGGCTTTGCATCACTGGAGCAGTCAGATCCCGCTCGGCTGATTTCATCCCAGATGCTGTCGAAGGACATAGCTTCATTTAAAAATTCAAAGTCGCTGTCGGCATCGGTGCCTTTAGGATGAAAGAATCCAATGAAAGACTTTGTTGGAGCAACAGCAAGTGGTCTGATCTTAGCTTGAAGAACTGTTTCCAGGTCGAAGTGCTTGTCGGGGAACCGCTCCTGATAAACATGGTTCTCGCAAAGGTTTCTCCACTCGAGAGAGCCTTCTCGGATGAGGCTATCAAACTGAGATTGAATGGGCATGATGTTGTGGTCTGTGTGAAACCAGTTAGCGATGACAGCAACGAGAACCGTGCATGCGCTCTCACCGGAGGCTTGCTCGCTCCTCTGGTCAATGGATGCAAAGAAAACATGGGTGGTGAGCTTCATGTAGCCATCCCGGCTAACTAGTTCCTTTGATTCCCAGTTACCAATCACAAAACGATCATCGCCGAAATCAGATAATGAGTTCAGAGCACTTCCATCATCCCCTTTGTGCCTCTGCAAGAAAATAAACAAATTCTTTAAACTACAAGAATAACAAGTACAAGAATTTAGTCGATATCGAAATATTTGATTATCTATCTCGGACTTTGAGCCAAGACGAACTCATATCCAATTACAACATACAAATCTATAGCGGGTAAACCAAGAGAGCAATAGCTACTCGACGATATCAAACTAAACAGACTTCCGAAGTCAGTGAAACTTACACTTGCAGCGAGAGATTCGTCAGAGGAACTCAACATCCGCCGGTCATAGTCAATGTCATCCCCGCCATCCTCATTTGCTTTATTAAGCAATGGCTCCCCCTTTGGCTTAGGGGATCTGAAACTCAATTTCCTCTTTTTCCATGGAAGAATACTCCTCTTCGACATAGAAAATTCAGGAATAGAGGACGGTCCGTCCTCCACATGAGAACAACCCACATCTGATCTTCGATGATTGTAGTAGACCCAGTCCTCGTATTCTCCGTCTACCATCATCTCGTTGCCAACATTGTTAACATCTGCTAATGTTCCATAACTGAATGATTTCCTAGCACTAGTATCCTCTTTGTTTTCTCCAACTTCATCATCAAGATCATCAGGGGAATCTGTATCGAATGGATAAGTATATTCTGCATCATCACTCCTAGCAGAGCACTTTCCTTCACTACCATCGTCATCTGGACATGTCTTTTTAGATTTCCTAGTAGATACAAATTCTGTTAAAATTTTCACCTTTCTTAATCCAGCTTTAAGAGCAGAGAGTTCATCTTTCTCAGAAGGAGTAGCATCTCCAGACAGAGGCGAGGAGGTATCAGTCGGAGGATTCAGTACAATCTCAGAAGAATCTTGTGGAGATCTCAGTTCTGATACACTGAGAGCCAGCTGCAAAATGAACATATTCATACATCACATTCTTGGTATCTGTAAAATTTCCCTACCGAGATACTTCAGAATTATAACATATGTGACAGAATGATACAAGTTGCCGGTGGCAAAAGGAAAAAGGTTGTACAAACTTGGGGAAAAAACATTATTGTTTATTGAGTAATCTTGAACAGGATACTCGACGCATCCATTATCTCACTTGATTTCTTCATGAAGAAATGTAAAACAAATATCAACAGAATTACCTATCTCAGATAGAACTTGTAGTCAAGAGATTGTGCTCTTCTAGATAGCCTACATCTAAATCATAAAAATCAAAATCTAAAAGGTTCAGTAACATACATGAAGAGATAAATTAGACTCAGCAGCCCCAGGAAGTAACAATGGAAGGTAGAGCTCAGTCTCTTGTTCTACTGAAGTGAGTTCTGCTATGTTCAGTGACGCCACACCAAGCACAGACTCCTTGGTCTTCATGTTTTGGTTGGAAACCTAGAAGGAAAATCAGTTTAGCATCTCTTCATAAAATTCACAAATACAAACAAGGAAAGAAAAGACACTAAAAATGGTTTTGCTTAAAGGCCAAGTAAAATAACTGCCAATGTTAATCTCAAATAAGGACGAAAAGGATTAAGGTATGTGAAAGAGGTAACGTAAAGTATCCCAACTATTACGAGTATGACAATGCTTGTTGTTGTTCTTCTTGTTGCTATTGCGATCCCATGAACTACTCAGCTACTTCTGTCAGTTATACACCTTCAGATAATTATTGACTTTTAGGCAATTAACTATCACAACTTTATTTCACTGCATTTTCTAGCTACTTAAGAAGAAGTTAGACATTCCGCATTGTTTCAGTATCAGTTTCGATATAGGAATTACTGTCTAACTAATGTGTTACATAAATTAACAGCCATTGAGATGAAATGATAAACACAATTAAAAGAGTGAAGCCATGAATTCTCAATTAAGGGAAGCCAATAAGAACACATGCAGCAGAAATAAATCAATAATTGGAAGGAGAACAGGAATCAGCTAAATAATTGGAAGGAGAAAAAAGCAAGAATAATTCACACACACAGAGGAAAAAATTAGGATCAGCAGGTCTCTCAGATCGCCCTACATCCAAACATACATGAAATTAAATGACTACAAACTAAAGAGGAAAAAAACTGAAAATCCTTTTAGAGAAATTCAAATCAAAACTTTGATAGGACTAAATAAAAGATCTAAGAGAATTTTAAAAGCCTAGACATCAGAGAGATATCAGAAACTACAATACCCCAAACCAAAGAAAATCAGGCAAATATGAAGCACAGTTAACAAGATGAAGCTAATCGGTAAATTGTTAGGGTTCATAGCACCCAAACAATAGTACTAATAGGCCCGAACTAGGAATCGAACTATAGAAAGATGCTACGTGAATAGAAAGTTAGAGCTTCAAGGACTGACTTCGACTCACATTGAACAGAGAAAAAACGACCTCCCAGGGATGGAAAGCGTTCTCCTTTTGAGCTGTCAAGGTGCAAACGGTCTCGAATTCCTCATTCCACTCCACCATACCCCCATCGCTCACCTCCTCCTCCCTCGTACGGTTCCTCTTCGCCGTCCTCCTCAGCGAGCTCAGAGCCAGCTTCGGCCCCTTCCACCTCACCTCCGCAACAATCTTCCTCCCCGAATCCGCTGCCTCGTCCCCAGCACCGACCCCCTCAACTCTCTTCACCACCAGCTTCACCTGAAACTTCTTCGACAATAACGGCGGCCACGGCCTCCACCGAATCATCCTCGACGCCATCCCGACGCCGATCCGACACCTTCAGATCCCACGACCCAACAAATCCCGCTTGGAAACCCCCGATCGCCACGGGAACGTCGAATCTCCACCAAAATGAGCCTCCAGACCAAAAGCAAAACGGCGACTTGGTATCAAAACCGGCGAGCCAGTGGATCGATCGACGAAGAAAGAAACAAAAGGAAGACTTTTGGCTCAAAATCAGTGGAGAGATCGAGTAAACGGGATAGAGACCAGAGCAAAAGAGCAGCGAATACACCAACCCTCGCCATGGATTTTTGGCCTCGAAAGAAATATATAAATAAATGAGGGGTTTCTCCGAAGTGGATGCCGGCGTTACGCTGTCGTGAATAATTTGTTACTCACGATGGGAAAAAAAAAACTAACGGTTGTCAAGGCTAACGGTAACTGAATAGTTGTCCTAAATTCCCATTCTATGGCCCCTGAAATTGGATAAAATTAAGCATTTAAAAGCCATTAATTATTGCGCACAAAAATGAAACATAATTAATGTTGGCCCCAGTCGATCGGCTGAATAGGGTTGAATTGTCTGAAATATTAAAATATATTTTTCGATCTTTCAATTCAAGTTAGCAACAATAGTATAAAGTTAAAATTAAACAATAAGAAATTAAAGAAAGAGACATCAGAATTTATTTGATTACAATTTAGGTGGTTATTAATTAAGCCAAATGAATATTCTTAAAAAGTCTTCTTCACTGAAGGCGGAAAAGACTCTTACACTCATTAATAGCTCAGCCTCTTACACTCTTTCCTAGGTCTATGAGTCTTTTTATACCCTTTAGAAAACCTTTTTCGTAGGCTGAAGGCACTTTCCATAAGAGTGGAAGGTGCCTCCAGCAAGGTAAAAGATAAAACTTTATCCTGGTCGAATGCACCTTCCATAGCCATGGAAGACGTCTTCCATGGCTAGTTGAAGGCGCCTTCAGCCATTGAAGGTACCTTCTGCTTGAAGGTCGTGGAGGTGCCTTCAATTGCTGTTGAAGGCGCCTTTAGCAGTTCCATAGCTCCACTCTAGCTCTTTCGTTGCTCCGATCGTCTCGGTGATTTCGGCCAACGAAATAGAGCTCACCCGAACTCAATTTTCAACATTATCCTCGATCAGCCTTCCTCCCCGGCTTCTCTTCCCTTGGACCATCGCTCGCATCCTTCTCGTTCGTCGGTGTACTTTTCCGCAACACCTAGTCCCTCAGACGCACCGAGCCCGTCGGCTCTCTCTCGTACCGTCCTTCTCGCTAGCTGCGTCTTCCGCTCGACTTTCTGTACACCTAAACTCCTATACACTTAAACACAGGGATCAAAATATAATAGAACATAACCTAACTTAATTGATGACACTTAAAATAACCATGGGATTCCAACAATTAACATTAAATACTTAATTAATGAAAATATATAAATATAAATTGCATACGCTATCTTTAAACTACTTTTGTGTTTATTATAAATAACTTTATATATATATTTTTTTTATAAAAAGGCATTTAATGGATTTTCATGTGGTGCTTACACTTTGGCAATGTGCCATCAAACGTCATCATCTCACATCAATAGCATATCCACTAGAATCAAAAACCATACCGCATTTGAGTCAAACTCACCGCAACATTCACCAAAATTTAAAAAAAAATAATTAATAAAAAGAGAAAGAATCCTCAAAATGCATGAGGTGACAAAAGCATATGCTCAAAAGGTTGTAGTAGTGAATGATGATGATGGGATGTTGTATATATGAGTTTGTGTTGATCGAATCACCAAACGTTTGTAGATATCATTGCCTTTGCGTGAAATCAAAGATTTCAATTGCATGATTCTATATGTAGCACATGGTTCATCATGTACTTATTTTATTTTCTAATAACTAAAAAAAATTATAAGTCCTTGTTTTTTACACCAATATATTATAATATTAATGAAAGTATCAAATGAAATATTCGCATATTTATTTAGACTGATTATTCTCCAATTTGGTAGATAAACAAGTCCCTTGCACTTGCCACTTACTAATCCCATCATTAAATTACCTTTTTTAATAATGGTTTGATTTAATATTTATCAATTAAACAAAGCTAAATCCCTACACTTTCTGCGAATGCATCATTTTATGGATAGAATTAAATTTATATTTTTGTTTTATTCTTATTTCAGAGCTAAATTTTGCAACTTCAAATAGGCCTGTCTTAAGAGTAGTGGACGTAGTATGCATATCATAGTCATCTTTATCATGATCATTATCTTCTTCTTCTTCAAACACTTATAAAACAATTAAAAAAAAACATTTTGAGTGGAAAAAAAAAAAGAAAAACATACTGTTTTATCAAAAGACCAACTTGAAATCATGAACGTAAAGTTTCCTGTTGAGCCGTTTTATTTCAAGAACTATTTACAGAAATTTTAAAAAAAAATGTTGTTTACAAAGGAGAAAAGAGAGGGAGAGCAAGAAGAGATGACTCGGAGAAGAGTAAGGCGATCTCGGGAACTCTACCGGAGTCCGTCCGCCGAGCCCGGAGCCACCGCCCACTGCCTCCGGTGCTCCGCGCTGTCAGCCGACGGCTCCACCACGTCGGGTGCAAACCTCACCTTCCCCCTCTTGCTCTCTCGATCTGACCAAAGATTGGATTTTTTTTTCCCTTGATCAAGGAAAAGCGGGGCAAAATGCAGATTCCGCGAGCAGGGAAAAGGATCAAAATTTTGAATATTGAAATGCGCACTTGCTTACCGATCTCGTATTCGAACTTCTTGATCAAATCGGAGGCCAGGCGCCTGTGGGCCTGGCAGGCAAAGAGGGCGACGCCGCCGGAGACGGCGACGACCGCCACGAGTCCCACACAGCCTGAGCTCTCCATGCTCGATCGAATCGAGACCGGAGATGAGATCGTGAAGTCGACGCCGATCGGAAAATGCCAAGAATTTGGATTGGGAAGTGAACTGGGTTGGCGAAGGACTCAATGCTGCGTAGGGAAGAAGAACAGGGGAGGGAATTTAATGAATCAACGTTGATTTCCACCGAAATCACATTATTCACACCCGCTACAGCTTACCCAAACAGATACCTGCCTGTTCACTGATGAATACTGGCGACTCAAGTATGGGGCCCGTGATATTATTTATCATCTTGATTTAATCGAATTAAAAAAATCCAGCAACAGTTATTAATTGACGGATTAAATCGGGATAAGATTGACTAAACTCTTTTAGTTAGAAAATTAATGAATAAATCAAGAATTGTTATCTTCAAGAAAATTAATTTTGAGGTGCTCTAGAATACCTTATCTATCTCAATGCTAGATATAGATTGAGTGCAATCCTTTGCATCAACAAGAAAGTTATCCACAAACATTGTTCAAAGTCTGATTGATACAAGCCTGAACTCATTTCACTTGTTCTAAAAGCTTCCCAACTCGGGCATCTACATGAGATTGAAGCAAAAACAGGAAGTCAAAACATTAAATTTCAATCTGAAAAACTCCAATTCGATCATAATAGATGATAGCAATTAGTATTACCTCTCCCTTTTACTTCATTCTGAGTCACTCTCCATGGACATGGCCTTCAATCCTCTTCTCCTCTGCGAATTATGGAACAGGAAAGAAAAGAAAATGAGATGTGAATGGATGCAGGAACGATACGAGCAAATTGGTTGAAGGTAGAAAGAGAATTTCTACCTTTCTTGATCCCTTCTTCTCCCTGACTACATACCTCTCCTGTGAGAGATCTGACAGCCATGCTCCAGGACTCACCAACTAGATCGAGTTTGTCAAAGAAATTAGAGGAAAAAATCAGATGTTTTCGACTGTTTGATCTTAAAAATCGGATTTTTTTTGAGGGAATGGAAGCGTACGAGTATGCATTTTTGGACGAGCTTGGATCTCTTCTTGGGTCGCTGCGGCAGCTTGCACCCCTTCATCGCCATGAAGTCCTCCTCCTTCTCCTTGTTTGACAGCGAAACGAAGAATCGAGGTAGAGAGGCTGCCGAGGCTCTCTCGTCGGCGTTCTCGCCCTCGCATACCAACGCCGCCGATCCCCTGGTCGTGTAGCAACGGTCATCCTTATCCGGCGACGACGAGACGGATCGGGAGTTATGGTTCTCGCTCCCGGCCGATTCCGACCTCCTGTGGATAAATCCGAGCAGTGGTTACTTCCATATCTCACCGGCGACGCCTCAAACTAGATCAAACCCTAACTTTTCCGGATCAACCTCCGATCTATTACCTGAGGGGATAAAGAGGCGGGTGCGGGGGGAACTCTTGATCTGCGATGCGGCGGACATTCCGAGACGCGATTCCCCTCCGGACGCCAGATTTTGCGGCGGATCCTTTGTCCCTGACCTTGATGCGGCGGAGGCGCTTGCGGCACCCCCATTGCAAGGGGAAATCCGGCTCCGCCGGAGCTACTCCAGCATGATTCGCCCTCGTCTCCCTAGATCCCTTATCCATCTGAATCAAAACAAACAATCTTCAACAAAACCCCAACATAAAACACGCAAATTTCAACAAAGAAGAAGAATCCGATTCCGAACCTAACTGTTTGCGCTCCAAAATCCGATCTTGGCTACAAAGAACAGCGAGGAGATGGCGAAAATTGTACCTCTGCGGATCTCCGAGATTGGAGATCCCGATATTGTGGATTTGGAGAGGGAGAGGGAGAAGGAGAAGTATGATGATGGAAGAAGAGAGAGTTGGACACCAAAACCTCACCTACCCTTCGTCTACCTGATTCTTGTTTAATAAGCTTGTTACTAATTAGTTATGTGTATCTATGTCAATTTTTTTTATTATTGTATCTAAAATTTATGATAAATGATTCATTTTAATAAATTTTTATAATCATTATATATATCAAATATCCTTAAATTCCATCATCTCTAATTTTTTATTATTTTCTTCTCTTTATTCTATTTTTTATTATTATATTTATAGAATGAATGGAAGAAAAGTGATTGAAGGGAAGGAGAGAGATTTTACTGGCTTTTTCTAAATACTCCCCAAGGTTAAATTAATATAAAAAAAAATAAACCCTAAAGTTTCTATTTTGTAATGGATTTCGAAACACACGCCACAATCTATAAATGATAATTTATAGAGTTTCGCAATATGCCCTAACAATATAGTCGAGTTGATATTCAGATAGCAAAATTACTTTATTAGGCAAAGGTCAATTCTGGTGAACTTATTTCCATGAGAATTAAATGTCCTCCCACATAGGACGTTGCTCATTACGTAATTTATGTGGTAAAAAGACAATTCGCTCGCCCCCTAGTGCCCCCGTCAATCCATCCCTAGGCCAACACGGATGAGGTAAATCACGAATGGCTACTAGCTATTAGTGCAAATGGCCAAAACATGGGGGAGGTCATGCTCGGTCACGCCGAGTTTCGACCCCAAAACCTTATGTGGCAGCATCCCATGTCTTAACCATCACACCGCGCCCGAGGGGACTGCTCATTACGTAATTTATGCTCCTACATCTCCTTGTGAGACTAACGATGAGACCACTCGGTGTACATGAAATCACCTTTTTTTACTTCATAGAATATTCAAATCACATACATCAATTTTAAAATAATCAAATTATATACTCAATTCCTATTTTACCTCATCTCTTTCACGTAGCAATCGATTGGTAATAATAACTCGACCGATCAATCGATATGAAACAATATGCAACCATGAATTGGTAATAATAACTAAACCAACCAATCAATTTGAAAAGATTTTGTGGTCATGAATATCAATGGATTGCTACAGTATAACATCGATTGATATGCCCATGATGGATCTAGAAGTTTGGGGTTCGAATATCGGCAAAGTCGAGATAAATACCTTCTTTATGTGTAGTCACTATTCCAAAAGTTAGTAGCCGCCTGTGATTTACCTCCTCCGTGTTAGCTCTGGGACGGATTGACGGGGGCACTGGGGGCGAGCGTATTCACCTTATGCCACCATGATGGATCTAGAAAATCACTCAAAAAATTTGTATTCATCTAAGTTTATTTAATATATCTATACTCTCAAACATTAATGTGATATACTATATTAAAGTAACCATTTTTTTTCAACTCGTTCTTAACATGAAAAATGAAAAATTATGTCAAATGGTCATTATAAGTATTATAATGACGATATTTACTAACTGACACCATTCCTAGGGCCTAACAATATCAAATTTTTGATTTTTTTTTTTAATAGCACAAGTCCATCAATTGGCTTCACCAAAAAATGATTGATGAACTAGAGAATTTCGAATCACTCTAAATCAAAACTTTTATACTTGTCTAAGTCTCTTTAATAAAAACATGCCCTGATCAAACATTAATGTGATACTCACTAATATTGAAAGCAGTGATTTTTTTCAATTTATTCCCAATTTTATTAAGATCCATTATTATTTTAAAAAATAAATAGATTTCATTTAGATTTTGCTTCAGATTTAGCTTGCTTTCCTTCTAGTGCTTTTTCAACTATTTTGCTTCAAATTTTCCTCCTTTCAATTTCCATAGTGCTCTTCAATTAATTACAATGGCAACTACATTTAATTATATATTAATTATAATTATTATATTCTCTAATCCTAAAATCATATCTAAATCTATAAAATAACTATATAAGACCTTACACCTAATATTTTTTTTTTCATCTCATTTTATAATTAGTTGATCTTCTACTCATTCTTTCATTAGTGCTCTATGTATTTTTTTACTCTCATCATTGGTTCTCTAAAAAGACATTCTTCTCCTATATCACTCGGTAATATTTTTTTCGCTCTTTTCTTTTCCTCGAAATATTTTTTATTATTTTATATAAATGATAAATTATAGAAGAAATGAGCTATGAACCCAAACCTAGATTATTAGTAATTGTATGAGAAATTTTTTATATATTTGTGTCAGTAACCGTGGAACTTTGAAATATCATCAAATTAAAATTACTTGGCATGAATTTTTAAATATGATTTATTAAAAAAAAGTTAAATCTGTCGTTGTCAATTCCAAGTCTGTATAAAAAAGATAAAGAAAAAAATTATTTTTTAAAAAATATTATTAAAGGCTCGTGGAACTTTAAGAAATTTTTTTTTTTTGCCTAGGGTCTCATGGAATTTTAAGACGGTCCTGATCATAAATGAGTTCATAGAACTTCCCTTCCTCGGATAATATCGAATTTTTGATTTTTTTAATGACATAGATCAATCAGTCAATTTCATTTAAAAGTGACTAATGGACTTAAAAAACACCGAATAATTCCAAATCAAGACTTTTATAGTTGTCTAAGTCTTCTTAATACACACACCTACAAACACCAATGTCATATGCTATATTAAGATTAAAAAAAATTTTAATTCGTTAAAAAAAATGTCAAATAAGTATTATGACGATAATACTTGACTTTATTAGATAATATTAAAATTTTGATTTTCTAAATAACATAGATTTATTAACTGATTTCATATATAAAAGTGGCTCAGATCTAGAAAATTTTAAATCACCCTAAATAATTTTTTTTTTAATCGTCCAAGGCTTCTATATATATTCACTTTCAAATATTAATACATACTATATTGAGAGCGATAATATTTTAAACTCGTTATTGACATGAAAAATTTAGTTAAATACTCATTATAAATGTTCCGACGACGATACTCACTAACCAACATCATAAATGAGTTTTAGGACTCCCCTCTATAAAAAAAAATTAAAAATTTTAATTTTCTAAATGATATAGGGCCATTAACGTATTTCCTCTTAAAGTTATGGCATAAAGGCGAATACGCTCGCCCCCAGCGTCCCCGCCAATCTATCCCAGGGTCAACAAGGAGGAGAAAAATCACGGATGGCTACTAGCCATTGGAATAGTGACTAGCACATAAGGGAGGTATTTACCTCGACTTTACCAAGATTCGAACCTCAGAGCTCATTATGACAACACCTTATGTGTTAGCCACTATTTCCTCTGAAAGTGGTCGATTAGTCAGTGGAGTTAATGTCTACTATCAGTCAATTGATTCAGAACGGTGATGCAGATGGGACGAGGGATGAGAATCGAGTAAAAGAATTTAGTCGATATTTGATTATCTATCTCGAACTCATATCCAATAACAACATATAAATCTATAGAGGTAAACCAAGAGAGCAATAGCTACTCGACGATATTAAACTAAACAGACTTCAGTGAAACTTACACTTGGAGGGAGAGATTCGTCAGAGGAACTCAACATCCGCCAGTCATAGTCAATGTCATCCCCTCCATCAGGTAGGGGATCTAAAACTCAATTTCCTCTTTTTCCACGGAAGATAACTCCTCTTCGACATAGAAAATTCAGGAATAGAAGACAGTCCATCCTCCACATGAGAACAACCCACATCTGATCTTCGATGATTGTAGTAGAACCAATCCTCGTATTCTCCATCTACCATCATCTCGTTGCCAACCTTGTTAACATCAGCTAATGTTCCATAACTGAATGATTTCCTAACACTAGTATCCTCTTTGTTATCTCCAACTTCTTTCATCAAGATTATCAGGGGAATCTGCATCATCATTCCTAGCAGAGCACTTTCCTTCACCACCATCGTCATCTGGACGTGTCATTTTAGATTTCCGAGAAGATACAAATTCTGTTCAAATTTTCACCTTTCTTAATCCAGCTTTAAGAGCAGCGAGTTCATCTTTCTTAGAAGGGGTAGCATCTCCAGACAGCGGGAGGAGGTATCAGTCGGTGGATTCAATACAATCTCAGAAGAATCTTGTGGAGATCTCAGTGCCGATACACTGAGAGCCAGCTGCAAAATGAACATATTCATACATCACATTCTTGGTATCTGTAAAATTTCCCTATACTTCAGAATTATAACATATGTGACAGAATGATAGAAGTTGTCGATGGCAGAAGGAAAAAGGTTGTACAAACATGGGAAAGGAACATTATTGTTTATCGAGCAATCTTGAACAGGATACTCGACGCATCCATTATCTCACAAGATTTCTTCGTGAAGAAATGTAAAACAAATACCAACAGAGTTACCTATCTCAGCTAGACCTTTTAATCAAGAGATTGTGTTCTTCTAGATAGCCTACATCTAAATCATAAAGATGCAAAATCTAAAAGGTTCAGCAACATACACGAAGAGATAAATTAGATTCGGCGGCCCCAGGAAGTAACAATGCAAGGGAGAGCTGGGTCTCTCGTTCGACTAAAGTGAGTTATGCTATGTTTAGTGGCGCCACACCAAGCATAGATTCTTTTTTTTAAATGGTAGTTGACCTAAGAATGTTAGCTAATGGGTCATCCGTTGTGACCACTTCCTAATTTATGCTTGTGGTCTATAGAACTTTCGTAGTATCAGATCGATCATCCTATAATTGGTCTACATAAGTTGGATACTACAAACATAAATACTCAAGCATATAAATAAAAGTTTTTAATTTTTTTAACCCTAGCCCTAATAATCATTACACTGAGCTTAATTAGCTCATTAGTTACATAACTATTTTATAAAAAGACTCCATTTTCAGATAGAACAATTCTATCTAATTGAAAAAAAATAATACGGAAGCTATATTTGCTTAACAGTAATCCAGAAATTCGATTTTTTTGAATCTTCGAAACATAAAGCACATTGTTGATAATCAACTCATTATCTGAGATAATTTTCAACACCATATTTTCTTAGGTCATGATATCTGAGGTTGATGAGTTCTCCGTGAATAGTATATCCCTATCTTTGATTTCTTCAAAGTTGTTGAGCAACTCCTTGTTGTAACATATATGTTTAGCGACACCGATATAGATTCACCATTGTCGTAGATTTGAATTCAGCAAATTTAGTTCAGAGATCATGACGCATAAGTCATCCATTTCTGATTCCTCAATCGGGTTGGTCTCTTGTTTCGTCTTCGGATTTCTATACTCTAAAGATTCATGACTGACTCTGTCACAGTTGAAGCAACTCCTAGATAACTTTTTTTTACTTATGCCTCCTCTAGGTTCTATCTTGGAAGCTTAGGATTCTTCCGTTTCCAGTTTTAACTGTGCTTGATCACGTTGGCTTTCAAAGTAGCCCGAGAGTACAAATTTCTCTTGGAACTCTTATTGTCTTCCTTAATTAGAAGTCTAACAATGAGTTCTTACACGTTCATCTTCTTCCATTTGTGCTTCAGTAAATCTTGAAGTCCTTTCAGCCGGAAAGTAACTTCTCAATGATAGTAGTCACCTAGAAGGTTTCAACATAACCATGCCTTCTGAGTGTACTCGTGTATGATCACCTGAAGTTCCTGGACTTGGCTAATCACCATCTTGGAGTCAACCATATTGTAGTCCAGGAATCGACCACGATAGATTCCATAGCCCCTAGATCCTCTGTCTTGTACTTCTTGTCCAGGGACTTTCACAGCTCCTTGGCCATTCTCTTCGTGTTGTACATAACTTACATCGAGTAGGCAAGATAGTTGAGGGCGCAGTTTTTGTTGGTACAGTAACCACTAATGATCGAACTTATGTTTTGATGAATGATAAATGGTTAAAGTTAGGTTCTGTGTGATCTAATATTCTTACCGAGTGTATATGACTTGATGGGTTTGGAGGACCTAACACCAGGCTAAAATACAACTAGGTCTGTTGAACCTGATAACCGGTGGGAAGTTCAGATAGGTCTGAAGGATCTGATATCTGGCAGGAAGTCTAGCTAAGCCTGCGGGACCTGACAATTAGTCGAAGTCCAATTGAATCTGTGGACCTAACAACTGGTAAGAAAATCTGGTGGGTCATAGGAGAGTCAAGAGATTCTGCATGGTAAATGACGTAAGTCACTGGAACAGAGTGATCTAGTGAAGATGAGTCCTAATTAGGGATTTTAGGTGCTGGTCTAACTCAGATCTATTTTAGAAGTTTAAGCTGAGACTATAACTAGATCATAGTTTTGGGAAGACAAAATCTAATTATTAATCTTATTAAATTGTGCTAACTGCATTTTGCAGGTTAAATATTTTTTTGTTAGACTAATGGATTTTTACAGGAGCAAAAACAAAGTGAAGCCTTGGATAAACAGTGTTCGAGGCGTCTCGGAGAGTTGAGGAGGCACCTCCTCGAAGCTGCGCGGAGGCGTCCTAGATCCAGAGGAGGCACCATCACGCAGATGAACTTTGAGGATAAAGTTCTCGCGGCGGGTGGGTACCCAAAAGTGCGTTAGAGATGCCTCGAAGCTACGCGGAGGCACTTCGGAGTTGCGCGAAGGCGCCTGGAAAGTGCCCTTGAGTGGATAGAAATCGCAATCCTCTCTACTTATCGTGACCAAAACTTAAGGGGTCATATTTGAGGTTGGAGGCGCCCTCAACGCTCCTTAAAAGCACTTTTCAGCTAGAATTCAAGAATCAACTTCCATACAAGCTATTACGATCTTTCGGTTGCTACGTCTTCGCACTGCTACTGTGCTACTTCATGCTACTACTACATCTGACCGTTGTCGGTAGACCGACACCAACACACGGTCTCTTAACTTTGATAATCACATGTTGGTAACTTTACATTATTGTTACTTACTTTATTGCTAAGGTGGTATAGTATGTTATATTGCTCTTCATTCTTGTACTCGATTTAATCTTCCAGTAGTTTCGGAAGAGGTTTTTAGTGGATTAACCATCGATATGATCTGGGGATCATGGGTCCTTGAGTAGGAGTTGACGAATGCTCCGAACCAAATAAAAAATACTTGTATTTAACTTTTCTTTTGTCTGGAACTATGAATCCTGTTGTTCCATATAACTTTCTTCTTCGAATTTTTCATGAAGAAAGGCAGTTTTTTACATCAAGTTGCTCTACTTCTAAATCTAAGCAAGAAGCAAGCCCAAGCATAACTCAGATCGAAGAAAACTTTACAACAGGACAAAACATCTCTTCAAAATTAACTCCTTTCTTCTGACCAAATCCTTTCCTAAGTTTGAGTTCTATTTTCTTTAGCTTTCAACTTATACATCCACTTGTTTTTCAAGACTTTCCTACCCTTAGGAAGTTTTATCAGCTCGTACATGTGATTATCAGTATCTCCTCCTTTACTTTGTTCGATTCTTCTTTCTGTTCATCAACTGTGGCTTCCTCATAACTTTCAGACTCTCCTTCTTCTGCCAAAATTACATATTCATTAAGGTTGTACCTTACTGAGGGTCGACTTTCCCTAGATGATCGTCGTAACTGAGACTCGACGACATCTTCTTGAGTGTTGATCGACTCTGTCGACTCATCTCCTTCACTATGTTCAATTTCCCCTTGTTGGACAATCTCTTATGTATTGTCATCTTCAACGTCTCAATTTTCTTTGTGTCTTTATTGTCTAATCTTTGAAGAACACCACATCTTGACTTCTGACAATCTTCTTACTGATAGAGTCATATAGTCTATAGCCAAACTCTTCTCTTGGAGATCAAGATAGACGATGCACTGCTTTATTATAGAATCAAGCTTGACTCTTATCTTTCGGAATGTGGGCAAATGCTCTACAACCAAATACTTTCAAATGATTGTAGGATATCTTATCGTTAGACCAAATTTTCTCTAGGATAGCTCCATTCAAAGGAACAGATGGTGACAAATTAATTATTTCGACAACTACTTCTCTCCATAATGACTTTGACAACTTTGCATGTGATCGCATACAATGAATCCTTTCATTATATCGGCTACTCCATTTGATTGGGGTGTCTTTGGTGGGGCCTTCTCATGCCTGATACCATGAGTCTTACCGCCCGAACACACTTCAGTCGATAGCCAATTTCTCTTTCTATAAAATATGACATTCAAATAATGATTAAATAATAATATTATTTGACAAATAATTTTATTAGATTTTTTCAAGAAATTTTGAAAATTTTCTGAAAATTTTTTGGAACCCGTTTAGCGAATTTTAAGGGGATCAATTATGCGAGGTAAGAAAGTCTGTTTGGAATACCTATTTTAGTTAGGAGTTGGTTGAAGAAGTAACCTAGGTTTTAATTGAAAAGACCTAAGTTTATAACTTTATTATTTGTGCCCTAGTCTTCATCCACCTGAGCCTCTCCCCTTTCCTTCTCTCTCGCTCAATCCGTCGTACACCTCCACCTGTCTCTCTCGTGCAGCCGTGTTGTCGTCAATCACTCTCCTTCCCACCTGATCATCATCGATACGGTCCTCAGCCGGTGATACCCTCGCGGCCTCAAGGTCGCAACGACATGGAGTTACCTGTTTCCCTGTCGCTCTCCTCTCGCGTCACGCTGTGATCCCGGCTAGTTGTCACTACCGCCTTGGCCTAGCCGTCGCGAGCTCATCGTCGACCACCGCCCGAAAGTCGACCACCTCTCCCTGATGCTGATTATTGAGAGCTTTTGAATGCCACACGAGTGTCGTTTCTTGGAGCAACGTCGTCATCTCCCTCTTGGGGGTGTTTTTCCTCTCCGAGCTGAGCCCTAGTTGTTGCTCGTGGAGGTCGATCGCCCCTCCTCATCACTGGATTTGGATCAAGGAGGTCCAGCGACGCCTTCTCACCGGATCTTGGACTACTCAAGATCATCCTTCGACCATCTATCTGGTTCCAGAACCAGTACTAGATCCTACTTTTGATCAAATGTGAAGTTTCCAGCAAGATTCGTCAGATTTGATGATCAAAGCAAGTGTAGCTCCGACCATCATTTTCCAACAGCGAGTTTCTTCGATTGTGAGTCTATAGCAGAGTGTTCAATTTTGGTGAGTTTTGGAAGTTGATTTCCATTTCTATGTTGGTTTGGGATTAGGAATGATGGATTGTAGAAATTGATTATATTATATAGTGGATTGGTAATTAAGAGATGAATTTATATTGGATTAAATGATGTGTTGATTTGGGGAGCTATAGAGATGATTCATGGTAAGCCTAATCTAATTAGGTTGTAGTATGGTTAAGGTTAATTGGGAATTAATCTATAACCATGTGTGATTAGAATTACTCTAATTAAGTGGGGGAGTTGTTAGTTAATTACTTTCTATGTAATTAGCTAAATATACTATGTGAACGCAGGACTTGGATTTGGAACGAGCGTCTTGATGTGGGATTGTTTGACATGATCTACATATAAAGGCAGGTGTTGGTGCGGTTAGCACTAACGGTCTAACTCAGGTTTTGATGAATGACAAATCAGGTTAAGTTAGGTTTGTTGTTGTCTGACACTTTTATCAAGTGTGCAGGAGAAGTCCAGCTAGGTCGACGGGCTGACCGGATAGCTGGCGAGAAGTCCAAGCGGGTCGACGGGCTGACCGGACGCTTGGCGAGAAGTCCAGCTAGGTCGACGGGCTGACCGGATAGCTGGCGAGAAGTCCAAGCGGGTCGACGGGCTGACCGGACGCTTGGCGAGAAGTCCAGAAGGGTCGACGGGCTGACCGGACGTCTGGCAGGTAAGTGAGGTAAGTCACTGGAAGGGAGTGACTGTGAGGACGCGTTCCCGGGAAGGGGACATTAGGCGTCGATCCGGCTTAGATCCATTTCGGATGTCTAAGTCGAGATCGTGACTAGATTCCGGTCTCGGAAAGACGGAATCTAAGTCATACTCTTTCTTATCCATCTATTGAACTTTAACTGTGCTAACAATCTATTTTACAGGATACATATTTGCCTCGGAGTAACCCTGTTTTGCAGGAAAAAGGAGTTCAAACAAGGTGGTCCGGCAAGGCAAATTTCATCCAGCCGAGTCGCCACGTGGAGCATCATGGTTCGTGCAGCTACGTCATGTTCCAGCGCCCGGAACATATAAAAGAAGCCCGGTGGAGCTTAAAATCAAAACTCAGAAATCTTAACTGCTTGCTCTGCTGCTCTACGCTCCTGCGACGCCACGAGGCTATTCCGACAAAGCGCTTTCTTAAAGTCTAACTCTTCTTCTCTTGTCGGTATTTTATTTCTGTCAATTCTTGTACTTATTTGTAATCTTCATTCGAATTGATAGTGATTGCCCAACGAAAGTACTCACGGAGTACGGGCCTTCGAGTAGGAGTCGTCACAGGCTCCGAACGAAGTAAAAAACACCTGTGTCTATTTTAGTTTTCCGCTGCGTTTATACTCATCTTTATCGAATCGATATTCACCCCCCCCTCTATCGAATCCAACGGTCTTACAAGTGGTATCAGAGCGGGTACCGCTCTGATTTGGTGCAACCACCAATCAGACAGGGGATGGAAAATTTTTTTTAATTCCAAACTAATATTATTATCTTTTTTTGGAAGATTTTTGTTGGAGGATCGGTGGCCGGCTTGAAGGGGGGTTGGATAGTTAGGCCACCCCCAAATCGATTTCTTCTCTACAATACGTTAGTTTGCGCAAGCGGAAATATAGAAACTAAAAACAAAGAAACACAAACGAGAATACAAACGCTAACACGCTCGATGTAACGTGGTTCGGAGATTGCTTGCTCCTACTCCACGACGTGTCCTTGAGGTGGACGAGCCCTTGATCCTTTGGTGGATCAGTCCCTGGCAATCTCCGGCTAAAGCTTCTCCTTCTCGGTGGAGCAAACCTCTCACAAGAGCACTCTTCCTCTTTACAAGATGGAGTTAGAATTAGGAGGAAGAGAATTGTCTTGGGAGCTTTGGGCACAGAATCAGAAGGTTTACAATGAGTATCAGTAACCCCTTCAATGCCCCAAAGCTCCCCTTAAATAAGAGGAAAGAGTTGATCATCAATCAACTCAAACCCTGACACCAGTCGACTGGTCCATGCACCAGTCGACTGGTGCTAGCCGTTAGGCAACACCAACGGCTCTCTTTAGAGCCCGTTTTCTGCCAACGGTCATGTACCAGTCAACTGGTCTTAGGACCAGTCGACTGGTCCCCTTAGTCGAAAAGCACAGAATGTTTCTGTGCATTCCGTGAAGTTGGATCGGTCGACTGATCCCAGTACATTCACTCCTCTCATCCTTTCCGGAGTCGCCTTTGAAGTCCTCTTCCTCGGCCTTCGTCCCTCAGATGCACCCGAGCCCGCGGCTCCTCTCCGTGCCATCCTTCACGCTGCCTTGAAGTCCACTTCCTTCGGCTCCACTCCATTGCTCCTCGTCCGCGCGGTCCCTCGGATTTCTTCCACACCATCCTTCACCGACTCAACGATCCGAGCCCTTGGATGAGCTTCCCACACTTGGCCGCACCAAGTTCACATGTGTTCCACAAAGTCCTGCAAGACTCAAACACATATCAAATACATATGAAAGCCTAACTTAAACTCTTTGACACACACATCAAAACCTAGGTCGATTGCACCAACAATCTCCCCATTTTTGATGTGTGGCAATATGTTTAAGTTAGGCATAAATAACAACTTTGAAAATTTTGAAGCAATATGTAAACATGAAGCATAAAACCCAAGCTCCCCCTTAACACATGCTCTCAACCTTAATTTTCAAAGATTTTTACACAAGTAGATTTCTAACTTAAACCTACCCAATTCTCCCCCTTTGACACCATCAAAAATGTTGTACCAGACACGTACACATACTATGGTATCAGTTCCAACCAAATTTGAACCAAAAATTTGATTTTAAAAACCAACAGAATGCTGAAAGGCTGGTACCAGTCGACTGGTAGCTGCACCAGTCGACTGGCACAAACTGAACATCAATTTCAGCCTACGGCAGCCAACTTCAGAAATCCATAAAAAATTCCAGAAAATTCAAAAAATCATGAAATTTTGAACACATATTTCTTATAATGTTCTTTAACAAGGAAAAATATATTTTCATGAAAATTCATCATATTTTTGAAGTTTTGATAAAAAACTCAAACACAAAAAAAAAATCAATCAAGTTTGTATCAATTTGAAACCTTGTTTTGCAATCATATGTTTCAAAATAGCTAAACCACAGTAAATAAATCATAGAATTGTTTTCAAAACATTTGAAATGTCCAACTATGATCTATGGGCAAGATGTCCATTAATTAAACATTTGCTTTCCCCATAGTTGGCCTATGATCACTAAACATTGATACACTTCATAACTCATCAAAATGCTATAAGCATAAGTGAATTACTTGTATCATCCTAATATCTCACATTCATGGTTAGAAAATAATACAAATCATTGTGAGATAAAGGTAACCTCTACTTAGCCCTCTTGATCATAAATCTCTATCAAGGCTAAGTCCTCCCCCTTAAGGTCTCAAGTCAACCATATAGGAAAAATTTGAATTATTGACTTCTATGGTTGACTTGCCATAAAATCCTCTAACCCTTGAGGATTGATTTTGGCACCCAATAGAAATTCTTTCTAATTGGGTTGACCAAGTACTCTTTGGGGATCCATTTCCTATCTATGGTCTTTGTCTTGGATTGCCCCCTAGCAAGTAGATAATGATAGGTCTTTTCATTATTTTGTTCATTGTATCCTATCCCATTTTTCTTAAAACTTGCCCTTTGGCTCCCAATGATCATATTTAGGGTTTTTGAGCCAATTTCAAATTTCCTAAGGGCGTTGGTAAGGTATTCTACCTTTTCCCTTAATTCCCTATTTTCTTCTTCTAAACATGATACATTTGAACTTGAGGAAGAAGGAACATGCTTATTGTAGTCCTTAGAGCACATGGATTCTAATTTCTCTTCAAGCATGCTAATATCATGTTTCAAAGACTTGTTTTTCCTTTTTACCTTGAACAAGTCATCATTTGTGCTTGAAATAATTTTAATTAAAATATGAGGAGGAAGATTATGTACCTCACTTACCGAGAAGTCCGAATCCGATGATTGACCTCCCCCTTCACTTGAGCTCCCCTCTTCATCTTCACTTGAGCTCCTTCCTTCTTCTTGTTCGGATGAGGTGGAGGCTACATCATCAATCCCCATGAGAGCAAAATTGACTATGTGATGCTCTTCTTCCTCCGATGATGATGAAGGATCATCCCATGTTGCTTTTAGGTTTTGAGCCTTCTTCCCCTTTTCTTTTGTCTTCTCCTTCTTCTTCTTTCCTTCCTTCTTTTTCAAGAGAGGACAATCATCTCTTATGTGTCCTTCTCCTTGGCAATTGTAACAAATTATCTTCCTTGTCCTACTTTTGCTTCTTGAGCTTTTCCTATCATGAGATTTGTTAGATGAAAATTTTCTAAAAGCTCTTCTCATTTTCCTTACCATATACACCTCTTGATCACTATCCATTGAGGCGCTTGATTCTTCGGAGTCGGAGGATGGTGGAGATAGAGCTTTCTTCTTCCCCTTTCCCTTGTTTGCCACAAGGGCTACTCCTCTTGATCTATGAGCTTCTCCATCCAATCCCTCAACTCTTGTTTCATGAAGCTCCATTGTTGAGAAGAGTTCATCTAGAGAGGATTTCTCTAGGTCCTTTGATATGTAATATGTATCTACAATGGAACTCCAAGTTGTGGATCTTGGAAAAGCATTTAGGGCTTTCGTAATCACGTCTCGATTTGAAAGTGTCTCACCTACACTTGTTAGTCCATTAATAATCTCCTTAATTCTACAATGTAAAATTGATACCTTTTCTCCTTTCTCAAGCTTGATATTGTTGAGTTGAGTTCGAAGGAGATCTCTTCTTGCCAATTTCGCTTCCGATGTCCCTTCATGAAGCTCCACTAGCTTTTCCCATAACTCCTTAGCGCTTGAGTAGGTTCCAACCCTTGTTAGTTCTTGTTGGGGAAGGACATTTTGTAGATGATGTATGGCTTTAGAATTCGCTACATGTTCTTCTCTTTGCTTCTTGGTCCATCTTGTTATGTCGATTGTCTCATTGCGTTCATCCTTTGGCTCTTCAAAACCATTTCTCATGATTAGCAATATGTCAAAATCGGTATTGAAAAATACCTCCATTCTCTTCTTCCACCAAGAGAAGTCTCCTTCGAATTTGGGTGGATGAATGTTTGAGCCGGCCATTTGATGATGTTGTTCTTCTTGGCGATTAGTCCGTTGAAGAGCTTCCTTGCTCTGATACCACTTGTTGGAGGATCGGTGGCCGGCTTGAAGGGGGGTTGGATAGTTAGGCCACCCCCAAATCGATTTCTTCTCTACAATACGTTAGTTTGCGCAAGCGGAAATATAGAAACTAAAAACAAAGAAACACAAACGAGAATACAAACGCTAACACGCTCGATGTAACGTGGTTCGGAGATTGCTTGCTCCTACTCCACGACGTGTCCTTGAGGTGGACGAGCCCTTGATCCTTTGGTGGATCAGTCCCTGGCAATCTCCGGCTAAAGCTTCTCCTTCTCGGTGGAGCAAACCTCTCACAAGAGCACTCTTCCTCTTTACAAGATGGAGTTAGAATTAGGAGGAAGAGAATTGTCTTGGGAGCTTTGGGCACAGAATCAGAAGGTTTACAATGAGTATCAGTAACCCCTTCAATGCCCCAAAGCTCCCCTTAAATAAGAGGAAAGAGTTGATCATCAATCAACTCAAACCCTGACACCAGTCGACTGGTCCATGCACCAGTCGACTGGTGCTAGCCGTTAGGCAACACCAACGGCTCTCTTTAGAGCCCGTTTTCTGCCAACGGTCATGTACCAGTCGACTGGTCTTAGGACCAGTCGACATTCTGTGAATTGGGATCAGTCGACTGATCCCAGTACATTCACTCCTCTCATCCTTTCCGGAGTCGCCTTTGAAGTCCTCTTCCTCGGCCTTCGTCCCTCAGATGCACCCGAGCCCGCGGCTCCTCTCCGTGCCATCCTTCACGCTGCCTTGAAGTCCACTTCCTTCGGCTCCACTCCATTGCTCCTCGTCCGCGCGGTCCCTCGGATTTCTTCCACACCATCCTTCACCGACTCAACGATCCGAGCCCTTGGATGAGCTTCCCACACTTGGCCGCACCAAGTTCACATGTGTTCCACAAAGTCCTGCAAGACTCAAACACATATCAAATACATATGAAAGCCTAACTTAAACTCTTTGACACACACATCAAAACCTAGGTCGATTGCACCAACAATTTTTTCCCGTTGCACTTAAAATCTAAATTGGTACAACACCAACTTAGAGTTTCTATTTTTCCCCGCACTGCTAATCCAAGACGAAGTCTTGGGATTTTCTTTTTCCAGTTAATTTAGTGTGTGCAGGATAAGATGTCTCAACAAGAAGGCTTCAGCACAGTACGTCCTCCCCTATTCAACGGGGATGATATTTCGTACTGGAAGAGGAGAATGGAGGTCTACATGAAGACAGACTACGACCAATGGATGAGCGTTACAAAGGCTTACAAAATTCCAGTAGACAACTCCGGGAAAATAGTAGACCCTGAAGAATGGACAAATGATTTAAAGAAAAAGGCATCAATTGAAAACAAAGCCATCAATACTCTACACTGCGGACTAACACGAGAAGAACTGAACCGGGTCGGACCGCATGAAAACGCTAAGGAGCTTTGGGATAAACTGATTGAGCTGCACGAAGGAACAAGCGACGCGAAGGTAACAAAAAGAGATTTGCTGTTAAACAAAATTTTTAATATAAAAATGCAGGAAGGAGAAACGGCAAGTCAGCTCCACGCGAGGATCAAAGATATCCTCAACGGTCTCCACGCGATAGGCCACCAAATGAAGAACCGAGACTTAATAAGGTACGCGTTAAATGCTTTTCCGCGAAATAATTTGTGGGCATCAATTGTAGATGCCTACAAAATTTCAAAAACTTTATCTAAATTAAAATTGGATGAACTCTTACGTGAATTAGAACTTCATGAGCAAACTAACACCGGGGTCGAGAAAGGTGTAGCTTTATTTGCAGGTTCCTCTAAAGAAAAGAAGAACAAGCCCGAATCCGAAGAAGATTCCGATCAAGACTCTGAAGACGAAGAACACCTGGTGAACCTGGTAAGGAAAATGTTCACCAGGAAAAAGAGAAGCTTCAGCAAACAGGATCTTCAGAAGATCAGTTCGCCAGCCGACTCAAGAAATGTCACATGTTTCGGATGTAACAAAAAGGGGCACTACAAGAATGAATGCCCAAGATTGAAACTTGACAAACCAAAGTCAACAAAGAAGAAAGCCCTCAAAGCAACATGGGACGATTCCTCCTCAGACGAATCGGAAGGAGAAAGGCAAAAGCACCAAAGTCACCTCGCGCTGATGGCTCGCGAAGCTGAAACGGAAGACGAATCAGAGGAATCGGAAGACAGGTCCGAACCCGAATCAAGCCACGAGTCCGCACTCGTTTCCGAAGGTTCCGAAGAGGTATACCTAAACTTAAATCGTAAATTCTTTAGAATTATCTCGTGTTTAAATAAAAAAGTAGTTAAGTTGGAAAATGAAAATAAATCGCTTCTTGAGGAAAATCAAAACCTCAAGGAACAATTAAAAAATTCGAATCCAACTCAAGATCGAACACTTGAGGAGGAGAATTTATCATTAAAAACTAAAATTAATAAGTTAAAAGAATTGTTGGAAAAATTCACAACAAGATCTAAAAATTTAGATTTAATTCTAAATAACCAAAAGGCATGCTATAATAAAACCGGACTTGGATATAAGTCAAACTCAAACAAAACCTTTAAATCATTATTAACCCATCACAAAGCAACTAAACAAGCTTGGGTCCCGAAAGCGTGCTTAACCACGCAAGTAGGACTTAATCAATTCTATATACCTAAAGATAAAATACATTATATAAACTTGAATAAATCAGATCAAAAACTAAAATATAAATTTAACTTAAAATCAAAATTCAAAACTCAACAAAATTTAGATTATCACCAAGTTGATTATAACTATAAAAAGAATCGACACAAATCCAAAATCTAAATTAAGGGCCAATAATTCAGGGGGAGGCTCCAGAATAGCTGGCACCTCCAAAACTAACATACCCGACAGGGTAACCCAAAACAAACTAACCCGACAGGGTAATTAGGATTAGTAAAAAGAGACCAAGTTTAACTTGACTCATGGTACTGGTAAAGTTTTTGGATGATAGTACGTTAGGGAAGCTTGGGCATCGCATGTCTAGAAAGATATGACTTCGATCTAGTGCATTTGGCCAAGTGGAACTGACCGAAGCTACCCTTAAACGAATCCTAACCAGTTAGACCAAGATTTAGTACTAAGTTCCGTGGATAGGACTATTCGAAAAACTTCGAAAGGTTGGTTACTTCTAATGATGTCCATGAGACTCACCAAGCTTAGAAGTTTATCCGAAGAATGCCTATTTGTGGAAACCAAAGCTAAGTCTGAATCTAACACTAGTTAAACCAAAACTCTATAATCAAACCAATTTCATCTCACAAAACCATAGGTTTCCCTGATTGATAATATAGTTCGGGTGAGATGAATAAGGCTTTAAAAATTAGTTTCAAAAATTTTAAACTTAAAAATTATTTTCAAAATTTTAAACTTAAAAATCATTTTCAAAATTTTAACTTAAAAATTTCAATTTTTAACTTAAAAATTTCAATTTTAAACTCAAAAATTAATTTCAAAACTTTAATTTTAAAACTTAAAAATTAATTTCAAAACTTTAATTTTAAACTTAAAAATTAATTTCAAAATTTCAATTTTAAACTTAAAAATTAATTTCAAAACTTTAATTTTAAAACTTAAAAATTAATTTCAAAATTTCAATTTTAAACTTAAAAATTAATTTCAAAATTTTAATTTTAAACTTAAAAATTAATTTCAAAACTTTAATTTTAAACTTAAAAATTATTTTCAAAATTTTAAACTTAAAAACTAATTTCAAAAAATTTAATTTTAAACTTTTCAAAATTTAATTTTAAACTTAAAAAATTAATTTCAAAACTTTAATTTTAAACTTAAAAATTATTTTCAAAATTTTAAACTTAAAAATTAATTTCAAAATTTTAAACTTAAAAATTAATTTCAAAATTTTAAACTTAAAAATTAATTTCAAAACTTTAATTTTAAACTTAAAAAATTAATTTCAAAACTTTAAGTTTAAACTTAAAAAATTAATTTCAAAACTTTAATTTTAAACTTAAAAATTATTTTCAAAATTTTAAACTTAAAAATTAATTTCAAAATCTTAATTTTAAACTTAAAAATTAATTTCAAAATTTTAATTTTAAAACTTAAAAAATTTTTTCAAAATTTTAATTGTAAAACTTAAAAACTATTTTCAAAACTTTAATCTCAATTAAAAAAAAAAAAAAAAGGGAGGTCAAAAACCAGGGGCGCAACCCCGGGCGCCCGGAAAGGGTCCGGGCGCCCGGAGTGCCCTATAAATAAGGGGCAGCAGGCGCCCCCAACCTCTGCCCCACTCATTCTCACTTTTGCCAAGGTTCACTTTGAACCTCAGTGCGAAAGTACTCTAAATTAAAATTTTCGTGTGGTGAAGACGCTATTGCGATCCAACCGAGGTCGTCAAATCTATATTTTTTCGATGGCTCCTCGGTAAAATATTCTTCCCCTCTCTAAAATAATTTTTTTTGTTGTTGTCTTCTAAATTTTTTTTTATTTATATACAGTAAGAAACGAACAAATACTGGTGCTGGACCCTCCAATGCTAGTACAGACCCTAGGTTTCCCACAGACGAACTTAGGATTAAATTTGAGTCCACCATCTATAAGGCCATTAGGACTACCTGCATAGACAGAGCGTTCTTCCTAAGGTCATGTCCCTCTGCCTTAGAGGTTATAGGCCACTACAATTTAAGGAACCTTGTAGAATGTACCAGTCCAATAAACATAAGTCTATGCGTCGAATTTTGCAATAACTTAGTAAAAGTAGATGACTTCACCTATACCACTAGGGCAGCAGGCACTGATATCGTATTTTCCCCTACGACTATCCGAGAGTTTTTAGAGTTGCGTCCTTCTACTTGCCCCTTTTTGTGCTATCCTCCGAGGGATCTACCATTCGACGATCCCTACTCACATATTACTCTCGATACGATGTATTCGTATTTTTTTGGGGGAGAGAGAGATCCCATTGTGACACAGTTCAGGTCAATAGAACTTAGAGTCCAGGACTACGCTCTTTATAGGGTTGTAGTTCTTTGCATTTTACCACTGACCACTCGGGACATCGCTGTGATGCGCCCATTCCATTCATTCCTACTTTATGCCCTGATTCATAGGTTGGAGATTGACATTAGCCTACATATCTTCTCCACCATCATTTACGCAGCCGGATACGTGACTGACAGTCGAGTCCATATGCCATTTGGTCACATTCTGACAGCCTATATGTCCTCACTGCACATTGATGTCACTAGAGGAGACGTTGCCCATATGACCGAGTTCGATGTTATATCCTCTCGGAACTTTTCCCTAGCCGGCATCCAGGTAGATAGAGATGACGGGACTATGACTTGGCGGAGGGGGGCACAGCACCAGCCCGATCCAGACGCACAGATGGACGAGTTCATGCTCGCACTATTTCCGGAGGAAGCCGCACCGGCTCCACCACCACCCCCAGCTCGAGCACCACGACACGCTCCCCGCACTCTAGCCGACCGTATGACCGGACTAGAGAGAGCCATGGCGAGTCTCCAGCAGGAGAACTCCGATTTTCATCGGGACATACGGCGAGAGGTTACCGAGTTACGAGCTGCCGGGGACACCCGCCACACTGAGCTGATGGCACTTCTTCGATCCTTGGGATCTGGACCACCCCCTTCATCATCTCAGTAGCTTTAGTGATGACCTACTTCTGTAGCTACACTATTTGTAAAATATTTTGGATTTATCTAGTGACATTTCAAACTTACATTGAATATGTTCTATCTCAATAGCCTAGGAAATTTCAAAAATCCTTTCAAAAATGATTTTATCAACTTATAGGCTAAACTTTTTTGTTTTCAAAATTTCCATTCTTAGACTTTCAAAAACAGTTTTTGCCTTAGACTAAGTTTACCTCCTTAGAAAGCATGTACCCATAGGACTAGTTTTTGAGCATCTCACCAACACCCTAGGGTTACCTTGCTTGTGTTTGACAAACATAGAAAGGGGTGAGATGCATAGGCCAACTGTCTAGACCTAAGATGCTTATTTCAGTGCATCAGCATAAGTCTGGACGTTAAATACAAATCAGATATTAATCAGATTAAAGTTCATCAGTCAAGTCAAACACTGACTGATTATAATTAACTTAATCTGACTAACCTAGTGAACGCTACTATCTTCTGATAGTTAGTTAGTACCTAATTGGTTAGACAGCTGGTTAGAGATAGGTATCAAATTCAGGGGGAGAAATATAACTATTTAGTTTGCCAAATTGAATTTTAAACTTAATTTTGAAAATCGAAGTTTAAAAACAACTTGTTTAAAAACTGACTTTTTCAAGTATGTTAAACCGCTTTTGAATCTAATACCTTTCTGAAAATTTGATTTTGGAGAACAAATTTTATAAACACATTCTAAAAATATGGTCTTACTTTTACCAAACTCCTTTGAAAACTAAAAGTAAAGATTTAAACTTAATTTCACTTTGAAAA
Source organism: Zingiber officinale (assembly GCF_018446385.1). Taxonomy (NCBI): domain Eukaryota; kingdom Viridiplantae; phylum Streptophyta; class Magnoliopsida; order Zingiberales; family Zingiberaceae; genus Zingiber; species Zingiber officinale. The sequence goes on from NC_055990.1 coordinate 41,607, forward strand.
TTGTCCTGAGTCTAGTTCTTAAAAATTTGATTTTACTCAATTTTGACAATTTGATTTGAAAGATAAATCTTACAAAATTTAGTTTACAAACTAAGCTTCTCAAAATTATTTTTCTTGATTTTGAAAAAAAAAAAATAGATTTTTTTCAAACCTAGTTTTGGAATTTTGGTGTTGAAAACTTATGTTTATATAGCATTTCAAACTTATGTTGAAACTTGTTTTGAAATTTTTTTTTGAAATTTAATCCTTATACACTTATGTTTGAAAATTAACCTATCTACACTTAGCATTTTTTCTAAAAATTAAAAGCTAATGCTTTAAACAAGTTTTCAAACTTTAGACTCCCCCAAGTCAATTTGATCTTTTCTTGGATTTAAAAACTCAGTTATTTTTCAAAGTCTTATTGTTTTTAGTAATTCTCACTATGTTTGTTTACCCTCGTTTTTTGATGTATGCCAAAGGGGGAGGGTTAGGTTGGTTAAGTTAGAGCAACTTAATGCAAACTTGAAAAACTAACTTAAACCTTAAAAACCTCAATAATCATGCTTGATTCTTGCATATTTTTTTCACTAACTTAACCAGGTTGTCATTCCATCAAAAAGGGGGAGATTGTTGGTGCGGTTAGCACTAACGGTCTAACTCAGGTTTTGATGAATGACAAATCAGGTTAAGTTAGGTTTGTCGTGAGACAGATCGACGGGCTGACCGGATGTCTGGCGAGAAGTCCAAGCGGGTCGACGGGCTGACCGGACGCTTGGCGAGAAGTCCAGCTAGGTCGACGGGCTGACCGGATAGCTGGCGAGAAGTCCAAGCGGGTCGACGGGCTGACCGGACGCTTGGCGAGAAGTCCAGACGGGTCGACGGGCTGACCGGACGTCTGGCAGGTAAGTGAGGTAAGTCACTGGAAGGGAGTGACTGTGAGGACGCGTTCCCGGGAAGGGGACATTAGGCGTCGATCCGGCTTAGATCCATTTCGGATGTCTAAGTCGAGATCGTGACTAGATTCCGGTCTCGGAAAGACGGAATCTAAGTCATACTCTTTCTTATCCATCTATTGAACTTTAACTGTGCTAACAATCTGTTTTACAGGATACATATTTGCCTCGGACTAACCCTGTTTTGCAGGAAAAAGGAGCTTTCTGAAACAAGGTGGTCCGGGCGCCCGGAGGGGATCCGGGCGCCCGGAGGTCCGGGCGCCCGGAAGGGATCCGGGCGCCCGGAAGGCAAATTTCATCCAGCCGAGTCGTCGCCACGTGGAGCATCATGGTTCGTGCAGCTACGTCACGTTCCAGGCGCCCGGAAGGGATCCAGGCGCCCGGGACAGCATATAAAAGAAGCCCCAGGTAGGAGCTTCAAAAAAATCAAGTCTGCACTGAAAACTTACTGCTTGCTCTGCTGCTCTACGCTCCTGCGACGCCACGAGGCTATTCCGACAAAGCGCTTTCTTAAAGTCTAACTCTTCTTCTCTTGTCGGTATTTTATTTCTGTCAATTCTTGTACTTATTTGTAATCTTCATTCGAATTGATAGTGATTGCCCAACGAAAGTACTCACGGAGTACGGGCCTTCGAGTAGGAGTCGTCACAGGCTCCGAACGAAGTAAAAAACACCTGTGTCTATTTTAGTTTTCCGCTGCGTTTATACTCATCTTTATCGAATCGATATTCACCCCTCTCTCTATCGAATCCAACGGTCTTACAGCAGGTACTTTTTGCTTTATCCCTTTAGTATATATCGATCTTAGTGCATGAGCTATCTTTGGATAGAAACCGTATTTACTTTGACTCCACTCTTATTTTTCCTGCGCTTGATATTTCCACTCGATCTTTGAGATATTCGTTTCTATATCTATTCAGTCTCACGTTGCTGTCTATATGATATTTAGCAGATATCAGTTACCAGATACTAGATATTAGATATTGGATACCATGTTTACTTGTTTTGAATGTTGTATGTTTACATACCTTATTGAGCATGCTGGCTTCATGTATCAGACATGTTTTCTGTTTATATATATGATGGTTGTTGTATTTTACGCATCATGTCATTGCATGCATGCCGGCAACCATGTCTCCCTTGTGGTTGAGAGGGTCATTGGCCAGGGCCGCACACTCAGCCACTCATGGGTAATGGTAGCTAGAGCGTGCCGCTTGTCATGTTGTGCTCCCACTCGATCACTTATGGGTAGTGGCAGCTGGAGTTGTGAGTAACAGGGACCCTATTACTACGTAGCTAGATAGCTACTATGCAAACTGTCCACTCGGTCACTCGAGAGTAGTGGCGACTGGAGTGTCATACAGTTGTCATTGATCGAGCCTCTCGACCATACAGAGGTCGTGGTGCAGAGAGGTGGGCGGGGTGACCATCCGTGCATACACTATTGTTATTATACTTATGTTGTTGTTGTTAGTTTATGTTGTTATTGCTTTTGCTGTTATGCTTACATATGTTGAGATATACATCTGTTGTATGTGTTTAAATACTGGCTTACTTATTGTTAACATGTATATACCTTACGCGATACTCATGTAGTTATGAGCAGTACTGTAGCAGGTCTTTACTACTCCTGACCTTCTATTACTAGCCTAGGATATGGTTTCAGGTATGGACACTTATTATGATATCACTGTTGTATCTGTTATTTTCCCTTCGAGACTGTATACCTTTGTATCTCTAGTATTTTATTATGTTCATGCACTATCTGTCTATTACCCGCTGAGTCTTTATACTAACCACTCCGTAAATTGGTTATTTCGCCATGTAGCAGGTAAAAGATTTATGGAGACGCCTAGAGATCATGTCCGCCAGTCCCATATCACACCGAGTTTCCCGTACCGTTAGTGCTTCTATACGCTTTATTTTGATTTTGTACTTATTCGTATATTTGTATCTTTTATATAGAGTTTGGCTTTGTAGTATCTTGTATTTGATTTGATGTGGTGGTTGTCGTGTCAAGCCGAGCCGACTCACAGTTAGTTGTATTGTGATTTTGTGATCGTTATTTGTGATTTTCGCTGTGTTGGTTTTTAGTACAGCTGTGTGGGCTGATTAATATATATATAACTGCGTAGTTGTGTTTATTTCTGTTTCAACCGAGTGAGCTGATTATATAACTGCGTGGTTGTATATATATTCCAGCCATATATGGCTGATGTATTTTGTATGTATGTATGACTCAGATTGTCACTAGTACAGAGGAGATGCTGCTGAAATTTTTCGATAGGGACTCCTCTGGAGGCATGATACTGCCAACTCGAGCGTGAAATTCCTTGAAAGCCTCCAAAACCTGGTCTTTAATCTTCAACAAATACACCCAAACTTTTCTTGAATGGTCATCAATAAAATTGACAAAGTGCACCTTCAAGGGACTTCTCAATCATAGAAGGAACATTTATATACACTAGATCCAACACATGCTTCCTTCTCTGTGAATGACCCGATCTAGAGAATGCAACTTTGTGTTGCTTTCCTGTAAGACAATGAATACATGACTCAAGATTCTTACCAATGACATTTGCTTTGTTTATGCAACTCTGTTTATGCCACAACTCCAGATTTTCTTTGTCAGCAATGACATTTGCTTCTTCCTTGGTCAATTTTCCTTGCATAGTATACAAGGTCTCTTCTTTCTTTCCTCGAGCCATTATTAAGCTTCCATGGTCCAACTTCCAATTTCCACTATCAAATTGGCTTATCATTCCTACGTCGTCCAGTTTCTCGATAGTTATGAGACTCACTCAATATAATGTCTGGAACATGCCGAACATCCTTCAAGCTAAGGATGCATCCTGTTTTAGTCATCATGTCGATAGTGCCCACACCGATAATACTGCTAACTCCTTGGTTGCTCATTTGGACTTTACCGAAATCACCCCTTTGATAGAATGAGAACATTTCTTTATGTGGCATGATATGGAATGAGGCTCCAGAATCTCCAATTCATGAACGTTCATTCTGTACAATGTTCAAGTATAGTTCACCACCTATCAAGAATACTTCTTCAATCGTGGTGATCATAGCAGTAGTCTCCTTGACCTCTTCTCTCTTCAACACATTTAGGTCAGGTTTGACCTTTCCAGACTACTGGTCTCTTATGAAGCTTTTGCACTCCATTTTCTTCCTTGTCAGTAAAAATGTGAAACTGACACCACGGTGGCCTCTCAAGGGTGACTCTCCACTGTTTGAAAGGGAGGTAAATTACGGGAGACTTCGTCCATCAACAACGGGCCGTGTAAGCAGGGGTGAAGATAACCAATAGAGTATTCCACACTTGTTACAAATATTCCTAGGCCTATTACCAGCAACACCTTTGTATGAATCAACTACACTAACTCACGGGGGCAAGAATCATTTATTAAGATTACTTTATATTAATAAGTTTTGGATCATCCTCTTGATTTATCAACAAATCTATTTGTGTTTTTTTGTCGTTTTCATTTCTCCCTCGACCGTCTGCAACGTTAGCGTTGGATTTCCATTTCTTCATTTCTAACACAGCGAAAACTATTGATTTCGTTAATTCAAATATGAATGTCAGAAATAGTCTTCTAAACACTTGTTAATTGAATAGAATACAAGGAAATAGGTATCCAAATCTTTGTAATTTTGGAGAAAAAAATGAAAAAAAAATATTCATAGTGGTTAAGCAAAGAGTATATTTTATTAAAATGAAATGGATTAGTAATTCTTTAGTAAATTCATCCCTATTTATATAATTTTTAAATTTTTTTCCAAAATATTAATTAAGTATGGCTAAATTTAACTTTAATTAGTCAGTAAATCAAACTTTGACTAACAAAATGTTAAAAATTATCGATTAAATCTAACATTGGTCGGTATTATGTAGGAACAATTTGATAACTGTTTTTAGAAGTTCAAGCAATAGCAATGATTAATAGTAGTAGTAGTAGTGCTTAACACAAAACTACTGCTAAAAGTACCAAATATCAACAATTTCAAAATTGCTTTTAATAATTATCTTCTTTAGAACAGTAATGTGAACGTGAATAAGTTCCACTAATCGATTGGTAACAATAACTCGACCATCCAATCGATTCAGAATGATTCTGTGATTGTGAATAAGTTCCACCAATCGATTATTGATACACTCATGATATGTCTATGGGTAATTAGTCGGTTTCGTCGGAAGTAGCTGATGAACCTAGAAAAATCTGGATAACTCCAAATCAAGACATTTGTACACGTTTAAGTCTCCTTAATACATTTATGCCTTTAAACATTAATGTGATACACTATATTAAGAACAATTATTTTTTCAACTCATTCTCCGACATGAAAAATTATGTCAAATACTCTTTATAAGTGTTACGACAATGATACTTATTAATCGACACCACAAAGGAGTTCTTAGAACTTTCTTATATTGGACAATTTCAAAATTTTGATTTTCTGAATGGCATAGGTCCATCAATCGATTTCGTTTAAAAGTGGATGATGAACCTAGAAAATTCCAAATCACTCCAAATCAAAACATTTATACTCATCTAAGTCTCTTTAATAAATTCATGCCCTCAAACATCAATGTAATATACTATATTGATCATAGTGATTTTTTAAAACTCATTTCTTATATAAACATTATATCAAATGCTCATTACAAGTATTACGACGATCATGCTCACTAACTAACATTATGAATGAGTTTATAGGATTTCTATCCATCGGAGAATATTAATTTTTTGATTTTCTGAATGATGTAGATTCATCAGTCGGTTTCGTCCAAAAGTGACTGATAGATCTAGAGAACTCTGAATCATTCCAAATCAAGATTTTGACAGTTGTCTAAGTCTCCTTAATATATACACACTTTCAAACATCAATGCGATTCAGTATATTGAGAACAATAATTTTTTTAAACTCGTTTCTGACATAAAAAATTATGTCAAATGCTCATTACAAATAATATGATGATAATACTCACTAACCGACACCACAAAGGAACAAATTTGGCAAAAAAAAATCGTCACCTAATTCATCTCGAAATTCGTTGCTAAATTAATTTGGGGACGAAAATATTATTCGTCGCCAATTTCGCCCCCAAATTCGTTGCCAACTTTGGAACGAAAAATTTTTCGTTCCAAAAGTTGGCAACAAGATTTTTGGGACGAAAATATTTTCGTCCCAAAATATTTTGCAACGAAATTTTTTTATAAATTCGTCCCATAATGTACTATTTTTTGTAGTGCTTGGACTCCCCTTTGTCGAACAATATAAAAAATTTGATTTTCTGAATAGCGTAGGTCCATTAGTCGGTTTCATCAAAAAGTGACAGATGGAACTAGAGAACTCTGAATCACCCCAAACCAAGACCTTTTTACTCTAAGACTTCTAAATATATTCACGCCCTCAAACATCATGATCACATACTATATTTCGAGTGATGATTTTTTCAACTCATTATCAACATGAAAAATTCTATCAAATGCTTATTATACATATGCTACAACAATGATACTCCCCTCTGTTGAATAATATCAAAAATTTGATTTTAATGAAGTATGACCATCAATCGATTTCGTCCAAAAGTGATCAAATGGTTGATCGAGATTTTGTTGCCAATTGATTACTCAACAATACTAACTCGATCGGGCAATCAATTCAGAACAGTAATGCGGAAAGATAAGGGATGAAATGAGATTTGATTACGTGTTTTGATAATTTTAAAACTAACTTTATTGGTTCAGTAAATTATCGATTTATCCATGACTTCTTCGTTCGATCTTGTGAGTTATTTTATCTTCGTCGTCTTCGCTCATAGGGCTTGCAATAGCGCCCTCATTTGTCACTGAGGCAACAAGTTAGATTTTTGCATAGTAGAGATGTTGGTGCAATTAATATCAATGATCAAACTCAAATTTTAATGAATGACAAATGAATTAAATTTAGACGTTACATTTGTCTAACCTCTTTATCGAGTGTGCAGGAATTGACGAGTCTAGAAGACCAGACACTTGGTTTAAGTCTATATGTGCAATTTTGGTAAGAAGTCAAACTAAGTCAATAAGGACCAAATAGTTGGCTGATATCCAGTTGGGATGTTCGATTCTAGATGATTAGCTGAAGTCTGAATGTGCAATTTTGGCAGAAAGACCTGGTAGGTCAAGAGACAAGTCAAGTGATTGCAACTAGTAAGTGAGGTAAGTCATTGGAGGAGAGTGATCAGTGAGGACGAGTCCTAGTGGGACTGTAGGTGTTGGTCGAGCTTAAATCCATTTTGGAAGTCTAAGCTAAGAACATAACTAGATCCTAGTCTTGGGAAGACAAGATCGAATTCATAAATCTTATGTTTATTGTGCTAACTCTATTTTGTAGGACATTTTTTGTTATTTTGGACTAACATGTACTGCAATAGTTAATGAGCAAAGTTAAATCTTAGATGAACAGTATCCAATGTACCTCAGAGGTGCCTCGGAGCAGCACATTGCGACACCCCATACCTAGTGGAGGTGCCCGTGTGTAGATAAACTTTGAGGATGAAGTTTGTTGCGCGAAGGCGCCCTGGAGTACGTTGGAGGTTCCTCAAATGTGAGCTTGGAGGGGCCTCGGAGTGCTTGGAGACGCTTTCGCGCAGATAAAGACTGAGAGCTTTGGAGATGATATATAAAGGTTGGAGTTTTGAGTGAATTTTGAGGTTGGAAGCACCTCGGATGAAATTAGAAACACCCTCAACACTCAATATAAGCTCTGTTCGACCAACACTTGTACATCATACCTGACACAAGCTCCTACGACCATTTTGCTGTCATCGTACTACTACTCGATGACTTCTAAACTATTACTGGTAGACTGACACTAACACACGAGCTCAATCAAGTTCATGTCTTTTAAGTGTTGGTAATGAGTTGTGTTATTGTGCTTTTAATTATATTTACAAAAGAAAAAAAATGTAGAGTTGTTACATTTTTCTTTGTTCTTTTGTATTCGATTACTTTACCAGAAGTTTACCGATAGAGGAGTTAGTGAATTACTCATCGATAGGTCATAGGTCCTCGATCATGAAGTAGGAGTCCTTGAAGACTCCAAACCAAGTAATCGATCATGTCTTGATCTTTTTCTCGCGTTCTTTCATTATTTTTGTCGTGCACTTGCTTTATAAAATTGAATAAGATAGTTTTTTAAAATCACGTGATTCACTCCCCCCCTCCCCCCCCCACACACACACACTGGGCAAAAAGGATAAAAAAGGCGATAACGCTCGCCCCCAGCGCCCCCGTGGATCTTGCCCAAGGCTATCACGAGGGGGGTTATTCACGGTAGCCGAAGGGGTTAAGGGCATAGTGGGCTGAGGGACACGGGGATAAGGGATTTACGCCCTTGCTGCCGCCGCGATTTGAACCCACGTTCTCATTGGGCAAACTTCTACGCCCCAACCACTTCGGATAACCCCGTGGGGCAATAAGAAGAAAATAGGTTGCACCCCCCCCCCCCCCCCCCCACACACACACACACACACACACACAAACACATGAGAGAGAGAGAGAGATGGAATGGGGTGTTTCGCTTTGGCAAGCGATAACCCTAATCTCGATAATGAGTTGGGTGGCAACATCCTCTATTGGTGCAATTGACCTTCAGAATATTAATGTTTATTTGACAATATATTTAATGAATCTTGGTCAAGGTTGACCTAGTCAAGTGAGAAGTTTAGCCAGATGAAAGTTAACAAGATGACTAGCAAGTAGTGAGTAGTCTACCGAGTGACTGCAAGTGGTAAATAGTCTAGCGAGTGACTAGTAAGCCCAAGCAAGTTAAGGTGACTTGATGCTTGGCAAGAGGAAAACTCTAGGGGGAGGTAACCCTAGGTAATAAGAAATCTTGGAGGAGTGAACTCTAAGCAAAGTGAAAGTCCTAGTTAGTGAAACTATGCCCTAGTGGTGAAAGTCCTAGTGAGTGAAATTAGACAATGAAACTCTAAGGGGAGATAAATCTAGGTAGTGAGAAGTCATGTGTGATGCGGTCGACTAGACCAGCGAATTTTGGTAAACCTAAGTATAGTTTTACCAACACTATTTTCAAGTACTATTATTTGGTGTTGTGCTAATTTAGTATTGCGGGAAAATTCTTAGTGGATCAAGCAATCAAGCACGGAGCAAAAAAAGTCCAAACATGTATGGAAGACTAGATGTTTGACAGGTAAGTTGATGTAAGCTACTAGATGTAGTGCAGTGAGCTCATGTCCTATTAGGGATAAACCTTAGGTACTGATTCAACTGGAGAAATCAATGAAGGTTTCTAAGTTAAGATCAAGATAGTTCTTACTATATTCATCATACATATTATATTTATATTAATCCTATTTTGCAGGTTTATGCTCTAACTCTATTTTACAAGATAAACTTTATAATCTATTTTTGTTGGATTGTTCCGTCAATAGAAAAAGGTGTTTAGTCGATGGAATTTTGAAAAACCAGAGCAGTGAGATTCGATCTAGACCAAAAAGGAAATTTTGATTTTGTCGACAGATCAAGGTGATTAGTCAATAGAACAATATATTTCCAAAATTAATCAAGATTCGAATAAGAACACAAAAGGTAAAAAATGGTTCAGTTGACGGAAAGACTGTGTTCCATCAACAGAACAACCAGATTTTCACAATCGAACGAAACATATGACAACAAACAAGGAAGGATCAGAGGACCCGTCGACAAATAGAGTAATCAATCGACAAATCAATTTAGTTGATGGAACCTCTTATCAGTTGACGGAACGAGCCCTATAAAAGAAGCTCTCGAGCTCCGAGCCAAATACAACTCTTGCTTTTCAATTTTCTACTGCGCTCATTTTGCTTGTGCAAATTGCAACTACTACGACACCGAGAGGCTTCCAACAACCTACACTTCATCTTCTATACGTTGTTGTCGGTTGATGTGACGATAAGGAGGGGCCCACCCTGCAGGGTATAGTTGCCACGATGGAGGTTAAAATCAAGGTGATCAACGTTCGAGTGTCATATAGTCGAACGAATGATAAGTGTATCGGCTGGTCGGGTGATCAGGTCCCTGACCGGGAGGAGAAGGTGTCCGATCATACCCTACCATTGACTCTAGGAAATGCACCGAATAATCGACGCTTAAGGAGGTGTTGGACGCCAGGACAATATGGTATCCTGGCGGAGCAGCTACCCCGCTCGACTCGACAACAGGATTCAGCAGCCACAGCGGAGTTACGACCGAGCAGACGTAGTACGGACGTAGCGAAACTTTGGCCGAGCGGCTATTCCGCTCGGCCTAGCAGCAGCTCCCCTATGTTATCCATCGACATCCTTTTGGGAGTTAGTGCCGTTGACGACAGACATGGTCAACTAGAAGATCATACGACAGAAGCTTCCACTATCACATTAGAGATATGCTCGGTTTGTTAAGGTATTATGTCAGGTACATTTTACTGGTAAATCTTTTCATCGCTCGTGACTGACTTGAGCGTTGGAGGGCCAACGTCAGGGACCCCTTCCCTGGCTTGGCACTGACGTCATCTGTCTTGCAGGGCGTAGCGGAGTCCATAGGCAGTCAGCGGGAGCGCCACATCCCTAGCTTTCTAACTCATCGACTTTTGGACAGGATCATCAATATATTATTTTACTTGCATATTGTATTCATACTTATACTATTTCATTATTTAGTAGATTGTCTAACGAAAGTGATCAAAGATCACTAGCCTTGGAGTAGGAGTCGACTGGGCTCCGAACTAAATAAAAAAGAGATGTGTCATTTATTTTTCTATTTACTTCATTCCTCACTCGAGTTTTAACAAAAGAAAATAAAATTTTTTAAGGTGCCAAGATTCACCCTCCTTTCTTGCTCTCTTATGATCCAACATCCTCAAGGTAGGATCTCACTAGAAGGGTAAGAACCCTAATGTAGCCTTGGGTCACCTGCCACATGGTAGCCAAGATTTTGGCGAATGGATTAAGATCTTTGTTCCACCTTTTTTTTAAAAAAAAAAAACTTTTATTGAAAAAAAAATAAGATCTGTACTGTAATTTAGGTTTTTTTCCCTCTCTCCCAATTCCGCTGGTATATATTTTTTTTCAAGTTATTCTCTGGTAGAGTTTGTAATATTAGTTCTTGGATCATTTGTCCTGGGTGTTGTCATGTGTTGTGTCAATTCCCTTCTACACAGGGGTTCCCTAATCTTTTAGCAGAGAAACAGATAAAAAATCTTTCTTGCTTATAATTTTCAAGAGTGGGCATACAGTGGACCTTATTGTTGTCTTTCTTATGTGATTACAGTGGAAATCGCATGAAGGTATGTTGATGTTTCTCATTATGTCAAATTGTCACTCACATGGTTTAATCCTCCGTTATGAATTTTTCCTCTGAATGAAGTGCAAGATCATGGGATGCTAAGCTTCTAAGTCGTTTATCGCAAGCACTTTCCGATTCAATTGGTGAAAAATTTCTATAGAACCAGACTGGTCGCCCTAGGTTCATGCTACCTGGTTCAACCTTTTTTTTTTTCATTTTTTACTTAAGGCCTAGTTGCCTTCGGGGTTGTGGTGTAGTAGAAGGCTACCAAGTGATTAAGTAGACATCCACAGTTCAATCTTTCAATTTCTAGCTAATCTCTAGTTACTGTGCATTTGTAGAGATTTTTCCTTTGAATGGAGTGTGCAATCACGAGATGCTAAGTTCTCGACTGCACACCGCGAGTACTTCCTATGACTTGTGAAATTTTTCATAGGACTGAATGAGCATCTCACATTTAATGTTATTTGGTTTAACTTACTTGAGGCTCAGTTAAATGGCTTGTTGTTTTTTTTATGTAATGGGTATTCAAAAATTATATGTTGCGTGTGTAAATTGACATTGTCTGAGAGAAATGTCAAGTTAGGTTTGTGGTGGGGAGTGTAAAATTTGAGTTTATATATTCCCTTGAAATTGGGGGAAAATTATCTTTTTTTTTTTAAAAAAAAATATTCTCGTTTTTATATATGGAAATTAGAAGTTAAACACTTATCAGTATCTCTTAACTTATCATATATGACATTTTATCACAATTATTATGACATTTTATCATATTAATTGTGACTATTTGTTTGAATATCAAGTCGTATAATTTTGTATTTTATAAAAATAAAATGCCTATATATACACTTTTATCGGAACGACAAATATATTGTTTTAATTTTATAATGAAAATCTTCTTCTAGATTTTTATTTTAATTTTAAGGCTCAGTGTATCGTTTTGATAGATATTTCAACTTTAAAACTATATCTTGGAATATATACTCATTTACCCTAAGTCTACCAATCCTTTCCCTAAATATAAGGTCCTTGGTCTTCCTCCTTCTCGCATCTCTCACCGAGTGCATAGTCAAGGGCAAATATATTTTGGTTAGTTTCGATCTCTATGGCCATGTATAGGTAAATTCCAATTTCTTCTCGTGTCGTGTCATATCGTGTCGTGCTGTGCCGTTGGCTCAAGAGCAAAGAGATCATGTTACACACTTATTTGTTGTTTCTATTCTAATTCTACATTGTCGCTTACACATTGACTCTTTTTGTTGCCAATGGCAACGCGTGATGTTCATCCAACTATCACAGAGGTAACGGGTTGTTCACCATCAACGTACCTCAAAATTGTCGCATCCGATGGACCGATGAACTACACGACATCTTTGTACGGGCCGTTGAAGAGCTCGGTGGTGCAATCGGTTGGACCTCTTTTCATCTTCGTTTTTCTTATTTTCTTACCCTCATTCCTCGAGAAAAAACATATTTTTTAAGGGAATTTCCAATATAATCATATCTAACACATAGAAACCCTTTAAATTAATGAATCATCAATTAATGTACAGCAGCAAAGCCCACAGCGATCATGCAGGCCATGGAGAGGAGGGGAGTCACAGGCATAACTCTCCACCAAATCAAAAGTCACCTGCAGGTTTTATTATTTTATCAACAAATAAGAACTTTTTTTTAATAAATAAATAAATTATTTGCGTTAATTATTATTATTATTTTTACCTTGCAGAAGCACAGAAAAGACATAAGTAGAGAATCAAATAATGGTAATAATTAAATCCAGTTTAACTAACTTTTTATTTATTTAATTTGATTTATTTATTTTATTTTTTGGAGCAGGGAGGGAGAAAAGGGCTGGGGAAGCCCAGGGAAGGCGTTGGATCGGACAACGCTCGTGAAATTGACGGACTCGGGTTCAGGCTCGAGCTGAACTCATTGGCGAACTGTATTGTGGGTGAAAATTATCAAAGTGTGTTCTGTTTTATATAAACATTAAATGCTTCGCAAATAAAGTAGTTTTTTTTTTCCAATTTGATATATTTGTTTTTACAATACATTTTATTGGTCAGACATACATATAATTAATATATAAATATAATATTACTAAAATATTTTTAATAATAACTTATAAAATATATTCTGACGAATCAAATTTTGACCTATTACATTTATTTTTATAGGTATTCAAGAGGTCTCATGTTTTTAAAAAATATTAAAAGGATATTTTACTTTAAAAATTATTTAGAAAAAAATTAGAATGAGAATTTTTTAAATAGTTTTTTAATATAAAATCTTTCACCCTGACGTGTCCAAAAGGAGTTGAGATCCTCTATCCTATGATTGGATAAGTTAAATTATATCTCAAAAATATAATACATATCATATAAATATTATAATCGTCCGATCAACTAAGAGACATAAAGATACATTATAACATTAGTTTTGGGATAAAGTATCCCAACTACTTCCCCTGAAATAAATCAGAAAATCGAACGGTAATAATAATAATAAAAAAAAATTGGAACCGTCACATCAGCGGCCCCCCTAGAGCCGGTCCCACGGATATGGAGGGAGGTAAATACAGGTACACAGATGGAAAGTGCATAGCGGAGACGTTAACCCGAGACAGTGACACCCCAGGGATCAACCCCTGGACCTTTCAGCCACAGAACCATGTACTCCCCATCTGTGCTACGCCCTGGGACAAATCGAACGGTAATAAAGATAGCATTCATCGGGGCTTTCATTGTAAATCATATTCTATAAAATATGATAAGCATTAGTGAATTTTGAACCATTTTTTTTAAAAGAAAAATATCATAAGGCAAAATGTTTAATTTAAACCATACGCACGTGAGTGTCACGTGATATTTCGCGAAATCTTTTCGTTTCCCGCTTCGTCCTCTTCGCATTGCAGCGTCGGCCTTTTTTTTTGCCCTATTATATCTGTTTGCCGGGGGAATGAATCGGGCGGCATTTGGTTTCGCGCCGAGGAAGAGGGCAGAAGCATACGCCGAAGGACAAAGGGTAGAGGCGTGGCTGTGAGGGTGCAAGCTGAGGCGGCGAGGGACGAGGTCGAGCGGCGCCTGCGATGGGGATCCAAGGGCTACTCCCCTTGCTCAAGTCTATTATGGCGCCGATCCATGTGGAGGAGCTTCGAGGACAGGCAGTGGCGGTGGACGCTTATTCCTGGCTCCACAAAGGCGCCTTCTGCTGCGCCACGCAGCTCTGCAAAGGCCTTCCCACCTCCAAGTACCTATGCGTCTCTTTGACTTCTGCGCTTGTTGATGTTCTAGGTTTACATTGCCAGTAGATACTTATGGGAGGACAAAGTTTTGTCTCGGTCTAAAGATTGCTCTTTTCTCATTTACCGCTTCTCCTCTTTTGCTTTTCATTTTCCACGAGTTGGATTTCTTGAATTTCTTTTTCTTTACAAAGAAGGGTTATTGCGTTCCTGCCTCTCCACATTCGACAGGCCTTGTTTTATTCTTCAATAGGTTTTTATGGCTAGAAAAGATGGATAAATACATGAATTTAGTTGCTAGTTGATGATTCGTGGGGCATAGTCCATGATTCGTGGGGCATAGTCCACTTGTATCTCCCTCATACTGGATCTTTTGAGGAGAACACTTGTCCATAAAACACACTGCACCTTTAATCATTATTACAATGCAGCACTTTGTCTCCTACTTTCTTTATTTCCAAAAGAAAGAAAAAGAAAGTTTTTTTTCCTTTGATGTCTTCGCATCCTGAATGCATGATACCTTTTCTTTGATTAAGAATGTCAAAAATTCATTTGTTCACAATGGTGTAGCGATGATTTCATGTAAATTAACATGTACAAACAACCTGAACACATGGGTTTTGCTTTTTAATTGATAAGGTTGAAATGTTCTCATTGTCATCAAGTTATGGATTTTGTTTAGCTTCCCAATGCCATGCAATTAGATTCTGCTACTCATGCAATATTGTGTTCATTTTTAACGTTCTCTTCATGTTCCTTAGAGAACTAACTGTGCAGTGCAATGGTATCCAGAAAATCTAGAAAGCATTCACGTTTATGGTTTTTGTTAGGACCTCACCAAAATTGTTCGCTGTGTATATTTTTGTTATCTTCCTTTTCAAATTCCTTCCTTCTCTTCATTCAACAGCATTATTTATGTGAAGATGTCATCTCTTCATTATCAATAATGTTGCATTATGTTTCTGTAGTTAATAGTACCGCAGGAACATTTCATGAATTTGACAATGTATGCTTTTCAATTTCAATTTTTTACCTATGCAACTTACTGATATGGGCAATGTATAGGCACATTGAGTATTGCATGCATAGAGTAAATCTGTTGCGGCATCATGGAGTCAAACCTATTCTTGTATTTGATGGTGGGAATCTACCAATGAAGATTGTACAAGAAACCAAGAGGTCAAGGTATACAAAGATGATTGGTAGTTTACTAGACTCTGTAGCATGAAAACCAATATTTGAAAGTAGGATGAAATTTAGTGTGCTACTTAATTAAGGAATATAAATTGTTAAAACAGTCTTGTAAAAGATGCTGTCTGTTTCTGCATCTAATACACGTGGTTCATATGCTTTTCAATATGATCGATGCTGATCTCACTTTCTGATTATTAACTTGAGGATATATTTAAAATGTCTTTCCTCCTAGCTAACTGCAATAATTGATGTAGGGCTAGGAAAGAAAATCTTGCACGAGCAATGGAACATGAAGCAATGGGTAATTCTTCTGCTGCTTTTGACTGCTACCAAAAGGCTGTTGATATTTCACCTGCAATTGCACTTGAACTAATTCAGGTAGCTGATTATGTTATTGTCAGGTTATCCTTTACCCCATGGCTTGGTTATGCGGGAAAAAGATGATTACATTCTATTTTTGATACATAGTTTTGTTCTAGTGAATGTAGATGATTGTGACTAAAATCATTCATCAAGCCATATTTATATCTTGTTTTAATTTAGGGTGCATAAGTGCAGGTTTTGAAGCTGGAAAAGGTTGACTATATTGTAGCCCCTTATGAAGCTGATGCGCAGATGACCTTCTTGTCCATCAACAAACTTGTTGATGCTGTCATTACAGAAGACTCAGATTTAATACCTTTTGGCTGTTCTAGAGTAAGTATTTTTCAAAGATTTGTCTATTTGCCAAAATTTTAGTCATTCATTCATTTAAAATATTGTTCAAATGTATATTGTCATTTTAAGGTATTAATTACTGAAGTGTCTTACTCAGATAATCTTCAAAATGGACAAGTTTGGTCATGGAGTTGAGTTCCAGGATTCAAAGTTGAGAAAAAATAAGGATCTTGATTTAACTGGATTTACCAAACAGATGATGCTCGAGATGTGCATTTTAAGTGGTTGTGACTATTTGCCATCACTGCCAGGTATGGGTTTGAAAAGGGCCCATGCACTTGTCAAGAGGCTTAAAAGCTATGAGAATGTAAGTCGCTATTAGTAAAACTTGGACTAATGGTGCAATAATTGAAGGAGTAATATTTCTCAACCACGCCTAGATATGTTGCTTTTCCCTTGTGCTAATGTTAGTTAGATTTATGCTACTGTATGCTGCTACAATGTCAGATGTTCTATCCATTCTATCTTAGCTTATTTTTTTTTTGTTTTTATTATGATTTTTAATTTAATAAGTCTACACACACAGACAGCTGCTAGTAATATCATATGTTAGGGTAAAAACCAGAATATTGAATTAAACAAGTGAAGTTTTCTTGTTACTTTCAGGTTATTAAGCACTTGAAGTATAGTGCTGTATCCATCCCATCTTCTTTTGAGGAAATGTTTAAAAAAGCAATTTGGGCGTTCCAACATCAGAGAGTTTATGATCCTGCAAAAGAGGATCTTGTCCATTTGTTGGAGCCACCTCAATGTCCTTTTGAAGACCTTGATTTTCTAGGCCCATATCCTACATCTGTCATATATTCTCTTGCATATATCTTATCTAATATAGGTAATACTCAATTGATTCAGATGATTGTAGCTTTTCTTGACTGTTCCTACATGGCTATCCCAAGACTTAGCAAAAGGAATAGCAAAAGGCGATATTGATCCAATGACAAAGATGCCATTCCAGGTGCGTGCTTTTAAATCTTATCTGTTGATATTGGTGCAATGTTTATGTCTTTGGCATTTAAATTCTCAATTCTGCAAACTTGGATATTTATCACCACATGAACTGTGAAATATATAACAATTCCAAATAGTCGAGATAAATATGGTCACATGATGACTTCCTTAGAATATGCTCTTTTTCTTAGTTTGATGCATATTTCTTGTTTCTGGCACCTATATCGTTACAAACTGAAGCCTATTTGATTCGTGGCTCCAGGTTGTGTTTTTGTGAAAGTAAATGTCATTTATTGAGTTCCCTTTATCTATTGTTTATTATAGTGATGAATGATTTGCTTTGAGCTTTTGTGAATTTTTTTTAGCTAACATGTTTGTTAACTTTATCTACTCTGATTGTAGGTAAAAAGTGTAGAGAATACATCGATGCTTAATGGAAGTTACCCTGTACAACAATCTGTATCATCAAGCGAGAAGAGAAGGCTTGAGTTGCCCGTCCAAAAGAATTTGCTAACCAACTACTTTTGTATCCAATGTTTTCCATCAGCTTTAACTTTTTCATCACAAAATCTAGAATGCCGACTCCAATTCATTAGCGAGTTGAGTTCAGTTTATGATTAATTGTCATAATTGATTTCTTTCTTCATTACACATCTGAGTTCTTTAACAGTGAGAAAGGTCTAGCATCAGTTGAAGCAAGACGGAAATTTAGGGCCCCGAAAGTCATGCAGAAAGATCTGGTAACACCAGATTCATCTTCTCCAAGCTCTGGAACCTGTAGCTCTGGACCACTTGCTTCAGCAAAAGATGCTACTTGTTATACGAGCAGTACTCAAAGCACTCCAGTTGATCAAGATGACAAGGATGGCTCTGGTCCTGAAGGTCATGTTACAGATACAGCAATGGAAACGGTATAATTTTTGAGCTCCTTTAGTACTCTCTCAACAAAAAAACAGGTATAACTTTGTTTTTTACCAGATGGAAGATAAGTTCCTCAATCCAATCCAGAAACAGGACGTAAATAGGCTAACTGTACATGGTAAGTTAGTTTTGATTTCAGCTGTAAGTATAATTAAACTTGCCTGAGATCATGGCTTTCAGGTGGCTTTACAGGTCCGCAAATTTCCTCCTCCAGATGTAAACCATTTTTAACATCACACAAGGAAAAGACGTCCCACCAGGCAACGTCTGTGGTCGACGAGACAAGAGTGTCTACAAACAGAAAAGTCATTGTGAGAAGCTCATACTTCAAGCATAAGCCATCAGATGTCAATAGTCTCCATCGACCCAATGATGGTGCCACAGATGGTAATGAAAATAACGATTGTATTCCTGGTGGCTACCCTGTCAAGAAAAGAAAACTATCCGAGGACAACGAAAATCAGCCACCCATCTTAGTAATGAATCAGGAAAATCTGCCATCAAAGAATGCAAGGACTTCAGTTCATCATGGAGAAGGTTCGAGCTACTTCTTTCATAACCAAGTTTATGTTCTTCACATTAGTTGATGATAAAGTTGTTATGCTTGCAAATACTCTATAACTAGCGAAGGAGACAGTAATCACAGTCAAAAGGTTTATGCTAAGTAAAACTAATGATACCGGTACCCTGCAGATAATCAAGTGTCTCGTTTGAACAACAATGGCGCCATGGTAAGGGAAGGAGGAAAATTCGGTTGTGACATTTCACATGTGAACAACTACACAACTGTAGCGGAGAGATCAATGGACAGGTTTGCAGCGCTCATGTCATCTTTCAGATACACTCGATCGAGTGCCCGTGCAAGCGGCCTCCGTGCACCTCTAAAAGACGTTCATAATTCTTCTTCCTCTGCAAGGTATTTTTATCATCTCAGTCTTTACTCGACCAATGATCTATAGTGTTTCTCGATACTATCCAAGTTTCTGTTTTATCATTTCCGAACAGGAGGAAAGCCGTGCCCATTGCCATCGAAGAATTCACATATACATCCCAAAAATAAGGTTGACTTGGGGAGTTTCTACTTTCTAGTCAGCCAAATTTCCACAATTTTGTAATGTATGCTCAGTGGCCTTTGCCATTTATACATTTTGGTAGGCCTCTAATGTTACAATTGTTTAACTGTAGCTTTAAGCAAGAAGTTTAAGTGGAAATATAGAAGCATGGATTTATGCACACATTTTTATTCACATGGTAATATCAGTAAACCACACTGATTTCCCCTGTTTCGAGAACAGAGACTTCATTTATGACTTACATACACACTCCTACTTCATATCACCATCTTTATTGGATTTCGACGTCTATCACCTTGCGATCCGTCGCCGTCTTCGGGATCGCCACCAGCAGCACGCCGTTCTTGAGCTCCGCCCTCACCTTCTCCTTGTCGCAGTTATCCGGCAGCACGAATCTGGAATCATACGAGCTCGCGCTCCAACCCTTCCACTTGGACTCTTCCCCTTCTTCCTCCTTGCGCTCGCCCCTGATCACCAGCACGTCGTTCTCCACGGCCACCTTCACGTCCTCCTTCGACAGCCCCGGGACGTCGAACCGCATCCGGATCTCCTTCTCGTCCTCCATGACCTCCCACGGCGGCCGCATCTCCCCCGTGCTGCTCCCCGGGAACGACACGGCGTCCTCGAACAGCCGGTCCATCGTGTCCAGCATCATCTTCATCGTCCTCATAGGCGACATCGCGTCGACGAGCCCGAACGGCGCCGCGTCGAACGCCGACCGGCGAGGACGCTGCCTCACCATCGCGGCGCCGTTCTTGTCGACGCGGACGTCGATGGACGAGGTAGCACCGGCATCGTTTTTCTCCTTGCTCTGCGGCACCGCCGCAGTGGCAGACACGTGGAGTCTCCGGAGTCGCGCGGGCGGTGGAAGCGACACCGCCGTCAGAGGCCGGCGCTGCGGTTGGCCGGAGAAGAAGACGGAAGGACGTAGAGCGGATGCTGCTACAACGGTCGCCATCGGTGTAATGGTAGAACTCGATCACGAGCGCTGATCGGTGGCGATGATCGAGAGCGGTGGGAGATTTATACGGACGACAGGATGGATCGGGAAGGGTCTCGTTGGATTGCGAGGAGAACGATCGAGAAACGAGCAGAACTGTCATGAAACAACTCGTTACGTGTACACGTGGACAGGATTACGTGTACTCAGGTGGATCGGCCCAATAGATCATGGGCCGGGCAAATTCATGGCGTAAGGCCTTCAGATAGGTTAATTAGTTTCTGTTTTAAAAATTGCATTTCGATTTTGAAGGGAACTTTAAAATAAATAAAAAAAATTAATCTACGGAAAATTAATTTATACCAGGGATGTAACGCAAGCTGGCGACAACCAAATACAGGGTGTGACATTCGATATGAAATGGGCTTTATTATAGATTAATATAATCTACTCTATTATATACTTCCAGCTGCATGGTCAGTATATATGTATATTATATGTGTATAATACATTGTTACGTTGAATCTGCATGTATCTGTATGCATGGAAGTGATAAAAAGGCACAGGACCACAAGGAATATATATATGTTTTAATCAGGATTAATCACTTCTAGGCTTTAATTTATCAGGATCGAGCTTGAAACACAAATGTATCTCTAATTCCACAAGTAATATAATCCCGAACAAAATTATGCTGCTCAGGGTATATCTATATGTGAGTTAGTTATCATATGATAGATTGATTTTAGACGCCTTCCATGTGATGACTTACTTTTATTTTTTAATTTACTCGTTTAATAGTATCAGACAATTATGGAGAATTTCTAACTTTCTTGCATAACGGTCAAAACTATGCCATGTGACAATTATTAATGTATTTAATTAGCACCCCATCCTTTAATTTTGCATAGCATTGCTCTACTAATAACAATGCATGTAACCAAGGGCGGACTAGGATACTAGTTCAGTGCAGTAAGGGCTGATTAGGATATTAGTTTAGTGTAGTGTAGGCGCAATGGCTCACGCTACCTGGTGAGGTAACGACATGGCAATTTCACAATCGATTGTTGCCCCGCCAAGCAATTACAACATGGTTGTGCAAGACAATGACCACTCGCGAGGCAGCCACACCGCTTCCTTGCGGGCAATGGCTGCTTCGCAAGTGACCACGTCGGTGCCTAGTAAGGCAACATTCGGCTTTGTTGTCATTTGGTGAGGTAACATTCGCTCAAGAGGCTACCATGTCGTTGCCTCGTCAGGCAGTGCAAGTGATTGCGGCGTCGTTGCCTTGCATCTTTTTTGCTGAATAGTTAAAAAAATTAGGGTTACCTTTCAGCAAAATTCCTTGCTTGCTATGCGAAGGGCGTTGCTTGCTTTATATAAGGAAGGAGACGGAGGACGTTGTTTGGTGGCTTGCTATGGAGAGGGAAAGAGACGGAGGATTGCTGCGGAGAGGGAAGGAGACGGTCTAGACTGTGGGCATTGAGCCATTGCTTGCTGCAGAGAGGGAAGGAGACAGTCTAGACTGAGGGCGTTGAGCCATTGCTCGCTGCAGAGAGGGAAGGAGATGATCTAGACGGAGAGCATTGCTTACTGCTTGCTACGGAGAGGAAAGGTTGGAATGAGACGAAGCCAAGTTGTTTGCTGCAGAGAGAGAAAGGAGACGAACAGTTTATGCATTACAGTAAAAATATGGGTAATAATTTTTTTATTCCCTGTTGGCTTCGTCCCTGTTAGGGACAAAGCCAAAAAATTCATAGGGGGTGATCCTGTCTAAAAGGTACGGAGATGGCGCGTTGGGCAGGTGATAATGTTGTTAACCTGGAGAAGACTTTATACAGGAGAAGAAGATGATAAGCTAGATCTGGAAAGGGTTTAGAATGCCTTCCTCCTTTCTACGCACACTCAAAAGAGCCAACAGAATGTTAGGACAAAAATTAAGGAAGGGATCCTTGTCGTAGGTCCTCCGACGCTTAAGTCAATAAGTAACCGAGCGAGAAGTGAAGAGGAACTACGGTAAATTAGAGTGAGCGTAATAGAGAGAAATCTTGTGCTCTTGTAAGTAAAGCGTGTCAAAACATACCTCTAGCGAAGAGAAACCCTCCACTTTTATATCACTTCTGATAACCTCGTAATGATAAGGCAACAAAGAATATTTGGTATTAGAAGATGTCGGATAATGGAAGGTATAAATCTTCTATTATATATATATTAACAATCTCGTATAATCTTCGTAATAATAATAGAAATTGTATAGTCACTTTCATAAGAAAGTTCTATTGAATGCATATGTTGTAATCGAAAAATATTTTCTGATGGATAGTTGTTATTCTAACAATCTGTTGGGATTTCCTGACTGTGTTGTCTCTTGAAATATAACCCGGACAGATACTTAGACGAATGAGGTATCCCGACTGTTTCTATGTTTGACCGATTTTGTAATAAGAATAACCTTATGTAATTAGCCCTTTAAAGAGAGAGTTGAATCCTATAAGTACGATCGGTCATAAGTTCGGTCGGCAATATGTTCGTAGGCTCATGTTGAAGATCTGCTAAGGAATGAGGAGCCAAATCTCGCAAGTCTGGTCAACTCTAGGGCTAGTCGGCCGCATGATGAGAGACTGACTGTTGGATAATAAGACGTCTAAACTCGTAGGTATGGCCGATCTTATAACAGTCTAATTTATACTAGAAGTTGTACTACACTAGGACGACATTTGTAAATTGAAAGTAATATTGTAGAAGTGGAGAATTGAACCTCATATGTTCAACCAACCTCAAGGTCGTTCATGTTTACTCTGTGTGTCTTGGCGCTAAATAGAGAGATAGGTCTATTGAGTCCGTCCGGATATAGGAATGTTCGACCATATATTGAGAGCGAATACTAAATTTAAATACGCACGACCGACCTTTGGGTCGACCGATTATAAAACAGAGTTATGTGGTGTGGGTCATGATTTTGATCGACCTTTACGCTGGCCAGTTATTCACAAGTGGGGCACTAATCCTTCAAGCACGACTGGCCTTTAGGCCGACCGCCCTTATACCGAAGGTCTTCACATCGAGTGAGGAACTGAGCCCTAATGAGGGTGACGCCCTGGCTGCCATCTCACATTGACTTTGACTTCCACGACATTTTTAGTCCACTCGTAACATCCCATATAAGGGGGGAGGCTGTGTTCACCCTCCCCCTAATTTTTATACCCGTACACCTCTTGCACTAAAAAATCTACACCTCTTGTACTTAAAAATTGAAGGGGACTACCGCCCCCACCTTATCTCTGTCTCGACTAGTTGTTCCCATCGTCATTTATGTTTCTATTACTTAGTCTATATGTCAAAGGAGAGCATTGTTGGGTTGCAAGGTTGCAAACATAGTCCCATATTGAAAACATATAAGAAAGATCATAGGTTTATAAGAGATATCTCCATTGGTATGAGACATTTTAGGTAGAGCTCAAGAGTAAAACCATGAGAGTTTAGGCCTAAAGTGGACAATATCACATTGTTGTGGAGATATCTAAATTCCTTTTGGTCTTGACAATTTGTATCAGAGCGAGGTCGCTTTTCACTAGACTAACCCTTAGAAGAAGCACAGGCGGTGTCATGATCCAAGATCGAACCATGTGGGTGAAACCTTGAACGAAGTAAAGAAGACCCTGAGCAGGTCAGTGGCCCAATACTCGAGGGGAGGCCCTGAGCAGGTCAAAAGCGATTCGATGCTTGAGGGGATTCTGTGGTCCTTTGTTTGAGGGGGGATTGTTGGGTTGTAATGTTGTAAATATAGTCACACACTGAAAACATATGGGAAAGATCATGAGTTTATAAGAGAAAGATATTTCTATTGGTATGAAATCTTTTGGGTAGAGCCCAAGAGAAAAATCATAAGGGCTTAAACCCAAAGTAGACAATATATCATACCATTATAAAGATATTTAAATTCTTTTTGTCCTAACAAGTATCCACTCGCGTACCATTTGAGTATGCGATAATACCTAATAGGTTTTAAATTATTCCAATATTAATTAAGAAATGCTTTAACATTTAAGATCTACTCTAATAATCATAATCATGAATCTGACCCAAGGTTTTAAATTCATTTAGTTTATATTTAGAAAGTAGGAATATGTTTCGCACAGATTAACTAAAATTTTATTGAGAAGATGGAAAAAAAAGGAGAGTAAACTTCACTTTAAGATCATAACAATATGACAATAATTAATGCCACATAGCATATTCTTAAAGCCTTACTTCACAGAAATTATGAAAGAAATTGAATAAGAAAATTACATTTAAATATATATTTGTGTACAAATATATTCCCCCTCTCAAACACTTATATACAAACAAGAAGATGGACAGAGTTCACATGTATGCAAATTGAATTGTTGATATGCTCACCTCATCCCCAACCTTGTGATGTGTGAAAATTGTGAATCTTGTCATCACATATAACAGATTGTAATTAATTACAATATATTGGTCCCCTCATAATTTCACCAAATCATATATTTTTTGGAAAATAATAAGATGATTTTTTTTAGTTTAATTATATGCCAAAACTCATAAATAAGTTATTGATGCTACTCCAATGAATAAGACTGTAGTTGGCAAGTGGATACACAAAAGGAAGGAGTTAAATTAATGTAGGCATGCATGCATGTATGACAACACTATTGATTAATGTTGTCTTATGTTCTTGGACCACACCTCTTGGATTAATCTTATTCCTAATTAATGCTAATTAAATTTAAACCTCAAAATCAACAATTAATGACTAAGATCATGAGTCCCCACCTTTCCTCTCTTCTATATAACAATTGCCTCTACTTCTTCTTCTTCACAACCAATAGCCCTAATTTTAGGGTGCACCATCAGTAGGTGAAGCTGCCAGCATGATCTTATAACACTCGTCCCTGGCCTCAATCCACCACAGTGATCCATCTTAAGTAACTCAATGATTGAGGCCATGCGATTCGTAGATCATGTTGCATCTTCATCTTCTTGTGGGAGCACCAACAAGCTAGTTTGAGAGAGTAGAATTAGGGTTTCATGCATGAGATCGAATGATCATCATATATTAATCAAGGTTAGTTGTCGGTTTAATTTTTTTTTCCTTATTTTGAATCTTTATCAAGATAATAAAGGTCGGGAATTCGCGGTAGTAGAAGTTCGTTCTCGATGATATATACTCGTTTTTTCTTTTTGTTTGTGACAAAATTAGATAGTATGTTGAAATCTAAGGCTTGTCATAAATTCCATCTATCACTAATTAAAGAAGATCAACGAATCTCTCGGCTTGAATGTTTTTTTTTTTTTTTTTTTTAATTTTGATGACAATATCACACAAATCATTAAGAACAATGGCAAGAATACACATCTATTCAGTATTTCAAAACTTTTTTTTTTCATCTATAATAAACCATAGTTTTTATTTAATTTATATTATCAGTACTTGACCATGTTCACTACTACTTCATGGCATCATGCATTCATGTAGATAATAAAGACATATGATTCATTAAACCTATAACACAATCTTCTTATCTGAAAATTCTTACAAAATATATATATATATAGAAACGTGAATTATGATCAGCAAATCCTGTTTATGACTCTTCAGAGATGCTCACTGATGTTAAGTCAGTTTGCTGCTGCTTTAGCTCTCACTTCAGGTCATATTTTGTGAGCTCAGAAGGTAGCTAGCTGAAGCTAGAAGCAGATAGTGTAGGACACATGTTACATATTAGAGCTGCGATATCATGAAGCAGCAGCCCTAAAGTGGCATGCCTTTCATTCATACGACTTCAAAAGTTTCTTTCATGGCCTCTTGTTTTATGTGTCTGTGTGTGTGTTTGCTCGGTTCAGCTCATTGTCCAAAATGACTGAGAGTGGGACATGTGACTGCAAAGGTTGGAAGGTGTTAGTGCGATTGAGGAAAGTGAATCTCTGAAAAATAAATTCTGTTGAAAGATGAAAGGGACGACTCTCCTCTTTAATTAATTAATTAATTACCTATTTATATCCGTATTTGAATCATGATGTTTGTACTGGAAACTCCATTGTTTTTATGATGAAACATAAAGATGCAGTATTTACTGTTCTGTGTCCAAGTACGAGATATTAAGAGTTGGAGCAGTGTGTTTTGTCTCATGTGTCTTGATTAAATATAACTCATCATGATCTTTAATTTGTCAAACACCTTGAAAGCAGTGATTTAAAGTCAAACAAATGAATTTGAAGCTTGACATTCAGATCAATCTATCCATCAATATAACAGTGTTAGAAGAATCGCTTAGGCCCCCAAAGATGTCACTCATCGCGCATTATCTCAATGAAAGTTAATGATTGTATGTTCTTGGTTTCTTGAATTAGTTCAAGTTAATAATGAATAGTGATTCAGCTAAATGAGAGAACCAAAATACTCAAGTTCAAGTTAAAAATATTTCATTCAGCTAAATGTAACAGAGTTAGTACTGCAAGCTAAGTTATGATTTGGGAAATTCAATAGAAGATGAATTAAAGGGAGAAAAAAGTACCAAAGAAGAACAAAGTAAGATGATGTATTGGTGAGCACTGTGAATTAAACAAGGAAACAGGGTTGTTCTTGGTTCATCTGACAAGTATTCTACAACTGAATCGATTGCACAAGCTTCTAGATTTGAAGAAAATATAATTGGAGCAATACGAAGTCTATAACTAGCAACTCGAAGGGCTCTTACTTTCCCTTGATAAAACAATTGCATGTATTTGATGAACAAACCATTGTAATCAATCACTATTGCATATCTAACAACTTCATAGATTCTTCTGGTCACCAAAAAAGAATCATCTTACTTGATCAGCCATCTTAGTGATGAGAATCTAGCTAGCATATGGGGCCTCATTTCTACTACCTACACTTCAAATATAGACACTTTGATAATTTAAAGCCATCAAGATTCTCCAAAACGTGTCCAAAGAATAAGTTCTTGAGAAAAAAACACTTGATTTGAAGCATCTTACTTGATTCTATGTGTTAATTGGTCATGATACCAAACATGATCTTCATCAATTTGTTAGGCCTGCCGACCAAACCCTAACATCTCATGTGATGCCTTCATATAAATTAAGAAGCCAACCAGTCACATTTGTTGGCTTTCTCAATCACATGCTCTTGTCTTGGGCCCACACACATGGGGTGTCATTGCTCAATTTGACGGTCGGGATCTCCCCGCATCGACATGGATGGAATCCTCACCGTTTATCACGATCAGACGACATCAGTGGATCAGCTATGGTGCTCATGGATGTCTTCTATCCACCATGCAAGCTTAATTGTCATTGAATCATTGAATAGTAAGTGCTATATATATATATGTGTGTGTTTGTGTGTAGATGTATAGCTAGCTAATGCCAACCTTGTGATCTTCTGTGTTGAACAGAGATCAAGCAAATTGCTATCGATCGCCATGGAGACTGCCTTGAGTATTGACAACCTTAGGGATACCGAACTAAGGTTGGGTCTACCAGGCATCGATGTGGTTGGGTCAGAGAAGTCGAGGGTCACGAAAGGTGGTAAACGAGCACTTTCGGAGGATGAAACTCAGAGTTGTGCTAAAAGCAAGTCCTTCGAAGAGGTCTATGACGATCTAAGTGGCCTCGAAACTCCAATGACAAAGTAAGTCCTTTGAAGTTAACTTGAGTCCTCAAGTGATATCTCAAAAGCATGAATTGTTAGTAAATGACTTAACATATATATGTTCCTGATCATGTCATAGGGCACAAGTAATCGGGTGGCCACCGATCCGATCCTACCGGAAGAACTTACTATTAGTTCAGGCTCAAGCCGCGGCGAATGCAACTGGATTGTATGTGAAAGTAAGCATGGATGGAGCTCCTTACTTGAGAAAGATCGATCTCAAGGTGTACAAAGGTTATAAGGAGCTTAGAGAAGCATTGGACAAAATGTTCAAATGCTTTTCTTTTGGTGAGTATATATGGCTATGAAAAATTGATAGCTTGTTTAAAATTCTCTTTGAAACTTTATAATCATTAAAAATGTTTGATCACTTTAAGATTGTCTTACCTAATTGTATGGTAATTAAGAAGGAAATATATTTATTCACTAACAATAATTAAAATGTTCATTTCTTGCAGGAGAGTTGCCAGGGAAGGAAGGAGGCAGTGGATGTGAGTATTCCATCACTTATGAGGATAAAGATGGAGATTTGATGTTGGTTGGAGATGTTCCATGGGAGTAAGTATTTCTTTTTTGCTCTATTTTTCTAAGATATATATATATATATATATATATATATATATATATATATATATATATATATATATATATATATTTAATTTTAGATGTGTTCTTTTTAAAATGATTGTAGGATGTTCGTCTCTTCTTGCAAAAGACTGAGGATCATGAAAGGGTCTGAAGCAAAAGGATTGCAGTCTAACCATTGAAGAAAAAAGATGAAAGTGATTTCAAAAAAGAAAATTAAAATCAATTCAAAGAGCTTACTGCCTTTTTTTTTGCTTGGAATTAATTTCCAAGTTCATCCGTCTGATAAATTATGTTTGTTGGGATTGTACATCTTATTGTTTAACGGATAAAGAAGATTCGGGTACGGATTATGTTGTAAAAGTTATAATTAATGAAATAAAAATGAACCACCTAAAAGATTTAGAGTATCTAACAAATAACTCAAGTTTCTCAAGCACACACTGTATTATCATAGATCGAGCTAAAATATGCACCTTTGATTTTTGAAAAGGGCATGGCATGATTTCTTCCGATCTGTATTTGAGAAAAAGAAGGGTAAATAACACAAAAATATAAGTATTGCACAAGTTTGATTTAGCCGCATGCCATCATGTTATTGTATTGTTCGATAACTAAGATCCTCTTTACAATTACCAAATAAAGCAAAAAAAAAAAGGATAAATATAATCACTGGTTGAAATGATCTGGTAAGCCTGCTCAACAAAGAAGAAGATGGATCTTCTGTGCGTTAAGGACTGAAACAAGGCCAGTGTCCTTCAGTTTTAGACTTTGTCATCATGGAACCACCACCTAGTCTCTTTTGGAGATCTTCCATTCCTACAATTCTTCACATACCGATCATTGTCGGGTGGACGTTCCTGACGAGAATGAGAAAGATGTCAGTTTCAATATTAAAATTGACACGATTGCTAATGTAGGTTTGCAGATAGATGGTCACCTTCGCTGTGGAGCTTGATAACATGGATAAAATGCTGATGCAGACAGAGCTTACGGTCATTGCCGGTGACCAGGAATCATACAAGATATCTGCTAGACACCGATAGGTTGAATGTTCGAAACACTTGTTCTCAGAACAAACAAAATCAACATAATCTAGCAAATGCTTTTAAATGTCAAATCCAAATGGAGGTCTTATGTTCAAGCTTAAGAAGAAAAGAAGTATGCATAAGATGTAGAAGGAACAACATGACCACATATTCTAATTGCTAGATTGGGGAGTGAAGATGAAATCAAAACTTAACAGACAATAACCAAAACAGCTTGGAATAAATACAACAATTGACATGGAGGACAATATGATTACATCTTCAAGCAATCAGCAGCCTGCAGGCAAGTGCATACATTCACACAACAAGAATATGATAAAATTGAAAGACCACCTACGACAACTTATCCATGCTTAAAGCAGGACTCTCTACTAGTCGAATTCAATGGATGATGGTAACCACAACGATTATGGAGGAAGCCCACACTTCGTGTGATATTATCCCCATATGAAAGAAAATTACTAGTTATCATAGTCATCATCCACTGTTATGGAAGTTATGTCAAGTCATTAGGCCTTTCATTTGAGACCTAAATTAACATTCTGAGCAAGTAAGAAAATAATAATAGCTAACTTCATCTTCTATCTCTTAACCTTACAAAGAGATAAAATTGAACAATTCAGTATAGTGTTTCTTTTTAACATTTCTTGATTAATTATATGAATGTCAGAATATTTTCTTACTTATAGTGCTGCCTACCCATCCATTTGTTACCGAGAAGGCAAAAGCATATCAAGAAAACAAAGATTAATCTGTAGAAAATCAAAATTTTGAACAATGATAGGTAGTTAAACAGTCATATTCCCATTATCAATTGTGTTTGTATATAAGAATATTATAATCACAACAAGTTATCAATTTATCCACTTTTTTTTTTTTTTTTTGGGTGTTTGACTACAAATAGTGATACAAACATTTTATTCACTAATGTAATGGAAATCAAAGCTTAAAAATTATAAAATTTCAGATTCCTAGAACTGTCACAATACCCTGTCAAACAAATCCATTATATACCAAGGTGATGATGAATACTATAGGTACCAATGTTACCTAAGACTCCAAATCAACTATGAAATGAAGAAGCATACAAAGATAAATGTTACCACAAACTTAGCTGTGCTGGAAAACATCATGAAATATTTTTGAACAAATGATGAAGGCTGTGTTCTTGTACTAGCAAATTACAGTCCAAATAAATCCAACACTTCCCAACAGATAAATGCTATATTGTGATTTGGACAATTAATAAATGATTCCCTATGGGCGATAATGGTTTTAATACGAAATAATTAGAAGCTAAATCATAAGAAATTGAGAAGCAAATTTTGGAAAGAACTGCAGTATAAGTAGTGTAATGTGTATATTGGTAATACTTGACATCAACTGATCATGCATGCAACAAAATAAAATAGCAGAAATAATTATATCTTCTTGCAGAAATTATAGAATGGGTGTCCCCTACACCAACATACCCAAGTGCTAAAAAAACAAGATCATGGAAGTAGATCTTGTTAATAGATTTGGAAGTTTGAACAACAAATCTAAGAAAAATATGTTCCAGATACTTCAGTATAAACCCATCGCTAACAAAAATGAAAAGAAAATAAACCCAACAAACAGAATTCCCTCTAACCATATCCATTCCAAGGGTGCATTAATTCCGTACTTCAGTATAAATTCCAGTAAAATCCTCATTCTTGAATTTTCATAGATCCTAGATTGGATATAATTCTCAGACCTTGCAGTACCCTCACAGCATAAGGTATTTGATGAAACTTTGTGCCAAATGTTAAGGAGCCAAGACATTAGATGGGCAGGAATAAAAAAGTAAGTATAAATGAGTAACAAAGAACTTATCACACTGTAGAAAATTAGCATTTTCTGAGTAAATCTACGATTCATGAAAATGGGGTGAAATTTTTTTGTATCACCATAATAAATTATGAACTGTTCCAAATATTAGAGTGCATGATGGATCTCACAATCCAATGTTATGAATAAATATATTAGTTGATATCATGTCAGAAGTATCCTTCAAGTGAATCTTCTCAGTTCAAATGGAAGATCAAAAAAAGTTTTTTTTCCTAGCAATAATAGATCCGTCAAAAGACATTGCAATGTTTTGCATTTTCCAATACGTGATGCATCAAGCCGATGCCCACATGGCTATGCAACAACTAGGCAACAAATAGTTAATAAGACAATAATTTCGACTTTTAGTTTTTGTAACTTCATAAATCAGTACATCATGAGTACAGAAAATGGATAGAAACAAAATTGGACTTTCACATAGAAAATACGGACATTTATCAACACTTGAAGGAAACAACTACAAACTGATACCTTACAAAAGATACTGAAACAAGTTCCAACGTACAACGAAATCAGGAGGATTACCTAGACATATATGTCCATTGCTATAGATGTGAGGATGAAGAGGCGCAGGATGCAGAAATATAACCTGATCAAACCCATCGATTAATATTTCATCTTTTCTTACATTTTTTTAGGGGAAAAAATTAATCATGGCAGACAATTTGAAAGTTTTCCTTACTTGCGGAGCTTCCATGGGATAATGTTCCGGAAAATCAACTTGCAGCTGGTATTTCTCGTTGGCATATAGCGTCCCGGGTGCTCCAATCACTTCAATAATCCACCTTATTAGAACACACAAACAAACTATAGTTGGGCACAAAAAGCAAACCAAAAAGGAAATCGACCTAAAAATTAAAAACATGTTGAAAGTAGGGTAGGAAGAGCGACATGACGATCAAGAGTCAACCTTTGAAGGTTATCGGTGACCTTGTGTTTGAAACCGGCCGGGGGGTTGACTTGCCATTCAGACAGCTCTTTCTGAAGCCTATTGTTGGCGATCTTGCTCAACATCTGCAATCGAGGGCATCAGAAGTCGCCATACGAGTGAAGTAGAAAGAGGAACACGCGGAATCGAGAGACGACACATGAAAGAGGGCCGATCGATTAAAAAAAAAAACAAGAAACCGAAAAAGGGAGGAAGTCGACCTTGCGAGACGAGGTGCTGGTCATGCTTCCACGGCGACGGCGACGGCGACGGAGGCTGAGATCGTCGGCAGAAGTGCGAAGGCGGTGAGGGAAAAGGTCTTCTTTTACTTCTCGACGCTACTTATTATATATAATTCATTAACATCTTTGCCCTGGTATAATTAATTACGTTTTGCCCCTTGTAGATATCTTATATTCATATAGTCCTTTGCAGCTTATACATTGAATTTCAAAGTAGGGGCTCGTATTTTTAGCCTAAAATGGTTTCCAATTTTCATGAATGGTACTTTTGATAATTTCCAAACTTCCATTTCCTATTTTAACAATTTTTAATCTACAAAAAGTATTTCGCAAAAAAAGGTAACTTTTTTAAATAGTAAAATTAAAAAAAATATTCTTTTCCTTATCATTGTCTGATCATGATACGGCTCCCAAATAAGATTTACAAAAAAAAAAGAAAGTAAAATAAAATTTGCATATTTCAATTCCAGCAGAATTTCAAAATTCTTTGCCTTGTGAAAAGAGAGATAAATAAGGAAATTAAACAGACCACCATATGCAAAGATATTTCTCCCAATTTGGTTAGGTATCAATTCTTATTTGATTTGACAATTCTACAGTCCTGGGGCGATAAATCCTCTGTTGTGAAACGCACAAAGAGGACACATGTGATGCTCAATCTTCTACGATTTTGAGGCTCTGAAAAGAAGTTTGTAAGGAAATGAAGTAGCTGCATCTCCCAGTGAATGGACGAGAGAGCTCCAAATGCACAAGCCTCACATTCACACTAACACTTGGAGGAGGATGCTACAAAGCTGTGCACGGCTTCTGATGCCCAACAAAAGTTCGATGAAATGATCGAAAGTCAATGAGGGGAGTGGAGTACTTGAGCAGGATGGAGAGGCAGTTAGGTTGTGTGCCACATGAAGCTGAGTTGACAGCCATGGTGAGAAATCTGGACCTCACTCGCTTCTCAAGTTTGTTCTGTCGATGACACAGTGGAAACTTCGACCTTGCATGGCCATAAGTGACCTCTGCACTGATCTGAAGAAGAAAAGCATGGTTGAATGCCGATATTGTTGATCGGCCATGGGCCAACATCACTGAGGTGGATATAGGGTTTTAGAGACCTTGCAACTCGACCAGAGTTATCCACTTCCTCAAATGTTTAAATTGTCAGTCATGTTCCTTTGTTTTATGTCTGTTTATCTATTTTTGAAGACCAAAAGTGATCTTTGCGTTGCTCTGATCTGTTTTTTGTAGAAAGCTATGAAGTATAATGGTGTTGCGAGATACTTAATGGATGAATGGATCATGTTGGCCCAGTGTGTGATGTCTGCTTGTTATACTGCAAGTTCTTGAACAGTTGCTTGGTTTTTTTGCATCAGATTCATCTTTAAAATTGAATAATCCTTCATTGTAATATGAGGGGACATGAATGATCCTTGACAATCTCTATAGAAGATCACACATGGCTAATTGAAAATGCATCAATCCTCGTGAGTGATTATTGCTTAAAATGCCTATAAATGATGGTTTGCATGCAAATGACTATACTGAAACAGAATTCTCAAGTCATTCATTATCAGAGGCACTCCTGCTAGGGTTCTTAATCATGAACCCATGCACGCATTGCATGAAGCCCTTCCACTCATGGTTCCATGCATGCAAACTCAATCAATTCGAGCTAATTAATTAGTTTCTTTGATGAATCACAGCTTAAATATTTTGTTTACATACACATATTACCAAATGTTATGACTGATGAGATTTTTTAAAATAAAAAAGCAAAAAAAAAAAAAAACAGAGTACAGTGAGAAAAACAAAAACAAAAACAAAGTGTGTGAGATGTGGGAAACACGCAAAGGCAAGGCCAGAGCACGCGGCCGCCATAAGGCCACTTACTGGGCCCATAAAGTTTATTTATTCTGTGATCAGTTTCATTTATATTTTGGTTTGATTTTTGAAAAAGGAAGAAGAAGAAGAAAGGAACGAGAAGAAGATGGAATTGATAAAAAGGAAGATAGACAAGGAAAAGGAAGCATGAGAAAAGTGAGAAGAGTCATGATACTGAATAGGAGACAGGAAGACACCTTATGCACATTGACTGACTCCTACACTCTTCATCATCACACATTAATTGTTTCTTCTTATTCCTTCTCCCTGAATTTATCAGTGACAAAAAATATTTGCATATGAAATAAAATTAGGTAGTTAAGACAATTAATCAAAGTGTGTGGATGTCAACCTTTGGAAAACAGAAAGCTGATGCCTTTTTTTTCCCTCTCCATAACCAGCCTTTTCTCCTTCTCTTCTTTCTCTTTTCTTTTGTGGAGTGAAAGAGAGAGAGAGAGAGAGAGAGAAAAGTTGAAGGCAAGCTTGGGAGTGAAGGGAGGGGCTTTGTTTTGTGTTTGTGGTGTGGCCAACATTCTCTCCTTTTTCCACTGCCAAAATCTTCCTTTTTTTTTCTTTTATGAAAACAAAAAAATGAAACAATTTCATAACTTGACTTCCTCAATATTAGGTTATATTTTCTCTCTACTAAATTAGTCATTGAATTTCTTGGTTGTTTTTTCATACTAGTAGTTAATTATGGTTATCGAACCATATAATTACCAATCGAGAAAAAGAAAAGAACCAAAAAGATATGAAATTTTAAAATGTACTAAGAATAAGAAGGTGGAGAAGAGTAACAAAGTGAAGGTTGGTGTTGGGGTGTCCCTCCTCACTCCACTGCATCAAAAGTAGCTTTAGGTTTTCTGTTAGGGTTTAATATGTTTGGACACTACTTTGCTAGTTCAAACTAAATACATTCATGCTTGGTCCTTGCATTGTATGGGGTCCCTTGGCATTCTTCTCTTGGATTGCAAGGCATGCAAAATTACTTCTATTTCTTTCACTTTCATTGTTAGGGATAGTCAAGCATGTTTTAAGGTAACTAATTATATCGATATATGAAACTAAGAATTCATACCTCATTATCAACACCATTACAAGAAGTATGAAGAACTTGTTCAAACAATATGATTGATGCATCCACTAACATTTAATAATTGTGGCACATGTAATTGGTGGTTTATTATTTGAGCATGACATATATGGTGTAGTAAGCTATATTTCTTCAGTATAAAAATAGTAAAAAAAAATCCACTATAATTTATTAAATTCAATGAAGAATTTAATTTGAGTTCCATCATGCTTTGTTCCCTAATTTTGGGCCCTAGTATTCAACTAGTTCATTATGCTCCTTATAATTAACATATCTGAGAATCCCCCACTAATCTTCTTATTCCTAATCTTTTCATCTAATTCTTAAATAATCTGTATCTCTAACTTATCAAAAAAAATTTATTGAACTAAACACACTTCATCTCTTTCTCTCTATATAGAAGAACATTAATGCAACAATACCACAGAATAAATTTTGTCTGTTTTTTTATAAAAAAATATTGTTGAACATTAAATCTCCCATCTTTGACTCCAGATTCGGCGCCGACGCATTGACTAATGCCCATTAACAGCAAGAATACAGTAAAACCTCCAACTTCCTGTTCCAATCACACATCACTGCCTAAAGAAGACAAATAAACAGCAAGTAAATTATCAACTGTTAATCTTCTCTGAAGAAAACAAATAAATACGCATAAAAGTTTACTTGAATCAGGCTTCGTTTTGGGGGACAGTGTGTGCGTGAGAGAAAGAGAGAGAGCAGGAGAGTCGAAGGGTAGAGTAGAGAGACAAATCTAATCAGGGCGGCAAAAGATCCTGCTGCATTGCTGCAGAGATTCTGGTAAATTTTGGTAATTATGGTGCCAACACAAATTTAATTACTGTAATTATACATATTTTTTTTATGCTTGTCGTTTCCAATAATGGCGCCATCACATATATGAGAATTGTATACGGGCATTTGTTTGTTACTCGTCATCAAATTTCGATAGTTGTAATTCTTTAGATAAACTCTGTAGAAAAGGAAAGGAAAGAAGGAAAGGGAGAGGCTGACGTATGCTGCATCCATGGCGAGATGGAGCATGCTGTGATGGTCCATGGAGGTGGAGTCTCCTCGGCAACATGGGCATCGCTCCATTGCTTTGATTTGATAGGTGAAGCATTGAAGGCAGCGAAAGCACTTTTTATGTGTTCGCTCAGAGCCCCTCTCTGTCTCTTTTCGCTGAGACACCTGCAGTGGCAACAGCAGCAACATCAGCAGCAGCGCAGGCCGAGCCAAGCGCAGTAACAGCACAAAGGAGCAGCCACAGATCTGCCCATAAACAATTCCTCCAAAGAATAGAAAACCTCCAACTTTGTTAAATTAATGAGGGGGCGTGAGAGAGAAGAGGACATCAAAAGACCACATCGCCGCTCGCTCCTCACTTTAGCTACCGCACCGCACACAGCACCGAAACCGAAGCCACCACCCAGTTCATTGTGAATAAAAGGCCCCAGCCCAGCATATTCTCGTAGCAAGACGCCTCCTTTTTGCCTCCTTGGTCTTGCTTTTCCAGGGCAATGGTTGCTTCCGAGGAGCAGAGGATGATGGGGCTCGCCTCGGCCTGAGAGGCGGTGATGCTCCTGCTGCTGCTGCTGCCTAGGAGCCGGAGGAAGGGGGCGGCGGGGGGTTTCTGAAGTTGGCGAGTGTGGTGGACGGGGGAAGGTTGGATTTTTAGGGGTTTTTCTTTCTTGAGGCGGAGTGATGGAGATGGTAGCGAGCGGAAAGGAGGCGGGGAAAGCACAGCAGCATGCGGCGGCGTTGGAGGCGGGGAAGTACGTGAGGTACACGCCGGAGCAGGTGGATGCGCTCGAGAGAGTCTACAGCGAATGCCCGAAGCCGAGCTCGCTGAGGAGGCAACAACTCATACGGGAGTGCCCCATCCTCTCCAACATCGAGCCCAAGCAGATCAAAGTCTGGTTCCAGAATCGGAGGTAATGGATTCACGGAACCCGGAGTCCTGGTCTTTTTAATCTGTTCGATGGAAGAAAAAACAAACATCTTGATTGATTTTCCCGTGGCTGCACAAAGGCGGCCTTCTTTGTTCGTTCATAAATTCTCATTCATCTAATCGAGCTGATCTTATCGTGAAAACGCCAGGATAGCTGAAGAAGTATTCAGTTGGAGACTTGAAAACTATAATTCATATAATCTGCAGTCTAAATTTAACAAGTAATTTTTTTTTAACCTTTTTTAGTGTTTGAATCGATTAACACGAGAGTCTCCATATTTAAACTGTTGCATTTATTATTCCCTGCAATATTCACTGAATCTCTTCTTTTCCGGAAAGATTTTGTTGATCATTTGATTTTGGGTCGTTGCAGCAGAGAAGTTTACTTATTTTGCATGATTTCATTGTTGTCTGCTGATTATTGCTTGTTTCGATTTGGCTTTCTGTTTCTGAAATCCTAGATTTTTTCTCCCTCCTCCACTTTCTTTTGTTAACTCTTCTCACTCTCAGTAAATTTTGGGGATGCGTTAGTCGACTTGATGACTAGTGTTGCTATCATTAAATTTTTGCTTAATCTTTTTGTGCAAGGCAGCTATACTGATGTGCATTAATTAAAGCCTGCAATGTTAATGCCTACTTAACTATGCAGTAAATGAGGTTGCTTTTTGTAAGAAAGTGGAATTCCATCAATGAACAAAGTTTCCAAGCCTCAAAAATGCCCTGTACTCTTAAAATGCAACACTGTTACTTTTAGCTGGATTTCTATCCGTTTATGCATTAATCAGATACTGTTTTGATTGAATGTGATGATCCATAAACTTCTGAGTAGTGCGTGAAAATTGTTCCTTCATTTTGCAGATGTCGGGAGAAGCAACGAAAGGAAGCTTCTCGTCTCCAAACAGTGAACCGCAAGCTGAATGCTATGAACAAACTGTTGATGGAGGAAAATGACCGTCTGCAGAAGCAGGTTTCGCAACTTGTCTATGAGAATGGCTACATGCGCCAGCAAATTCATAGTGTAAGTTTGCATTTGGTCACGATCAATATATTTTGCTACTTCGATCAAGCAGTACCATGTTTCTTCAAGGCTAAAATCTAACAGTAATGTTGTTTCCAAGGTTTGTTCTACATGAACTGGTCTCTGAATATATGCTTGTGTTTTTTGGGGGAATTCATTCAATCAATTTTCTATTTTAGTATTTGTTTCTGAGATCATATCGTTCTGCTTCTGATCTTTGTACTTGTTAATTGAAAATTCAGACATCTGTAGCAACCACCGATAACAGTTGCGAATCTGTAGTTGCAAGTGGTCAGCACCACCATCAACAAAACCCAACACCTCAGCATCCGCCTAGAGATGCAAACAACCCAGCTGGGTAATTGGACTTTCTTGTTCATCTATGGCTTCTAACATAACTTTGTGATTGCTTTCGTCGTCGCTAACTGGCTCGTTCTTTTCTGAACATTTTTAGTCTCCTTGCTATTGCCGAGGAGACATTGACACAGTTCCTTTCAAAGGCTACTGGAACTGCTGTCGATTGGGTTCAAATGGTTGGGATGAAGGTGAAGTGAAATCTGACATCTTTCTCAATTCATCGATTGAATTTTGTGTTCTAAGTTGATTTTCATTTTATCCTCCATAGCCTGGTCCGGATTCCATTGGAATCATCGCTGTTTCTCACAATTGCAGTGGAGTAGCAGCTAGAGCCTGTGGCCTTGTGGGTTTAGAGCCCACAAAGGTGAGAGATTGCCCATGGGATTCATATCGCTTTATGTCAATGCAATTTCTCTTCCCACACATATCATATTTGCTGGTTGGTGTTCTTAGGTTGCGGAGATTCTCAAAGATCGTCAGTCATGGTATCGTGATTGTCGTTGCCTTGATGTGCTTACGGTAATTCCTACAGCCAATGGTGGGAATATCGAACTTGTCTACATGCAGGTTTGATCATGTGCTTACAGTAATACTGATTGATTCAGAATTGTTCTTCTGTTGAATTGTCTTCACTCTATTCTCATATGAACAGACATACGCACCGACTACACTGGCAGTAGCACGAGATTTCTGGACACTGAGGTACACAACAGCTCTGGAAGACGGCAGCCTTGTGGTATCGGCTCCTCATCATTTTATTGTTTGGCAATTTTCTACAATTTCTATTCTCTGTCACCAAGTAATCATCGACCTAATACTTAATTTTGCCTAGGTCTGTGAACGGTCTTTGACACCTACAACTGGTGGTCCTCCCGGCCCATCAGTTCCCAATTTCGTTAAAGCTGAAATGCTTCCCAGTGGTTCTCTAATTCGGCCGTGTGACGGTGGTGGATCAATGATTCACATAGTGGATCATGTTGATTTAGATGTGAGTTTAAGTTCATTCTAAGTCTTAAATGAGTTCTCGTTTCCATAATATTCTCACAACATCTCTGATATTAGGCATGGAGTGTACCTGAGGTTCTCAGACCCTTGTATGAATCGCCGAAAATTTTAGCACAGAAAACAACCATTGCAGTAAGCAGTATTCTTTTTCCCGATTGATTTCAATTATGCTCAATTTATCACCCACTGATGATTTTACAGGCACTTCGGCACCTCAGGCAAATTGCCCATGAGAGTAATGGTGAAGTTCCATTCAGTATGGGGCGACAACCTGCTATCTTGAGGACTTTCAGTCAGCGATTGAGCAGGTATTTGAGCCATCATGATTATGTGCTAGCCGTTTGTATTGACACTTACGAACTTGTGGTCATATGACAGAGGTTTTAATGATGCTGTGAATGGATTTGTCGATGATGGTTGGTCGTTACTGGGTAGCGATGGAATTGAGGATGTCACAATTGCAATAAATTCTTCTCCAAATAAACTACTCGGTACTCATGCTAATTCCTCGACTATGTTTTCAGCTCTCGGTAGTGGAATTCTTTGTGCAAAAGCATCCATGCTGCTGCAGGTGAAGCGATCAACATTATTCGTGTTCTTTTATGAGCTTTCGTGCGTGTTAGTGATTCTAAATGAACATGACTAATTGCACATGTAGAATGTTCCTCCGGCTATGTTGGTTCGTTTCTTGAGGGAGCATCGCTCTGAATGGGCGGATTGTGGCATCGATGCATATTCTGCTGCCTCTTTGAGAGCTTGCCCTTTTGCAGTCCCTGGCGTTCGGCCTAGTGGTGGATTTTTGGGTAGTCAAGTGATACTTCCTCTTGCACACACTGCTGAACATGAAGAGGTAATTAACTATAAAAGTTAAGATCCTTATCTAGTGTTTTTTTTTTCTTGAGATGGTTTAGCATCTTAATTTTTTATTGCAGTTCTTGGAGGTGGTCAGGCTCGAAGGACATGGTTTTAATCAGGATGATATAATTTTACCGAGGGATTTATACTTGCTCCAGGTTTGTGGTTTACAAGTTTTCAAAAAGAACATTTCATCATCAAGATCGGTATCTTATCCGACTATAATTTTCTCCATTGATCTACCATGGCAGCTTTGCAGTGGAATTGATGAAAATGCTGCTGGTGCTTGTGCTCAGCTTGTTTTTGCACCTATCGATGAATCTTTCGATGATGATCTTCCATTACTACCATCAGGTTTTCGTGTCATACCACTGGATCTTAAATCAGTTGGGTATTTTTTAACTCGTATTCTGCATGAAATTTAAGATTATAGTTCCTCGATATCTCGATTATGCACATCTGTTTTCCCTATGAAATTTAAAGGCAAATGGTGGTTTACCTAATGCAACATTGTAGGATTCTCCTTCGGCTACACGAACACTTGATTTGGCATCCACACTCGAGACTGGCTCTGGGGGGACTGCTCGCTCTGTTACTGATTCTAGCTCCGG
The DNA here is from genome assembly GCF_018446385.1 of Zingiber officinale. Lineage (NCBI taxonomy): Eukaryota > Viridiplantae > Streptophyta > Magnoliopsida > Zingiberales > Zingiberaceae > Zingiber > Zingiber officinale. Next base: position 83,029 of record NC_055990.1, read on the forward strand.
CGCTTACAATCTGCGGTCTGTCCTTACAATTGCCTTCCAGTTCACTTACGATAATCACCTGCGAGATAGTGTGGCAACAATGGCCCGACAGTATGTTAGAAGTGTGGTCACCTCGGTGCAGAGAGTTGCTATGGCAATTTCACCTTCTCGTCCTGGTAATCAGCTTGGAGTCAAGAATCCACCTGGTTCCCCTGAAGCTCACACGCTCGCGCAATGGATTTCTACAAGCTATAGGTACTTTTAACCTAGCAACGGTCGGTCGGCCAGTGATCCTGCTTTCTATTTATCGTCCGGCATTCCTTAATGAAGAATTTGTTCTCGCATCTGTTCAAATATCTGACCGTTTTAACTCCTCCAGGGCTCATTCTGGGGTCGAACTTTTCCGAGCAGAACCACAAGCTAGTGATGCTTTGCTCAAACTGCTGTGGCACCACACTGATGCAATCATGTGTTGCTCTTTGAAGGCAAGTGCTAGCGCAAATTCAATCTTTTTGTTCCTTCGAGAGATAGATAGCGCGGATCCTTTTCGAATTGTAGTTCTTCGTTCGATGCAGAGATTGATTGCCATTTGCAGGCTTCACCGGTGTTCACATTCTCGAACCAAGCCGGGCTGGATATGCTTGAGACCACCTTGATTGCTCTGCAGGACATCACACTCGAAAGGATTCTCGATGACAACGGTCGGAAAGCACTTTGCTCAGAGTTCCCCAAGATCATGCAGCAGGTATGCACAACCAGCTCAAAACAGTGATACTTTGTTCACTTAGTGCCCTTGAAACCAAATCCATGTTCCCTCAAATTGTAGGGGTTTGCTTGCCTTCCTCCCGGCATCTGCTTGTCAAGCATGGGGAGGCCGGCATCGTACGAGCAAGCTGTGGCATGGAAAGTCCTGAATGACGATGACTCGCCGCATTGTCTTGCCTTCATGTTCCTCAACTGGACCTTTGTTTGATCAAACTACATCATCCAAGTTATATCTATCTGGTGCTAGTAATGGATGAAACTTTAAAATGTCATCCCTTTTGTCTAAGTTATTGCTGTTGAACTTCTAGATTGTTTCTGAAGACAAGTAATATCTGTAAATTTAGTGCAACCTGAAGAACTATTCTATGCAACTATGAATGCTTTCTCTTTCCTTAACTCTCAATTCCTCAATGTTGTCGATTTAAATTACTGGTTTCTTTATTATCATCTGAAAACAATTTCAGTGTTCTCTGCCGAATTGTTTGATGTGGCAGCACTGTTTTCTCTTATTCACATGCATCAGAAGAAAGTATTAAAATATAAGAAGAAAAAAATAAGTAAAAAGATTTCACGTAGGGTTTAAAAGTATTTGGTTATTAAGATTCATAAATTCTAGTACTTAAATTTGGAGATTTAGAGTTTGAATTTTGGAGGAGATAAAATTTTACTGTCAGGGGTGGAAAGATCTAGTGAGTAACAGCACGGCCAAGGGTTGTCGGTCGACGACATTAGAGGTCGTCAAATGGACTGACATAAGGGCCAACGGTCGACGACATGAGAGGTCGTCAAATGGGTCGCCAAATGGGCCAAGAGGGTCGGGTCGTTACAGGGTGTTGCCACAGGCACAGGGCAACGCTGTCGGCTTCTTTGTTGCCACGAGCAATCGTTCGTCGGCTCTCCAGCTTGACGACGCCATAACCTCAGTGGTCTTCATCTGTGCAGAGGCCAACTTCTCGACACCCGATAGTATGGTCGTCGGCCGACCGCTTACAGCCTCCAAGGGGTCTTTGGCAGTCTGTCCCGACCCAAACTACAATCTAGATGAGAATGTGAACCTAGAGAGGGATCATAAATATAGGTAGCAAATAATCTAACCACAATTGCAGAGCATTTTTATAGGCGTGGACCGTGTGGCAAATTCAATATAAGATTGTCGAGTGGCGAGAAGTTACAATTATTAAATTTGATATAGGTAACAAATAATTCAATGTTATAGGAAATATTATACCAAATGTTACAGGCCCTAGAGAACTCGACAGGGAAGTTTAGAATGACACCAATGTAGATCTTGACGTAGTCATTCCAATGCTCAACTTAGTCCAATGATCAGAAAGTTTGATGGAGTCTCTTTGTGCATACTTACATTCATGGAAGTGGACTCCTTTTTATACCAACCACCAATAGGGAGGCATGAATTCTACGTTTGGGTCATGGGATTGTCACGTATATCTATGTGGTTTATCCCTATTTCATAGTCCTCCCATGTTCTCCGCTTATCATAGTACTCACGTTCCTCATAATTGGTGGCCGCTTTTGGAGAGATCTCAAATAGGTCACACTAAAGAAGTTGGACATAGTCGAGATGGGGAGGTTTGACATGGTCGAGTTGAAGATGTCAGACGTGGCCGAGTTAGAGAGATCGGATGTGGTTGAGTTTAGGAGGTCGGATGTGTCCAAGCTAAGGAGGTCAGATGTGGTCGAGCTGAAGTGGTTGGATGCATTCGAGTTGAGAAGCATTGTGGCTGAGTTGAGGAGGTCGGACATGACCAAGCTACACGCCGGGGCTTAATTTAGCGTCTCATCGGATCCACTTTAGGTTCATCTTGACCCAGATCGATCTTCTTGACTTACAACTTAATTTGACTTTTGATGTTCGAAAACGGAAGGGTACGGGTGGAAAGCTAGGGATGTGGCTGTTACGTTGACTAGATGTAGACCGCGTCCCGCTCTACAAAACAAATAACGTTAGTGCCAAGTTAGAGGAAGGGGTCCCTTACGTTAACCCTCCGACGCTCAAGTCAATCACCGGAATTGTAAAGGAAAGCGGAGCAATAGTAATGCAATGGCAAACAGTAATAACGCATACCTCCACCAGTATTTGGACCCCCTTTATATAGAATCCTGGTGGGCGATGTGCATACTCCTTGAGACATGGACACGTTCTCCAATGTGTCTTATGAAAGGTCTTATCAAAAAAATACCTCTAACATCATATTTTAACAGGATATGTATATCCTTGACAAGACAGTAGAAGCTTCCGTCGTACGATTCGCCTGTTAACCATGCCTCGTGTCAGCATCACTATCTCCTAAAATGATATCGAGAGATACAACAATAGTATCGTTGCTTGACCGAACGGGATAGCCGTTCAGCCGCAACTCCTTCGCTCTGTTGGTCTCAGAGAGATAACAATATTCCCGCTGCTTAGCCGAGCGGCTACCTCGCTCGGCCGAGACTCCTCCACTCTGTCGGCCTTAGCTGCTCTTCTTTGTGGTGACTGGGCATAGTAGCTTGTCCTTCCCGCTCAGACAAGCTCTTCGGTCTCCTCAGCGTCCTGTCGCTCAACACTGAACGTCTGACTGTCTTACCGTATTATCCCGAGCTGGAGGGATGGTCAATTTAGACAAGTCTCTTGCCGATTGAACACTGATTATCCCGACCGACCGTTATAATCGACCTCCGTTCAATCACCATAGATGAGCCTTTTCACATCCTGATATTATTCATTTTAATTTTGATCTCCACCTCATCATTTGACCCGTGCCGAATGAAGTCCCTTTTTATCACCACATTATCTGTCTTGGTCTAAGCCTGATCAACCTTGCTTCCTTTAATTTGACCGATAGCTCAGTCCAACTATAGACTCCCTAGGCCTACGTACGTGGATGCGACTGATATCCTCGATATAAGTATTCTTAAATTAACTGTTAAATTTCGTGTTTTAATCCGTCCAGGATGGAAGAAAAAAGAAACTGTTTAGAAATGCATAAAAGTAACAAGATTGGTAGGGTCTCTTGATTCTAAAATGAAGAAATGTATTGATTACTTGATATTCTTCGAAAGATCTCTCGGTGCTACTCATTGCTTATAGTTAGTTTATATTTGTTGATGAACAGGGCTCTGCACCATGCAATGACTATGACTGTTCGCTTGATCCGCTTACATATTCTTGACGTGACTGAAGATGATCCACATGCAGAGCCTACTGTGCACGTACGTCGTAGCGTATGCATTATCGATCTTGTTGCAGTGTTCGAACAGTTTGCTTTTATAATTTTGTCTCCTGAAATGTATTCAATCGAGCAGTCAGGAAAAGAATTAAACCATCTGTTTTGTCGATCGACGTATGCACATATTCTTTCATTTTTAAAAGGCTTCGTCTCAACTTGACTTGCACCTGAAACACAACAGCTGTCGTGTATATAGTAGAGACAAACCAGACGGTTATGGGACGTCCCATCGTACGATGCTAAAAGAGGCTACGGTACGGTGAATCCTGCGATTGGACGGCCAGATGGTACGGCGTTTCCGTCTACGTCGTCGTAATGTCTGAGAGAGACAGAGACGAGACGAGGATCTCGCTGCAGGTTGTGCTTGGCCGGGAATCCCGCAGCGGATCGCGGCCTGTCGCGTCGCTGTCCGCCGGCGGGACCAGCACCTGGCCACTGTCCCTCCTCCAGAGTCCACGGCCCTCACCCGCCGCCTACCTCCGGGGTGGAGCTCCAACTACTACTCCTCGCGCTCCCGCTCCCACTCCCGCTCTGCGGCCGCCCTCAAAAGCCACGCCGCTGCCGTGTCAGCGAGCTGCGCAGGCGCGCGCGTGACGCCCTCTTGATTAACTTTTTGCTCGTGGAAATGCCTGCCGTGACTAGAACTACTCAACTTACCATTTTGATTTATTTTACTATTTTATGAACCATTTAAACTTTTAATAATTAATTTTAATAAAGTCTAAACTAAAATTATATTAATATATATTTTTTTTATTTTTATATAAAAGTAATTTTGACACGATTAGTAATTTTTCTAAGTAGTTTATATAAAAATAGGAACGGTTCTCTTTAATCTCGTATAGTAGAATTAACAACATCACGAGTCGAAAATTTTCAATAAATTAAAATATATATATATATATATATATTTACTTTTAGATAAGATCAAGTATAATTAAGAATTTATATTATTGGCTAAAATAAATTTTCGCCAGTATATAATTATAATTACTAATTATAATTACCAACCAAAGTTAGGTTTGACCAACCATGTTTAATTTTTTACTTACTAAAATTAGATTTAGCTTGTAATTTTAATTTTTTAATGACCAAGGTCACATTTGGCCAGTAATTTTAGTTGTTTACCGGTTAAAATTATTTTGACCGAAAATTTTAAAATTTTATTTACTAAAGTTAAATTTTATCGATAAATTTAAATTTCTTATTGTTCAAAGTTAGGTTTGGTCGATAATTTTAAATTATTATCGAGCGCCGTCCTTGCGTTGTATTATTGTATGAGCCTAGCGGATTTTTACCAAATCTAATTTATAGACTTGGGGTACTAATTTATGTATATTCATGCATTATATTACACATATAATATGTATGAGTGGTGACTAGTATATATAAAAAATTATTATACTTTGAACATGCCATAGTCCACGACACAACCACAAGTTTTTTAATTTATTATTTTATTTTACTTATGGTTAAGTCAGATTTAGATATTAAGTAAAAAAAATTGATAGTTTACACAACCGTTCAATAAGTGATGTTGGACGACTCTATGTGAATCTGAGTGTTCGAACCAATCTTAGATACCTCAAGTGGCTGAAATCTACTTGGGGCACCTGAGAATGGTTGGATTCACAGAAAATTGCCGCTCATCAAATACGTGTGCAAGCTATATATATATATATATATATATATATATATATATATATATATATATATATATATATAGTCAATTAGATTTTAATTTTAGGATATATGGATTAGGTTACATTATTCAATTTTTTTTTAAAAAAAAAAAATAGATGCTTACAAGATGTAATATATGCATTTAGAATGTTTAGAGTTTAAGATTTTTTTAAAAATTGATCTTTAAAATATTTAAAAAATAATTAAATAGATGCTTACAAGATGTAATATATGCATTTAGAATGTTTAGAGTTTAAGATTTTTTTAAAAATTGATCTTTAAAATATTTAAAAAATAATTGAGGAACCTAGATCAATTCTAAACACCTCAACCAAGCAGAAGTCACAGACCATTCCGCAACGTACCACAATATAAATATATATATAGTATGATAATTTTTTCCACAAATTTGAGATCTCATTAGGAAAATCAGAAACAGAGGTGAATTCAGGAAATTTTTTCAGATTCAGAATTTTTCAAATCCCCACAAGTTGAATAAGGATGAGTATGAAAATCCTATCCTCATCTTGAGCCCGAGATCTATGATGACGATGATAATAATAATATAAGTTCATATAATATAATATAATATAATATAATATAATATTTTATAATCAATTTCTTATTTCAATACTTTTGTGAAACCTTTTTGACCAACTCAATAGACATTTGAAATAGGATAGAGACGAATAAAAATTCCCCATAGGGATGGGAATTAATTCCCACGAGATCGAGGATTAGGATTCCTCAATTAAACAAAACCGGGATGAGAATTAATTCCCACGAGATCGAGGATTAGGATTCCTCGATTAAACAAAACCACGGGATAGATGTACAACCGGGATCCTATGGATCGCAACCTTGATCCACCCCTGGACCAAGAATTGCTAATAGGTGGGATCCTTTGAACCCCACCTGTACCCACTTATGAATGAAATTGTCCATCCTCTGGACTACACTTTACGATCCAGAGGATCCGACCTCCGATCCGACATCATAAATATTTGAACATCACGTAAGTAAGAAATATCCTGTGTGAATTTTAAACACTAATTGTCTGAGAACTCATTATACCTTTTATCATCGCACCGTGACCAGAGAGAACTTAAATAGTATACTTGAACCGAGTAGTTGTTTGGGATTTTTAGTGAAATCATGATCTTTTCTTTTACCAAGGCACAAAAAGACTGATATATTAGTACAAAATCAAGTGAATGTTAAGATTCTATGATCACAAAAACTCCCTAAACTTTGTCGATCGAGATCAACCGACAACCCTTTTTAAGACTCGAAGCAAAAGGTTTTAGAAGATGATAGTTCCTCGGATTTCCATAATTACTACAAAGTGCAGTTTGCGATCACCTCGATATGCTCTGCTGTCTCTTTGACTTCGTCATGGCTTCGATAATTCGGTACATCCATCGATCCAGCATTCCTTGTGACAAAACATACAATAATTAATGCATTTCAACAATATCAGACTTCCCCAAATGAAAGGGCTAAAAGATTTAACTTCTTGTGCATGACCAACGAGTAGAATTCAAGATGAACATACAGTTGATTTCTTAAATCACCAAAAAATTTCTTTTTTATAATTTTATTAGATATCCTTGAATGAAAAAGATACATAAATGATTTATCTAGCAAAGATGATCTTGAAGCAAATTTTGATGGTGGCAGAAATGAAATAACATGTCATAATTCATTTGGGAGGAACTATTTGGGTAGATATTGTAAAATGTTTTAGTACAAAGCTTGAGTAAAGTCTACAAAAAGTTCATGATTCAGATGATCTTCTTAAGAAAAAAAATAGCATGGAAATATAATTTCAAGAAGAGATTCGAAAGGGGAAAGGATAACCTAAGTACTTCTCGCCCAAAATTGACTGCAAAGTATCAGTCCATGGATAGAACAATGTCATAACCATTCCAAGGAAGCCCACATATTACTATAATGGCCTCAAGTAACTAACATGAATGACTGACGATATACCGGCATCAATTAAACAGAAGATACGGCAAAAAATATCTGGACGTGTACAAGAATAATCTTGCAAATTTTAAAAAAATTGAAAAGTGTCAGAAAGATCAGCATGTACCTGTTAAAGCAAATGTGCCACCAAGCACAGCACATAGCCGAGTTAGGAAATGAAGAAAACTACGTCGTTCTTCTCTTATTGTCACCGTAATAGGTGACAGATCATACAAGAAGAAAACAGCTGTTCAAAGGAAAAGGGAAAAATGAGGTTAAAATTCTACCCCCAAAAAAAAAAAAAATCATTTTGTATGTTAAATCAGTATGACGCTTGAGACATTGACCTGGCCATGACCTATCAAAGTCACGCATTTGCACAAAGTATTCTGTGACAGAAAACTGGTTTGTAGGCAACACTTCTTTAGAGAGGTATCTGTATTCCGTTGGAACAATCTGCATTGAATTACCAATTAACCCCTTTCTTGTCTTTTAGAAGGAAAAAGTAGTACTACAAGATTGAATCTAAAGACAATCGAAAACTAGTGTTCCGCAGATTATATTAATTAAAAGAGCAAAATCAAAAAGGTTATAGATCACTACACAAACTGTGTAGAAAATAAGATGTGGCTAGAGTTTGACAAAACCATAACAGACTAAGTAGTAATGTAAACGCCACGACGTGAGGTTTAACAGTAGATATTTATCTCACTACATGGAGAGTAAATTTCTCAGTTGAAATCACAGAAAAATACAAGTAAATGAGTGCTACTTTTGCTAATGCAGGTTAATCCAATAAATGAAACCAAAAACAGTAGGTTGAAAAACCAAAAGATAAAATTTTTGTCTAATGAGATATAAGAAAAGCCTCAGATGTCAAGAAAAAAAACATCCTAGTACAATCCTGCAATTAGATGAAAGGGCAGAAACAACCTTTATATAATACTTGAACGTTCCACTTGTATCATCTAGTATCCTTGCAGTTCCATCAAGAGGATTATGGATCCCTGGATACTTTGGTCCAAAAGACAAATCGTGAATCACATGACTTACATTCACTTTTTTTGCTCCTCCAAAAATCTGTGCAGGAAGAATATAAAATGATGAGGTAATTGTACAAACCAGCATACTATTGTAACTTCAGACAAGTAATAAATTTAGCCACATAAGTTGCCATATTCATTAAGTGCTTTGGGATACCAGAGAAACAAAATTTACGTTAAGAACATGTAGGAAAGAAAATAAAGAATTAAGTTTCATGTAGAATTACATTTCTTTCATAGTTATATGGTTTCAATTTGAAAAGTCCAGATTGATGAGTTTTGAAGTATAAGCATTCAGAAGAACTGTTTTGTTACAAGATCTTCTAAAGAGTGACAATCTAATTCTTGACAGCAATAAAAGCAATGAAATTAAAAGGAAATATGGGTATAAATAGGGTGGTAACTTTAGCCTCATCTCTCAATAAAAATTACTTATGCATGTTTGGTTCATCGAATGGAATTGATGTGAATAGAATAATTATTCCTAAGGAATGAAATTGATAAGGAGTGGAATGAGTTTTGTATTTACTCAGTTCATGGAATCAAATAGATGATTCATTTTCGCTGCAACATTTGGTTTATAGTAATGTAATTAGTAAAATCAAAAAATAAGTTTATAAAACGATAAGATATCCCTCTGAGTAATAGACTAAAGTTTGCTCGGCTCCTCTAGCCTATCTAGTTTTGTCTGACCCTCCTAATTTGGATACTCTAACGGGCTAGTTTATCCATCTGGCTCAGTTTGTCTGTCTTGCTTATTCAAAATATGTTTTTTTTTGGAAAATTAAATTAGGCATAGTTATATGTTGAAGAATGAAAGGAGTAGGAATTGGCAGTCATTGGCATGGAGTACAAATTGGCTGAGAAAGATACTTAGGGGATAGCAAATCCATGAGAACCGTATTCCGTGTTCACTTTTGTAAGTAAACATAGAAATAACAATTCCACGGGAATTTAATAGGGAATAGAATATCCCTTCATATCAACCAAACTCCGCAATTACTGAAATTGATAAAAATAAATATAAAAGCAGAAATTTTACAAAGCAAGTGATAGGAAATAGTAGGGACCAAACAGAATGTGAATGCGATGAGTGGAAAGATGAAAAAGAATACAGCGTGTAATGATATAACATACTCATACAGAACATAAAGTGCAAAAAATAAAATTACCAGGCATCATTCAGTAAAGTATTAATAAGTTAGTTATTCATTGTTATCTAACTAACCTGCTGTGCAACAAAAATATTTAAACCATGGACCGATATATGGAAGTTACCAGCAACCCTCTGCACATCCAAAACTCCATATACCTGCAGAAATTGATATAGCATAATATTGATGATGGAAGAATTTCAAACTGAAAAAAAAGGAGATAAAAGCAACATATTGAATATGTCATACTCTACATCCTTCACCATTTGAAATAGCCTGCTTGACATTCTCAATCATTTTTTCTGCATCAGAGCCCAATGTATGTTCGTGCTTGTGCTGAGAGGATTCATCATGATGATCGCTTTCATCTGTTGACAGTTTCCTGACAAATTAATTTTCTTCAACTATTTTCTTAAATGCAAGAACCAATTAAAATGTCAGTTCTAATCTGAAATGATAGATTACTTCAGGAACACTATAAAATGCCCCTAAAGATTAAGACATGTACTGATGCTAGAAAGGGAAAAGGAAGGAGAGGGATGGAAATGATGAGGGAGGTGAGAATAAGGGAAAAGGAAGGAAACCACGAGGGAGGGGAGAGCAAGGGAAAGGAAGAAAGCATATGCCCTTAATATTAAGGAAAATGAAAGGAGTAGGAGAAAGGAGAAGAAGCAACTTTCCTCTGCATACTAAGGAAAATGAAGCGAAGCAAATTAATTCTTTCCTTCTTATATTTTTAATATTTGAAAATGTTGACACTTAAGTATACTGAGGGAAAAAGGAGAATAATCCATTGCTTCCATCTTACTTCACCTCATCCAAATATTTTTTCCCACTAAACAGAGGACTAATCTCTCCCTCCCATTTGCCTCCTCTCCCTTTCATTCCCTTCAATCCAATACAGACTGTAAGGTCAATCTCTGAAGATTATAATATTTGATAGAAAGTATGAACACAAACAGAAAGAACGAACAATATGTTCCAACTAATTAGGATCGACAACATAGATGTCATATGATCATTGAGCTTATGACATACAACAACAACCAAGCCTTATCCCCTAGGTGAGTCGGCTAATTGAGCTTATGACATGTATAGTAATAATCCATAGGACATTACAATCTTATCCAATTTTGTGAAATTAATCGTTAGTCTGCATCTTCCAGCCACCACACCCACTTAACTAATCTAATTAGTCTAACTATAAATCTATTGCCTATGAATATATTGTCACCTTCTTGACATATTTTTCTAGGATACAACTAATTGACTGCAAACAATAACATTTTCATGATTATTTTTAGTAAGACTACAGATTCATGTCATCATTCCTATCTCATCTATATTATGGCTAATTGTAATACTACCTTAATGAAATTTCCTCTTTAACCTAGGCACCAGTAGTGATCATACATAAAATCCATAAATTTTCTCCAGCTTAGCCACATAATTTTTACCCTAAGAACAATTTCTCCAACAATCTCACTCTAATTGTATAATATAGACCAAGATACACTAATACATATCCATCCAACTTAAGCACGTGAGTGTCCCTCTATGTGCCCATGCCTTCTAAGAGTGTATAATCAGGGGCTCAGGATGGTTTTTCCAAAATCCTCAAGAAACCTGAATCAAAACCTTGAGAAGAAATGAACTCTACCAACCCATCAATGTAAATAAGAATAGCTAAATAAATTCAACCTGCTCCATTTATGATAATCTCAACATGCCACAAAAATGCGTTCACTGAGACTGTTTGTACCTATAGACAAGGTGCTCATGAAGGTAGGGATCTCTAAGAATTCTGAAAATATTCAGTTTGGCAACTGATTCATACAATTTAAAAGGCAGTCACCGATATGGCAAGGAAAACAAAACATTCACATACAAAAGTACTAAAAAACATAACTTTTATTGTTTCTTTTCCTGTCTATTTCCATTTTTTGGACAATAACTACTGAATCTGCCCACGTCCCATAGTTGCACAGACAGAACTTCCAAACTACAACATATGAAGCAACAAAAAAAAAAGAAAAAAGAAAACTCTGCCCCCTTTCCTGGTTAATTTGTTGATCAGAGAGAATCAATATGGATGAAATTGTCTAATGATGAAACCAACTTTAACCATGAAGATAATAATAACATTCATATATCAACACTTTCATCAAACCAGTTCAAATAACAAAGATAGTAAGGACTACAAATTTTACCATGTTTGTGACCTGAGTGTTCTTTTTCAACAAGATCTGATAAATATTCTGCACCCATAATTTTTCCATCGCTAGTCAAACGAAGCTATAGTATTCAAAAAAGAAAGAAGTCAGGTAACAAATTAATAACTGTACTAACTTTAAGTATAAATGGTACACTCTAATTTGTATTTTTCTGATTTCATGTTTTAAGAATGGGAAATTATTTAGACCAAAGGAAGGTGAAACCACTTTCATTAATTTTCAGTTACATGAAGGCTTCCTGGACAGAACTTCATAGCAAGTTTAAATTGAATGTCTTACTTTGAAGGAGAAATCTCATGAAATATGAAGAAATACATTATTCTTAACTTTTAGTCTTATTTCAAAGAACAAAACAAAATTATGTATTCTGATTTATGCAAGAATAAGACTGCATACATGTATCCTCTATAAGAATAATCATAGTTGTTGATAACAAGATTAATTTTTTGAACAAATAGATCGCAAGGCCAAAAGGTTATGGTCATTACTTTCCAAATATTTGTGTCCAGATCCACCTCATGTTTTCCAGACATGTCAATGGCGTCCACACTTAGAACTGGAAACAGAAGAAAGTTTAATCTTAGTGATCTTGTAGAAAGCTCGGGCGCAGAATCCAAACAACAAAAATCTTTTGAACCATAGAAACCTCAGGAAAAAAAATACAAATGAAGCAAAGGCATAAAACTAACCTTCACAAGGTAACGATGGGAATGTAATATTTATATGAATAGGAAGATTTTCTCCTCGCTTTACATCCACAGACATCTACAGAAAGAGTAACTCTAAGTTTATAAGATTCAATAGCTGAGAGCTAACAATAAACTTAGATTCAGCAGAAACAAACCCATCCCACAAACATCATTCAGCATTTATATAATAGGACACACAAACTAGTTCAGCTAATAGCTTAGAAAACCAAAGATTTGCAAATTACTAGTGCTCGCAAGATTTTGAGAACAATCAGTTCAGTATATGCTCAATATTCTAACCCATTTGACATGTGATGGTCTGTCATATGAGGGGTGGTTTGATTAATCATTCTATTAATTTGATAATCTGCACACCTTGCTACAAAAGTAGCCAATAAGAATAATGTCTGACAGTGTTTCCACTTTAAAAAAAAAAAGTCAAGTTTTTAGAGAAGTAAATTTCATCCAGATCAACTAAATTATGAAAGAAATAATATCACAGATTATGAGAATTGAGTGCAGTTAGACTTTAGCAGACGTTTCATCAAAAGCCTTTCAACTGAATATTAGTAGTGATATAGCCTTTCATAGTTTAGAGCAGCAATTAGATCCAAATGACCAACTACAAAATGAAGGTGTCATCACATCCATGACTCTTTGCCAGTGGATTCCAACACTGGATAAAACATAGTCCAGTAATCCAAATGTTCTATTTTCATTGAGTAAAAAAATGGAAGAGAAAAGATTACTACAAGTATACAAGATAGCTAAAACAAACATCTCAATTGCAACCAACATGTGAACTTGAAAGAAAATAAGCAACCATGAAATGCAAATCCAAGCAATGATCATGTACATGCTAACTATTTCAGAGCAATCAAATGGAAATTAATACTTGACCTGGCTAATTCTAGATAACATATCTCACATTCAGATATGCTTGTTTTTGTAGTGCAGCCACAAGGCTGCAAGGAGATAAAGCACCTGGCTTTCATGATGAATTTCACCAAAACAGAGAATTTTATTGACTAAAAAAGATCAAATACAAAAGGGTAAGTTGGGGTCTGTAAAAGGTTCCAACCCAATTAAATTTGGAAGATAAAATAAAGCAAATGGGATAACAAATATCCACTTGTCTAATGTGATTTGACAACTTAGAAATTTTGTCCACAAATTGGACAAATATAATGCTTCCAAAAAAACTGAACACCAAAATTCCATCCTAAATTGAAGGACTAGCAAATAAGAAATTATAAACCAATAAATTCCAAATTTTTGCATGTCTGGTTATACATGCTTTTTAATATTCGAACAATATATTGCCAAGTAGAATGAAAATGCTTATCATATAGAAGCATAACTAGTATTTGTTTGCTGAAGCAATGGAAAATGGAAGGAATGTTATTATTAATGAAACAAACATGTATAGAAAAGAATACCAGATAAAACTACCAGATGATTCTTACTCAAACTATTCAGAAAAGTAAAGAATCGTCAACAAACCTGATGAACGGTATAGGTAGTGAGGTAATACTGCAGCTCGTGTACAAACAAAGTGACCATTACAGCAATACCAATGATGGAAACTGCAAAGAAAACAAATCAAGGATTGCAATTTGAAACACAAGACAGAATGTTTACACAAATGGAGAAGCAGGTAATTAACACAACATAAGAGCACATCAATAAGGACGACTTAAGAGTTAAGTTAGCCTGATGCTATCTTCTGGCATATATGTTAAAGACACAGGAAACAAAAAACGAGGTTTGGTATCTACATACCAATAGCCCCTGAATGAGTCTTCTGCAATAGGTGCTCCTCTGCGCGAGGAAATGCATCAAAATTCCTCAAACTTTGGAATCGCCCCATCTTTGATCTTCGAGCAAAAAAATAACACTTTAAACCACTAAACCTTTGTTTACAATTAGAAAAAGAAATAGTACACTATGAAATATATTTATCCTACATTTCTCGCAAAGTAAAGATATGCAAAAGTAGTTACATTTACTCCCTCAAGTTCCATTTTTTCCCCTTTGGCCAAAGGCAAAAGAAAATCAGTATATAAGACGAGAAAATCCAGAAAATAAACAAACTAAAAAGGAGGGAGTAAGAAAATTTAGGTTAGAGACGAGGGAAAACAAAACCCTCGTCCAGGCATCGAAACATCGGATCAAACAGAATTCGGTTCAGTGACGGAACCAAATCGAGCAACAAATAAACTGCAGGTAAAATATAAGGAGAGAAATGGATTGGGAGAGCCGATTTCATCGACGCACCAGGGAGAGCTGCCGATCGGAACGATCAACCAGTCACCTTCGCCGTGCCGTCGTCTCGTCGATGGTCCTGGATTTTGACTCGAGGAGAGAACCCATGGCATTTGTGTAATAATGAAAGGGTACTATTGCTGATGCTGCATCACCGTTGATCACAAAATCGCTAGATGGACGACGGAGATTGCAAGCAGATGGTCGCTAATTAGATTTCACTCGTATTTAGATCCTAATAACCTAAAATTTTCACTAACCTTCCTAAAGTTCATCAAAATGTTTACTTCACCTTCCAGATTAAGATAAAAATCATGTATTATATTCCAAAACAATCTTTTGACAATTTTTTTTTAATATTTTAATAAAAAACTTAGCTCAGACGCGCTGGAGTCATCTGATAAGAATCGGATGGTCGTGATGGACCCTGAATTCGATAACTGTAGCTCATTCGCAAAGTAGTAAAAATAGGGGTAGAGCGGATTATTCCTAGTTAAAAAGTTGGGGTGAGAGAGGCTCGAACTCTCGACCTCAGGATAACTCAACGAAAGCTATGAAACCTACGCGCTAGCCAACTGCGCCACCAGCCCGTTGCTAAATTTTCCACCTAAATAATTTTATGTCAATAATATCAATAACTTCCATTATCATAAATTCTTTACAAAATGAGTTAATTATCAATTTTTTTAAGGAAGTGTGTTCATATCGTTAAAACTAACGGATGAAAAAGAGAAAATTAACTAAAATTAATTCATCAAAAATTTTTAAAATATTTAATATTGATGTATCCATAATAAATAAAAATTACTTTAAAATATTTAAAATTGAATAATAAATTAAAAATAATCTAATAGCAAACTATTTCTTTTTTTTGGTGAAGATAAATATATTATACTCCCAAAAAGAACAAAATATAATTATATAATGTCTACAAAGTGCATAACAGTTTTATGACTTTGTAAGACACCATTAAGCAAACTTCATACATAACGTCACACATCAAGGTCTCACTAATGTCTACAAAATATCAAACATGACTTGGATTTTGTATGACATCCAAGCATATCACAAAATATTACCACACATTACAAAAGAATTATTTGATATCCACAAAGCGCTAAACATGAATTTGGACTTTGTGAAATATCTTCTCAAAGCAAAGTACAACATTCTCAAATCGGCTCATGTTACGTGAATTCCATATGAGATAAATCTAGGAAGATAGAGCAAAATGTCTTGCTTTCATTTGTTGTCCTTTACCCTTGTAATGTTGTCGAAATGTATCAAGAAAGGAGGTCATATCGGTAATGTCAAAAGTGATACCCATCCATGTCTTGACTTTATCAGGTAGGGCCTTGACATTATCACAATCAAAGAAAATATGATTATTGGATTCATCTTGTTAGTGACACAATGCACAGAATTTGTTGGACTCATATGAGATAGTGTCCGCCGTTCTTAGTCTTCCATGAGCAAGTAACCAAGAGATAAATCTATGCTTGGGCAAAATATATGACTTCTATATCACCGAAAACCAATCCACTTTAGCCGCTCTTGGACGGAAAAACTCATATGTCAAAGTCGACCCACTATTTTCCTCCGCAAACCACTCTATCATCTTCATGTTTGCGGCGCCAATAGAGGTAGTTCGCTGTACAAGCTCAACACAAATATAAAGTAAGCGTTTAATAAGGGGGAGTCCGAAGGCTTACTCCTTCATTGTCAAAAGTCCATATTTCAAAGATAGTGATGATGAAACCATCAGATCCAATGGGACTCCCTTCAATTTTGAATATTCCATAGAATCCGGCATAAGAGAGCAATATTCCATATTTGCAAATCACGTAAACCATATCCTCATTTTTTGGGTAGACATATAGTACCCATGAGATTCGTGGATGTTTTGTTGACCATACAAAGGAACGAGAGATGTCATAAATCTTGTCAATAACACCACTTGATATTGGAAGGATAGACAACCAAAAACATTCCATTCCTTGAAGTACCGATCTTACAAGTTTCAACCTTTTAACATGGGAAAGTGTGTGCTTCGACCAAGATACAACCTTCTTCCTTATGGAGTCAAGTAGTGCCCCATAATTTGCAATCATTTATTTCTCCATTGCCAATGAGATACCAAGATATCAGAAGGGAAATGTGCCTTGTTGAAACTCGGTTATGTGTAATAGCTCCTCCCGTAGTTGGTCACTAACCCCGACCATATATAAGTTGGATTTCATCAGATTTGCTCGAAGGCTCGTTTTATCACCAAAAACCAATAGGCAATCCATAATGAGGCTAAGAGTAGAAACATCGGCCTTTCAAATAACAAGAGGTCATCGACATATGCTATATGTGTGAGTTCTACTTCTTGACATTTTGGATGATAATAAAAAGCACTTAGCCTTGATATATCTTTCATAGAACGTGAGAAAACTACTTAACATAGGCTAAATAACAAAGGAGAGAGAGAATCACCTTGCCCCAAGCCTCTTCTTCCACTAAAGAAACCATGCAATCCAACATTTTTGACTAACGGAGTAAGAGACCGTGATTATGCATTCCCTTATCCATCCACAAAATTGTTGAGGAAACCCAAAACCAACAACTGTGGACATAAGGAAACTCCAATCAACCGTGTTAAAAGCCTTGCGCAAATCAACTTTGATCATACACCTTGGAGAAATCCGCTTACGAGCATACTTTCTCAATAATTCTTGGGTTAAAAGAATGTTATCACCTATGGACCGACCTTTAATGAAAGTCACTTGAGCCGGATCCAACAGTATATCTATAACTTTTGCCAATCTTGCCGCCAATACTTTGGAGATGACCTTGTAGAAAATCGTACAACATGAGATAGGCCTAAAATTCGAAACTCTTGGAGCATGATCAGATTTAGGGATGAGAGCTATCAAGGTGTGATTTCATTACTTGAGGAGCCGACCATTAATGAAGAATTCGTTTATCGTCTTAATGAAATCAACCCCTATATTGTCCCAAGCCGTCATGAAGAATTTTGCATTGTAACCATCCGAACCCATCAGCCTCTATATCAAATATAGCATTCTTGATTTTTTCGTTCGTAATTGTGGCTTCTAGCGATGATGCTTGGGCTTGAGATAATCTAGTCTCATGCAAGGAACAAACATCAAATGAAGAGCTTTGACCGGCCTTACCCAAGAGGCCTTGAAAATATTCCACATTCTTTGGCAACTTCATTCAAACTAGTTGTTTGTTCTCTAGATTGTTTAATGAGTGTAATAATAGTATTTCTTTTGTTGTTTCTCTTCACCAAGTTATGAAAAAATTTGGTGCATCTATCACTATTCTTGAGGTAAATACTCTTGACACATTGTTGGTAGAAAAGTCTTTCCGCCTCCGCTAGCATTATTACCTTCTTTCTTATTGTGTCATAGTCACTTAGGAGCTCTTCTCTATTAAGAAGGGTTCTTTGAACATCTTCTAACTCCGATTTTACTCTTGATGCTTGCTCCTTGATATGTTGAAAATGAAGCTTATCAAGTTCCCTTAGTTTACCTTTCAACCGTGTAAGTTTTGTCTTGAGAGTAAATTGTGCATTGCCATAGACGGGTGCCTCCCATGTGTTTGTCGCCAAGTCTTTGAAACCATCATGTAATGCCCACATATTATAAAATTTGAATGACCTATTGGATCCGCTCTCCCTCAAAAGTTGAAACTATGCAACAAGAGTTGTCTGATAGACAACTGAGAGCGTAAATTCTACATAACTTTCATAGTCCGTAATAAGCCATTGTGAATTCACCATAGCACGATCTAGCATGCAAGAAACCCTTCCATTTGTCTATGTCAAATGGCACCCAATAGAGTGAAGATCAACCAAATCATAATTGTCAACAAAGCACTCCAAATCATGTATCTCATAATTAGAAATCGGTTCCCTACCTTCTTTATCTTGGATTGCCAATGGTGAGTTATAATCACCCATAATAAGCCAAGGTTCCACAATCGTTTCTCCAAGGAGGGTAAGAGAAGTCCATAAGGGTCTCCTTGTCATGATAGAATGAAGGTCATATAGCCATAATTAAGCAACGAACACGACAATATATATATTGATTTGATGCATTGAGAACATCTAAAGTAACCCTGTCCATATCCTATAGAAGCAAAATACAACCTCTATTAGAAAAAATGAAATTATTTGTCATCCCCATACTTGAGAATTTCCTTCGCATGATAAAATCTAAAGAGTCTTCATTAAGCTTGGTTTCAATAAGTGCTATAAATTGAATTGTCTTTTGCTTGAGGAGGTGAACGCCCCCCCCCCCCCCCCCCCCCCCCTCCATGTTTTAAGGGTTTATGGAAGCCCTAATGTTCCAAGATGCAATCTTCATTGTCCACAAGATGAGCGGGTTGCTCTAACCCGTAAATGCCTCCCATTTTGCCGAGTCTCCACATGTGCTGAAGTTAAAGTTAGTGAAGGTGGCAGTTCCGCTTCATATTCTTTCACAACAGGTCTCGGAATCAAATGAGGGATGAAGGTACTGTCCGAAATAATGGTGTTCGTGTCCTCCATTCCTAAAGTGACAGAAGTAGCCTCACTTGAATCAATTTTCTCTTGATGTGCAGCAACCTTCCTAACATCGACTTGAGTATCGGATGAATTTGATAATGAGACCACACTATTCTCGGATAAAAGGGGTGATACCATAACCGATTGTGAAAGATGATCGGGTACATTTGGAAGGGGTGATGATTCCATCTCCTTTGGAACCAATTCTTCAACAACTGTTGTAGCCAATACAAGGTCTTGTTCCGGAACACAATCCATTTGTGGTTGATTGTCATCAACGGCTTGTGGAGGCCATTGAGAAGGAATTGATTGCCTTTGTCAATAATAGAATTGTTACCTTCCTCTCGTAGATTATGAGCGAATGGGACGGCGGTCATTTTGTGTCGATTTCTGGCCAGAATTCTTGCAATCCATTTTACAATGTCCAAGTCGTCGATAATCATCACAAAAGTCGGGCATGACTTCATAAATGATTCTTAGGTCAAGTTGAGCACCGGTAGATAGTGTAATTGGAACCTCTTTTATTTTTTCATCATGAATCGAGACCTCAACCAAAAGCCTAGCATATGTCAATCTATCCCTTGAACGGGTTAATTTGTTGGTATACGTCGGTCTTCCTATCTCTGAGTCAATGAGTCCGAGAACTTTGGGGGACCAACAATCCGGTGGCAATCCATGAATTTGTACCCAAGCGAGAATATACCTTCCATCTTCATCAAACAAAAAATCATGCGGCATAATCTTTATAAACAAAGGAATCCCATATGCAAAATACGGTCCCCCAAGTAGAACTTTGTTACGATCTTGCAATGTATCAAAACGATCTACAACCCAATCGCTTTTGTGCATGTAAAATTTACATGATACTCCCCATCTAGATGCAATGAACGAGACGTCATTCCTTCCTGGATGCCTCCCCATGAAACAACCAACAAGACAGAATCCAATCGAATCTTCCAGTCTCAATGTCACCATACTCAAAACTTAAACGCTGCCCGGTTCCTTGAGATTGTTGTAATTGGATCGCCATCTTAGTCCTTCAATTATCCTTGAAGAGGTTGACCCATGAACCAGACTTCTTTTGTCCCTGAAGAATTGTTGCTTGAGTAACCCTCTCATTAGTAGGTGGAACTTGATCAGCTTCATATCCGACAACAACTTCATCACCTCCAACAGTGATGGAGTGAGCTTCTCCGGCGAGGTTAGGTAAGGGGGTCGGTTGAGGAAGAAACACTCCATCTTTTGGGAGAGGAGGAAGGTGACTTGGAGGGTCACTTGCCACCTCATTTACCTCCTCAACATCTTGGACCGCCACCTCAACATGATCTGCCACTTGTGATGCACCCTCCATAGTAGCAACTCTATCCTCTTCAAAAGGTATAGGATGTGGACCCTTGGATATACTCAAAGGTGAATATTTGAGACATTTCTTCTTCTTTCCCATTTTAATGCATCCACTTGGAATTACCAAATGGGAATAAACAAAGCCAAAGTCAAATACAATTCAAATGGAAAAGATGCAGCCACCAAAATTGAATCACCATCTAAGCCATCAAGTTGTCCACGCCAAGAACAAGAGGAAAATCACAATGCCAACCAAGACTTCCAATTCAAAAGAAGCTCCAATTAATCCACACCAAATGCCAATCAAGACTTCCAAATCAAGAGGAACACCAAATAATCCACATCAAAATAAAATCTGATGCCACAAAAAATTTCTAAATAAGGAGAACCCCAATTATTGGCCATTAATATTGAATAATTCTCCCAATATATTCCTTATATGGAACGTGCCGGTCGGAATTTGCACAGTGTTTGGAAACTCCGACGAACCTCCGGCGAAGTGTAAAGCAATATGAATTTGGCCTGTCATAACCTTCCTCCAGACACCAGGACAGAGGAGGGGAAAAGGGGAGAGGAAGAAAACCAAAGAAAACTGAAGTAGAGAAGGAGGGGAGTGGAGCAAGTTTACAGAAAAGAGGTATGATAACACTAATGAGAAGATAACCTATATACCAGAGAAGAAACTCCGATATAGCCAGTAGGATATCTTTTCTGTACCCTCCGACTCCACCCGAGAACCTCAAGAGAGATGGCTTCAACCACAAGGGGATGACCACCACCAAGGGGGGAGAGTAGAACCCGAGGAGAGTTCTCCTAAAGTCACGGGAGAAAAGAGCCCAAAAATCACTCACCTCACCATGTGGAAGATGATCGGAAATCCTAGAGAAAAGTTGGAGTTTCTCTCTCTAAGAAGCGGACACCCATGACGACTAACTGAGAGCTCTTTCACGACTGAGAGCCCTTTCATGGTGGCAAAAGACGAATACACTCGCCCTCAACGCCCCTGCCAATCTATCCCAGGGCCAACATGAAGGAGATAAATCACGGACGGCTACTAGCCTTTGGAATAATCACTAGTACATAAGGGAGGTACTTACCTCGACTTTATTGAGATTCAAACCTCAAACCTCAAGGTGGCAACACCTCATGCGCTAGCCACTAGACTGTCCCAAGGGGATAAAATGATAATCTCAGTTAGTCTCATTGACTATCTCTGGGGTGACTGGCCCGGCCCCACGGAAGTTTCCCACCAATCACCAGGGTAAATCAAGAAGCACACGCGGCGCCAGCCCAAAAACTCAGCATCCTTTAGTTACGCCCCCTATTTGAAGGAAAAATTCCTACAAATACGCCGTAGTTGGAGTTCGAACCGCGGGTGTCTGGGTGACAACCTGGATGTCCTACCGTGACACCATGGCCCCGGAGGGCAAGTGGTGGTGGTGGGGTGAGTTGCACGAGGGAGATAAATCATGACAGTCGAGAGGGCAAGTGGTGGTGGGGTGAGTTGCACAGGGTCCGGGGATTTACGCCCCGACAGTCCTGCGTTTTAACCTCGCGATTGAGAGCCCTTTCACTTTTTTTTTATGAAAGATAAATTATATATCATCAAGGAAAGGTGTACAATCTACATGGTCCTAGGATATCCAGTTGGCTCTGACGAAGTATCAGATCCAAGTGGTTGTCTGAGGTATGGCCTCTAAGAAGCCTATGTACATGCAATATATTCTCACTGTACCATCCTCTCAAAATACATCCAGTCTCAGTCTCAGTCTCACATGCTCTCACTATACCATCCTCCCAAATACAATCAACGTCCTGCGCTCCACTGCACTAGTCGCTGAAGATACTAAGAAGGCGCCAATATCATAGTGCTCAACCTCCCTGTACCTGGTCTCATCAGTCCCAATACTATACAATGTGTATCCCAGTGTTGTCCGCATCTTGTATCTCAATCGTACAAGGCCCACTAGTATCTGCACCAGGAGTGTATCCGGCCTTGGCCGTAGCTCATCCGCAACCGCATCCATTGGCATCTCCTCGTCCACAGCAACCGTCTATAAGTGCATCCGTCTACTATAGTGCACAGTCCATCTCCCGTATGATGATGCCACTAATCCACATGAGGTCACAAGGTCACCTATACCAAGGATATCATCCCGCAAAGTGTTGTCGCCCCACTTTTAGCAGTGGTCAGCTATCAACGGATTTGTCATGTCTTTACCGTGAGCCGTTTACTGTGGACTAGATAAATTTTCTGGTCGATCTATGAACCCTCTTGGGCATTTTGGCAAAGCCCCACCCATCAACGGATTTGATGTTATTCTTACCGCGAGTCGTTTGCTGTGGACTAGATAGATTATTATGATGGATCTATTCACCATCCTCACTCATGTCTCACCCCAATGGCCCACTCAATGACCAGAATACAAGATACACCGTCCTCACTCTCAATTTGTCCCCTCTCTATATAAGCTCCCTATATGGCCATATGGTATCTCTCACACTCATACATGATTGGTCTCACCTCACTTTCTCAATTTGTGAGGCCCGCACCATCTCACACTTGCTCTGCCGCCCACTAAGCTGGTCGCATGCGTCTCCTCCGTAGCTCGCCACCTCCAGCAACCTCTATTGCAAGCTTGGAGAGCATATGTGTAACCTCTGGTGAAGTCTCCAACTGCACATGGCCAAGAACAATCTCAAGTGGAGCTCCATGTGGTGGCAAGGAGGAAGCTTCAAAATCTGCACGTGGCCAAGAACAATTTCAAGTGGAGCTCCATGTGGTGGCAAGGAGGAAGCTTCAAAACCTGCAGGTTCACGTTTTTTTTCCTCTTTTTCTTTTTTTTCTCTTTTTTTTTTTCCTTTTTTTCCCTTTTTTTTTTTACATCTCTCACACTCATCCACACCACTCCTCACAAATAGAGCATCAAAGCATCTGGTGTAATACATGGTCCAGGTAGGTGCCTAAGGTACAGTAGACATGAGTCTGGATCCTCTTGAAGACCTGGTACGTGTCAAACGGCTCACTCTCGAATCTCAACCGGCTGCGGGGTTGCCAGACATGATGTATCAGCGCAGCCATGACAACATGACGTGTGTGTTGGTGTATCCCTGTCCCTCGGTAACGGCGCCCATAGATCCACAGCATCTTCCTGTAGGTCCTCATCTCATGAATCATGTACAACCAATCTCTGATGCGGTCCCAAAGTAGAGGGTGTGTGGGCATCCAAAGAAGAGGTGCTCCTGTGTCTTCTCCATGGTGCCGGTGGGTAACTTATGGTGCGCGAGTAACCATAGAGTGAATCTGTGGCTGGGCTGGATATGCTTCTGTAACGACCACCCTTCTTACTACTACTACTCTCTAAAGATGACTGTTACTTAACTACTAACTCTACTTAACCGGTATGATTAAAAATCACATGGAAACCCTACCGAAAAATTTCGACAGAATCTCGCCTGTACCGGTGACCATATTCAACAATACATGCAATATATACTCAGCCACAAGCGGCTGGAACACATATCAATCAACCACGCAGTTAAATAAGTATCAAATACACAAATATCTACTTACTAAACTGAACTCATCATACATGCAATCTAAACAGAATAATCTCAAATGACATGAACTTAAAATACAACTCAAATGTTTACAATAACTAAAATGCGGAAACTAAAATTAAAACTTCTTTCCTAGTCCCAAGGCTTCCATAGTCCTGGCATCACACATCCTTCGAACACCTCCTTGTCGCCTTCCTTTTTATATCTTTTCCTTTCCTGTATCTACAGTAAGAGGAAGTGCAATCTATAAGCAAAATTTGCTTAGTAAGCGCTATTTAACTCACAAAATCACGAATGTGCATGTATACGAAAAGAACTAGAAACTATATGCTCTAAAAAGAAATAAAGCATAAACATAACTGCTCATGTCAAACTAATAGCAAAGAAAAGCTAAGGAATCTACTCATGTAATTCTAATAGCTAATCATGCTACTCATCTAATAGGTAAATATGAAAACTACTCATCCACTAGATAAACATGGTAGAATAAAGAACTAAACTTACTGATTTTTAGAACTATATGAAACTTATTTCATTTGTTCTAAACTTAATTTTTAATACTTTATGTTTATGTAAAACTCGTTTTACTTGTTCAAAAACTTATACTTATAATACTTCAAAATAGTAATCAACTTCTCTTGGGCTCGGCAACTGTACTTGCTTTTACTTTTGTAACGACCCGACCCATTTGGCGGCCCATTTGGCGACCCATTTGGCGACCCACGGGTCGTCGACCGTCGACCGTCGGCCGTGCCGTTACTACTAGGTTATCTAAACCTAGGGACGACTATGGGAGCCCAACCCAAGGACAACTGAGAATCCAGCACAGTGTCACTGATAAAAGTAAAATACTTGTTATCTTTTAATACTTCTATCTAATGCCTCGGCATTTTCTTTAGCACCTTGTGTGCCAAAATCCCTAAAGTCTTGACTTTGGGATCTACTTAAGGCCTTGGCCTTTTTCTTTCTTTTGTTTATCTTTCTTATACTTGTTAATACTTCTCATAAAAGAATGCTTCTTAAAAAGACATTGAAATGTTTAAACAATTTCTAACATTGAAGTACTGAACTGCACAACCAAGAGATCTAAACTGCACTAAAGTTCTGCATATTTCGCTACAAAATTCTGCATAATATAAGCTTTAACAAAACCTGCCTTGAAGTTTAAATAGAAATCTGCATATATAACTCACGAAAATCTGCATACTACTTAATAAATTTCTGCACTTAAACTCAATAAAATGCTTAATAAAATTCTGTATTATAACTTAATAAAATCTGCATGTCATACTAAACTGAAGTGCCTAAAAATAACATGGTACAACACTTAAAACCTCATACCAAAACCGAAAACACATATAACAGAACTTAACTAAATGCTAAAAGAAAATCTGAAACTGTACAGCAAGCTCTAACTCAAACTAAAATCTGCTGGGATCTTCTCTTCAAACCTATGTAATACTTGTTTTGTTTCATGGTATACTAGAACAAGAACTTAATGGATCTACTCATGTTGGTTTGTTTCTAACCGAGCATAACCTATGGGAAAACTAGCATATGAGCTGTTCATATGGGGTTGTGCTGCAATTCAAAGGAAACTAGATATTTGATGCAAAAATCTGAAATGCTAGGGAAAGGAAACCATGCTTGCTGAAATTTTAAACCAAAACCCACTGCATGCTTACAAATTGGGCAGTAATATATGCACAATTTAGCAAGTAAAGAGTTGCTACTGAAAACCCAGAAAAAACATATTCCTTCTTCATGCACAGTACCACGGCAAGGAAACCAAAGGGACCAGAATGCTACTCCTAGCCATTCATTGCAGTGACCTCTAAAACTGAAATTATATGCTCAAACAAACTAAACCCCTTTCATGTTCATCACCTAATAGCAACAAAATTCGAATCCTGTAAAACTCCCATGAACCGAACAAGTTCATCAAGGTAACAAGGGGTTTAAGTTTAAAATACTAACTTTATAGGGTTGTTCTTTTTCATTGCAGCATGGAGAAAATAGCAAGAGTAATATAGAATGAAGATTCATGGCAGAAAACTTCAAAAACATCATTCTTTCAAGCATACTTCGAAAAACAAGAAGCACAAGACTCCGAGAACCACCCCTACTGCAGGCGAGAAGCAACCTACCTAGTTTCTTGGTCTCACAACCGGAGGGAGGCTTCTAGGGCTTTCGGCGAACTAGATATTCCGGTAATTCCTCTGTCCACGCACTCTCCTCGTCGAGGGGAGCTCGGATCTGTGAAGAACCCACGGAGCCTTGCCTTGGCCGACCGCCGGAGTCGAGCCCTAGCTCCGTCGGCTTCGTCTTCGCTCGAGCCGAAACGCCGTCGCGCGCAAAAGGGAGGAGGAGAGGGAAAATGTTAGGTCACAGGAGAGGAAAATAATCCCTTCTTATAACTTAGGTATTTTCTAATTCAGTTATGGCTTAAGATCAATTCATTGTAAATTTGTTTACGAAACATCCACAGCACACTTGGTTAGCCACGGCTTGGCTCGTGATTGGAGTCACGGGTTTGAATCCTGCCGAACACCCTTTTTTTTCCTCTTCTAATTATTTTCTGTTACCAACTATTTTTTAAATACTATTTGTTCCATATATGATTAACAAAACGTTTCCAGACTAGTTGGTTGGCTAAGTCCGAATTCGGGTCCGGGGTCTTGGGTTCAAAACCCGTCTTCAACAAATTTTTTTTTTTTTTAAACTTCTTCCTCTTGATAAAAATATCAAATGAACTCCAAAAATTACATAAAAATACTCTATAAATTCCTGAAAATCTCTAGAATTTTTCTAAAGTATTTCTAAATATTTTAAAGCACTTTTAGGACTCTTAAAGAGGAAAATTGGGTCGTTACAGCTTTCTCATACTGTCCCTGCCCACGGTACACGGGCTCCAGTATCTCAGAAGAAATCATATGTCTGACTGGTGCCGCATCGACTCGAACTATGTTGGCTAAACCAGACTACCAAGGTATGCTGTGCCATCGCTATGGAACCAACGGAACTAATCATCTGATCTCGTATCTAGGCTATCCGCTTGAGAAGCGGAGAGTGAGTGTACTTAGCCCTCCAGCGCCATATATCCGTGTCCTGTAAGTTTGTGTGGTGAACCCATCGAATCCAGAGACATCCTACATATCATGTATGCGCCATAGCACCTTTGATAACAAAGTAGTGTTCCATGCCTTTAACTCTCTAAACTCGAGCCCCCCCTTCTTCTTTGGGTTTGCACATGTCAAGCCAAGTTATTGGGGGGGGGGGGGGGGGGGGGGGTGGAGTTGCTTGGATGTCCAAAAAAATCTCCGACATAAGCTATATATGTGCTCCACAACTCCAATCGGCAAAGGCAATATTGATATCCAATAGCACTCCATCCCTTGCAAGACAAATTGGATCAACGACGCTCGCCTCGCATAGGAAAGTGTGAGCTTTGGCCATGCTGTGAGCCTCCTCCGCAAAGCATTAATCAAGGGGTCGTAGTCTGCTATCTTCAACTTCTCTGAGGCCAAGGGAATTCCTAGGTATCTGTACGACATGTGCCCCTCCTTCAATCCCATGGTAGCAAGTAGATCCTATCTCACATCCTCCTCTAGGCCAGCCATGTAGATACAGGATTTGCTGAGGTTTGGCCCCAAGCCTGCCATTATCCTAAAATTTTCCAAGCAGTCCATGAGAATGCTGGTGGAGGATCGGTCACCCCTAGAAAATAATAGGAGGTCATCAGCATATGCAAGGTGGACTATGCGGAGTCCGTGGCACTTAGGGTGAAAATGAAAGTCTGCACGCCGAGTCTGCTGACTGAGCATTCGGGCCAAATATTCCATGCATATCCCGAAAAGGTATGGGGAGAGAGGATCTCCTTATCGTAGCCCTCTAGCGCCTCGAAAGTGGCTATATATGCCACCATTGACGGACAAGGAGAAACTGGTAGTAGTGATGCACTCCCGTATCTAATCAACACAAGTGGGTGGGAACTGTAGTCCTGCGAGTGCCTCTAATAAGAAATCCCAATGTACTGTGTTGTGTCGAAAGCCTTTTGGAGGTCTACTTTCATGATAGTTCTAGGTGAAATCCGCTTCCTCATGTAGTTTCGCATAAGTTCCTGTGCCAAATGGATATTATCTGTGATGGTTCTCCCTTTGACAAATGCAGCCTGTGCCAGATGAAGAATGTGGCCCACAACTTCAACAAGTCGGGAGGCTAATAGCTTCGAAATGATTTTGTAGAAGACCGTGCAGCATGATATGGGTCGGAAATCTGCAAGTCTACTAGTTGGGGATACCTTTGGCACCAAAGATATGAGTGTGTGATTCCATTGCTTGAGAAGTTTCCCATGTCTAAAGAACTCCTGTACAACAATCATCAAGTCTCATTTGATAGTGTCCCATGAGTGCTTGAAGAATTTGGATCTATACCCATCCGGCCCCGGGGCTTTTTGGTCTCCAATGCTAAATAAGGCTCTCTTGATGTCCTCTTTCGTAGGCATGAATATCAAGGCTGCTTGATGTTTGGGATTCAAAGTTTTCTCAAATGTAAGGCATTCGGTTTGGAGAGGTGTCCTTCGGATGCTAGTGCCAAGTAGCCCCTTGTATGTTTCCAAGAATTCAGTTTCAATCTCATCTAAGTTAGTAGTGGTACCCCCATCTCTTTTCTCTAGCACCACTATTTCTCTCTGCCTATTTGTTCTTTTGACTAAGGCATGGAAGTAAGCTGTGTTTCTGTCCACTTCACGGAAATATCGACACTTAGCTTTTTGGGCACAGAATAGAAACTCAGCACGACTTAGTTGGTCGGCATGCTTGCGTGTTGCTTGGTAATTCTCTTCAAAAGCACCAGTAGTATAGCCCAATTGTTGCATTTGTTGAAGCTCCTCTTGTACCCGCTGTGATCTTTCTTTGATGTGTTGGAAGTGGAGCTTGTTGAATTGTTTAAATGTGGCTTTTAACCTTTGCAACTTTTGCTTGAGACGAAATTGTGTTGTACCTTCCCTTGGGCCCGAGCCTAAGCTGGACCATTGCTCCTCTACCACACTATTATAAGTGTCAGGATGGTCCACATGTTGAATTATTTGAAAGGTTTGTTGATGTGTTCCATGGTGCCATAAAGGTGACCAAGCAAGGGGTATGATCAGAGATATGACCGAGTGGCAAAAATTCAGCTATCCCTCTTGTGTCCTGCTCTAACCACCTCTTGTTGACCAAACATCGGTCCAACTTACAAAAGACCTCATTATTAGACCAAGTGTATGTACAACCCGCATGATGAAGATCATCTAATCCATTTTGCATGATACAATCTTGGAAGTCTGTGACTTGATAAGAGGTGATTGACATTCCACCTTTTTTGTCCTCAACTGCTAATGGCGAGTTAAAGTCCCCAAGCAATATCTAAGGTGCATCCATATCACTACCAAGAATATTGAGTCCCTCCTATAGCCTCCTTTTCCTGATGTTGAGTTGTCCATATACAAAGATAAGTATAAAAGATCTCTACGTAACTGTACAGGTGAGTTTCCCATGTAAGTATTATTCATGTCATTCCAATATGTCTAAAGCAATCTTGCCCGGGTCCCAAAGTACCATTATCCTGCTTCTTTCGGAGCCCTCCTCAATGTGGTGTGCCAATTCAAGATTCCGAAACCGTCTTAATTTCATTCCTTGGAACGCTGCTTCTGTCAGTTTGGTCTCTAAGATGTCCATCACTGCTAATCTGTGTTTCAGAAAGAAGTTCTGCACTTCCCTCTGTTTGGGGGCTTGGTGGAAGCCCCTCACATTCCATAATGCGATCTTCATGTGGAGGTAGACGGTCGTAGATGCCTTGCCATTTGGTTTCTAGTTTGTACTCTGTCATCTATACCATTCTCAGTACTGCACAACAAAAGGCCAAACTTGCTGGTTGCTGTAGTGTCCGACTGTTTGTTGGCCTGAATTCTATTTTTCCTCTGCTCAGCATGTCCCTTTGCCCTCTGCTGCTCAGTTGAGTGTTGTTTGGTACTGCGCTGTTGCTTGCTATACTTTTCCGTGGCTGAACCAGGCTACTGTAAGTCTGCAGTTTGCAGCAGATCTATGTTGGTTTTCTGTGTGTGTAGAATTTGATGATAACCGACTGCTGGTAATGCTGAGACCAATTATATTTCCTGCCCAGACATAACACTAACATGCTTTTGGTTTGCATACATCTGCCTCTTTGCTAATCTGGCCCTAGTCTGCACTGTCCATTGAGGCTGAGAGAGTGTATCCATTTCCGTGCCAGTTTCAGTGCCATTGGTGTTACTGCTGCCATAACTAGTATCAGAGGATTCCTGTCTTGGTGATGAATAGTTACTGTCTACAACTGGGTCTGATTGCTGCTAGCTATCAGAAATTGGTCATGCTTTTGTGCTGTCACTGGCTGCAAGCTGATTCTTGGCATGCTCATGGTAAGTGTCATTTGGTGCAAAGGCAATCTGATCATCTGGCCTACAACCATCTGTCCTACACTGCAATTCCCTGCTAACTTGTTGTCTAGGTGTGAGTTTGGCTCCTTCAGTTCCATTTGGCACAACATTTTGTACACTGCTATGGTTTTGGTGCGTGCCAGATGAAGTATGATAATCAAGTTGGGGGACAATGGATTGTTGGAGGTAATCTTGTAACATATGTTGATGCAGCTCAAGGGACTTATTCAGGTTCTGCTTTTTCTTGAGGCTGAGCTTATGCTTTACTGGTTTTAGTCCTTTGTTGTTCACTTTGAAACCCACACTCTGCTATTTCCTTTTGAGTGCTGATTGGAAGGCTTGGCTGTGAGGTGAGTAGACCACTTCTCTTAATGCATTTGATTGTTGTAGTTCTTTCAGCTCATTGCCTGATATAATCTGTTTTGCCTTGCGTCGTCTGAATTTGGAACCTGCTAACCTCTTAGTGGCTAACTTTACTGTCTGATACTCCTTGGCACACTACAACCCTCCCAGGCTCCCCTGGTCCCAGTTAAATCAGTTTGTGGTACATTGCAACCTTCCTGTGGCACAACACTGCTTGCCTCTGCACATTACCTGTCAGGTATATACTCAGATTGACCTTTGTTGCATCCCAGTGAAGTTACAACTATCTGGTTATGTAGCTGATACAAAGGTGAGGCTCTCGGTGCATTGGTTACAGTGTCATCAAGTTGGGTAGCCAGTTGAGTCCGGTTCCCAAGTGAGGCCTCGGTTCCCATCTGAGCAAGCACTGTGCTTCCCTCTTGCTGTAGTTGTTTCTGCATGGCTGACAGTTTGCTTGTGATTCTAGCCTCTGAATTGTTCCTACAAGACTGTGCTTCCATTGTGTTCAGTGATGCTACTCCCATTGTGCTCAATGATGCCTTGCCTAATACTATATTGCGTGCCATTAGCTTCTTGAGTTTCTGTTGTGCTGGGAGACCCCTTGAGATAGCATTTCCAACAGTTGCCTTATCGACAACCCTGTCTGTCTAAGGATCCTGATAATCAAGTTTTGGGTGTCGATTGTGTTTATCATGGTTATCAGTCTGTGTTGAACCTTTCTTGCATTGTATCTACATCTTCTTTAACTGCACCTTTTTCTTTAATGGTAGTTGGTAAGGAATTAATTTTCGATACTGTAACGTGCCAGGATGAGTTGCAGATTTTGGATGCGTGCCAGTTAATGCTTGTTGCTGTGTGTCTAGCACATCTAGTGCAGGGATTTCCCCTTCCTTAAGACTGTCAGTAGCTTGTGTTGTCGGTTCATGCAAATTTGAGGGGTTCGCAACTGAATTCTGCTTATCCTGGGCTTTCCTCACATTGTGTACCACCCTGGTTGCCATTTCTGATCGATGCTTTTGCTGTATGGGGCAGTCTTGTTGGTAGTGCCCGAGTTCATTGCATGTTAGACACAATTCAAAGCTGATTTGCAAGTCTAATTCTCGGTTGTCTGGTAAAGTTATCGAGATACTCCTTGGTAATGGCTTCGTGATGTCCACCTCTATCAATACTCTGGCAAAGCTGATCCTGTCCTTATCTTTAGTAACACGATCAGTGTAGAGCGGGTTACCTACCATTGACACAACCTTGCTGAGGCTCGAGGGAGTCCAGCAGCCAAGAGGTAGCCCAAAGATATGCATCCAGAGCTGTATCTGAGTTTGTGGCTCAATCTGGAAGCTGAAGCATGGTGGCATAAGTTTCATATATAGTGGGCATCCGTGTATAACGTAAGGCTTGCCCTGCATCACTCATTATTCACTCTATCAGTGTCCTCCTTCGATTCAAACTTGAAAACTAACCAGAGAGTGTGATGGTGAAACAGTTTGTGTGGTGCCCTCCAGCGTCGCGTAAGCTCCATCAGTGCCTGCTATCTTGGGAATCTTCCGACAAACCGGCCAATGAGGCAATGCCCCAATGCACCTTCAATTGGTTCCATGTCGTCCGCTGATAGTACTGCCCATTTTCCTTGACCCGACATCTTGCTAAGCGCCATGTCGCCGCTACAGTGGTGATTGTCTTTGAATAGGTCAGTCCATCGTTTTCTAGGTCTAGTATGGTTCTGTGTCCCTGTGGTGCCCTTGGCCCTCACTGGCCGCCAGGCGTGTGCACATGCACCGGCGACTGTCAAGCCTATGGCCGGCATCGGCCCGACCATACTCCCCATCAGGATCAAGTAGAGAAGAAGAATAGTGCGCAGGTGCACTGCGGCCGTTGGATTCAGGGTTTTATCTTGTGTCCTAGGAAGACTCTAGCCAACTGTCCAGATTTGGTCAACCGTCTGCTGACTCACGTGTGTTGACCAGGATATGTAGTTTGTGTCACAGTGCCAGTTAAGTTAAACAGGTTGCGGATCTCGCATTATGTCCACGTATCAGGTCCGAAATATGTTTGAAATTCAAAACTTCACCCACCTACCACCTTTGGAATCTGTGCATCTCGGTCATCAACTTGCCAGTCTCTGATTGGCTGATCCCTGTGCTTGAAGCAGTGAACTGTTGGCATGATGGTCAGTGGTTAACTCCGTCATCCTCGCTTCCTCCGTCAACAACTCCAGCTCCGGTGCCGGATGGGTCGTCAGTTGCAGCAGGTGACGATCCCGGTCGTGCTATCAAAGAGGACCCGTCAGTCCAGTGGTGTCAATCTCGCTTCCTGCGGCACGCCAGTCGTAGTCCCTTAACCCCTGTTCCAGACCATCCTTTCCAATAACGGGTATCGTCGTTCACCACGACACACTCGTTCCACCAGTCCGCAACCTTCCAATCCCTCACTCCGTTCACCTATGTCATCGTCCAAATTGTGACGGGAGAGCAGCGCTCTCTAAACAAAGGTCAACGGGTAAGTCCGGGAGCTACAACTGGCAGCTTGTTAGGGCTACGGAAGCTTCCAGATGCAACTCAACGGCGACACCGTAGTCAATGCAACCGGCAGCTGGTCAGGGCTACGGATCATTGTCAGTGACACTATGTGCTTCCCTCAACAGTGCTCCGACTATCCATTCCGTTTCCAGCCATGCTTCTTCACTACCACTCCTCACCGATGGGGGGATGATCGGAGTTCTAGAGAGATGCCAGAGCTTTTATCTCTAACCTAACTGACTGACTGAAAGCAAGACTGAGAGATTTTTCACGGAAATAGGTACATGTATATAAAATCTAATTTGAGAGGTAAAGATTCTCAAATCGAATGTCAAAACATACAATCACCACGAGTTTAATCCTCAACGGTTGAGGTAAACTCTCCAAATAGCCCACTCTCATGCCTCAAGATCTACACCACATGAGCACATAACACTCAATGTGATGCAACCATATACAACCCACACATGACATCAAAAAAAGCTAATCAAAAACGTGTAGTTACCAAGCTTACCAACCCTTGCACGGATGTGAGCTAAAGTCACAAGCAACACGGACAGTGAGCCAAACTCATCAAACAGCAAGCCAATTCCAAATGTAATGTGAGCTAAAGTCACAAGCAACACGGACAGTGAGCCAAACTCATCGGACAGCTCCAAAAGTCGGACAGCAAGCCTCGGACAGCTCCAAAAGTCGGACAGCAGCATCAGCTTATAGATTCTG
Source organism: Zingiber officinale (assembly GCF_018446385.1). Classification (NCBI taxonomy): domain Eukaryota; kingdom Viridiplantae; phylum Streptophyta; class Magnoliopsida; order Zingiberales; family Zingiberaceae; genus Zingiber; species Zingiber officinale. The sequence goes on from NC_055990.1 coordinate 117,555, forward strand.
TTTCCTTCAAGTGTAGCCGACATTATACCATCAAACACCCTTCAACAATAGCCTATAACCTGCAAATGAAGAGTTCTAAGGGAGTTTCAAGTCCACAAACTGATAAATATATATTTGGACCTTCCGAAATAGTCAATCCACATCCGGTACAATGCCTTGATACTGACATCTATTTCTAGCTTCACCGAGAGCTCTTTCACGTGGCAAAAGATAATTCGCTCGCTCCCAGCGCCCCCGCCAACCCGTCCCTAGGCCAACACGAAAGAGATAAATCAAGGATGACTATTAGTCATTAGTACAAATGACCAAGACATGAGGAAAGTTATGTTCGGTCACGCCGAATTTCAACCCTAAAACCTCATGTGGCAATACTCCATGTCTTAACTATCACACCGTCCCGAGAGGACCACTGAGAACTCTTTCACAATTCTATGGATGATGATGTATGACCATTCTTAATTGATAGAACGATTTATCTGATTAATTTTGTTAACGAACGAGATCTCATCATGCTAACTAGCTACATTTTTCCCTTTGATTTCAAATTGCTCAGTCTTAAATACGAGAATATTTTCGCTGATTGAAAGCAAATAAACAATTTGAAAAATATGTTGGAAAACAGAAATAATTGCTAGGCTAACAGTTTGTCTACCTAATTACAAACCAATATACCACAAAGTCTCAAATATTCATTAAACAAAAATGCAAAATTAATGTGTAAAAATTACGTTAAATCTCAGGAAATAATGATCTCACTGAGAATTAAAACTCCTGAATCTGTGATGAATTATCTTCCAAAACTCGCTTCAAAAGATCACTCACTGTTAGCCTCTCCTCGACGTAGATGGCAAAGAACATTACTCGCGACTTTGGCATAACAAGTCAGCATCTGGTTTCAGCAACCCAGCACCCAACTGTCAACTAGTTTGTCATGAGAAGTCGAACACTCGCCGCGACTTTTCAATTGTCGTAAGAAGTTAACATCTAGTTTCAGCACCCAAGCAGACAACTGACAAGCTTAACCTATCGATAGCGATCAAACTATCAGAGAAATTAGTTGTATTGTATGATATGAATCTTAGATCCTACAATTCCGCAACTATGATTTTGAGTAGTCTTTGAGGAAGTGTCATCTTGGAATGCAAATCTACTAATTGAGAAGAGTAGTACCTTTGTAGGGAGGAAAAAAAACTGCTTCATTTCCTTCTAGCAATAATTGCCATATTTCTCGGTGATAATGTAGGATTGAATATAGGAAACAGAGACGCTTCTATAGAATTTCCTTGTTCTTGCAGGAACAACAATCTATCGAGCAAAATGTAAGTCTCCACCAATGGCCCTAAAGCAGCGCGAAGAGACCAAAAAGGACCAATAAGTTCCTGAAAACAGGCAAAACACTAGCTCAGTTGACACACAGATGGTATTGATATACAATAAGTGGTATAAATAAAAAGGCAAAAAAAGTACACCATTTCATCCAAACATAGAAAAAAATTTAAAGAAACACTACGACTGTGCAATTAAATGAAGACAATTACTAAACATTGCAAAATAACGTACAGAATAGCTTTGTGCATGGTTCCATATTCCCAGAAGATCCATATCTTCAGAAAAAACACAACCAAGGCGACTAAGACCTGACTTGCAGAATTCTTCAAAGAGGAAATATTTATTGGAATTCTGGCCATCTTGGCATCCACTGGCAAGATTATGACTGGATTTTCCAAGTTCTGATGAGAAGCCACGTATGTCGTCTGCAAAATTAGAAGAAAACAACTTCAAAAACTTCCTGAAACTTATAGATTATTTATGCAACGAAATAATTCACAAGTGAATGGCATTTCCAGGAGGTATCACAACATCCATAAATTTTGTCAACATTATCAAATAAGGTGGCCACTGAATGATCATGAAAAGAAAAATGCTCTAAGAAGGTAATGAAATTATGTTTCTACCTTCTCTACTAGTCTGGGATTCTCGAAGCCTCCTGCATTGTTGGCGTCGTATAGTTTTCCCTTGTCTACCAATTGATGGACTTGACACTAAGATTGTTGGATGGTATTTGTCCAAAACCTACAAGTTGAAAAAGGTGCGTTTACCGTATGTGCTTATGTAGTAACAGTTATCCAGTACACAACAACATTTATAGCATGATAATCCATAATTTTTACATAATAATAACAAGCCACAGTATCCTGACTATTTGGTGTCTAGTATGCTCAACTTTGTCCAGGCCATATTGTACACTAACTCCAGAATTGTACTGCATAGTGGAGAGAAACTATTGAGTGCTATTTAAATTTAGTCCTGGTTAATATGGTTAAGATACGCTATTATGGTAAAATGATGGGAAAGAACAATGGGAACTGGTACAATGACCAGCTGCAACAATTCTATGCAGACAGGCGAATTATAACCATGCTCAAAAATTAATATTCTGGCATCTAACAATAATAATCAGTGATCCATAATTATTATCATCTTCGGCACAGCTGCTACAAAAAAAGTTGAAACAATTTAGTCTACACATTGACAAAGTTTGAACAGCTGCTATTATGCAGGTTACCAATAGCAAAATTACTGAAAACTACATAAGAAAAGCAAAGGAATAAAACATTACTGGAGACTACTAAACCAAAATTCTTAACATAAAGAAACACGACCAGTTGAAAAGCAGCACGAAAGGCATGGACATCAAAATTTTGAAGTGCAGCATCTTCAGTAAGAGTTCGCCATCTTTCAGCACTCTAGCCAAAAAAAAAATTATGAGGTAATTTGGTCATTTCTGGTTAAGATATTTTCCAGGAGAAAAATTAAGAAAGGCACTGATTAGAAACTTTACATTTCTCCAGATGGAAAAATTCATGCAAAACCAGTATCCAGTACCTACTCCAAAGAGAGTATGATATGGGGAAAAATATTGAATGTGACTGAAGTGAATCAAAAAATAGTAGAAGGGAAAATCTTAACATTACAAGCAGTGAATATGTAGCCAGCGCAAAAAAGAATCAAGTGAAGTTATTGGAACAGTTTCAATTGTTCTCCATAACTAATAGTCATTGATTGGCATTATGCGTTAAGACTATAAGTGTCAACTGACATGGAGGCCTGTCCCGGTATGACTTTGCCTTAAGAATGATTTGTGGATTGACAAAATAGTAAGATAAGCTCTGAATAGATATTGTTGAACTAGGGTTCTTGCAAACTGAAGTTTCCAGATAGAATGATATTGTCAATTGGGTTAAACATAGTTAGGAATGAGAGTTCTGTGAACATTGTTGTCATTAGGATGTGCGGAAAGAATATCTTGATTTTCAGAATTAGTCTCCCATAAAGGCATGATCTTTAATTTTGCATATCTGGATGATTACCTGTTTTTCTTCTATTAGTTGTATACCTGTAATCCCAAAATTCTCTCTCGCTCATCTCATAGCAGAAAATATATGTAAAGACATGCATATTAATATAATTACTAATTATTTCATACTGTTCTCCTTTTCTTGTGTTTGTGAGTCCTCTTCAAAGTTTTAATCACTTATAACATGTAACAGAATGAAATCCACAGAACACACTAGAGAGTACAGACCCAAATCCTGCATGTACTAAAGAAAACAAACTTACGCATACAAATGTAAGTACTCATTGCATCAAAGTCTGTATTATTCTACACCCTTTAGCACTTGGGTTGTAGGTGATTAGCCAGGATTAATTTCTTCAGAGTTTTAAATCATCTATACATGTACTACAATGCAGGGCACTATGAACCAAAATCCTGAGTGCACTGAAGATAAATGTTATCAATTACAAACCTGGCATGCAAGATCACGAGCATTTTTTCCAAGGATTAGGCTGGACAGCTTAGCAGCATTGCTGATTGGAAAGCCACATGAACCACCAGCCCTCTCTAAGCAGTCTTCAGAAAGCAAGTTGTAGCAACATCCAACGCCAACTATAGCTCTGACTTGTTTGCAGTCCACAAAGGTCCTGGCTTGCCCATTAGGAAAGGAAAATAGAAATAATGGGTACCGCAAATACATGCTTCAAAGTAATTCTTAAGTGAGCAAAGTGTACTACAGCTGAAAGAGGTTTTAGATATAATATTTACCTAAGCATGTTAACTGAGAGATCTCCACATGCATGAAGTCCAGCGAGAACCAAAAAGGAATTACCATACAGGTTAGACAAACTTTTTCCTTCTGCAATATCTATTTCCGGAATTCCACAATCACCACGATCTGATGTGGATGACCGCTCTGCTGATTCTTTGGTATTATTCTCACGTAAAGAAGCAGAACTTAAAGCTGTCAAAGCTTCACTTGAAAGGATATGGCAAGTAACTGTCTGTGGAATTTTGAAATGTGGGCTTCCTGCACTAGAAAAAAAAATGAAGTATTGCATATTGGATACAACTAAAAAAAATTACAAAACAGATTTGATATTGGGAAGATATTACACAATTTAGCTGAATAATGCTTTTTAATCCTCTCTGCACGGGCATTTGTAACATTGGCATGGTGCAAAGAAGCATCAATTGCTATGACAGGAAGTTGGTAGTGGAATGATAATGCTTGTGCAAGATAACCCTAACAAAGCCAAGTAAAGCATATTCAACCAGCAAAATAATAAAAGCAAAGAGAGCAAAGAAAACATGAAGAAAATAAAAACCAAGCTTTTTTAAAATGATATTATTCCATGAGAAAAGAAACATATGTTCAAACAAATGCGTGTTCAAAATTGTTGTTAGCATGCCAAGAGATTGGTTGAGATAAAAGAGAAATTAATTGCATACCTGACCAGAGCCAACATCTATAATTTTTCCTGCTCCAGACTCATGGACAATTGAACTAACAACTGCAGATAGTATCTCCACCTGATCACAAGCAATTATCACACACACACACACACACCAAAGAAAAGCAAGAACATGGTTGATTCTAGAAATATTGTGATCACATAAAATATCCTAGCTTGTTGATATAATCCTCATGTCAAGGGATCAATTCCCTGTATAGACCTAAAAAGGATATCCTAATACTGGAATAAGAAGGAATAGGAGATCTAATGCACCTAGAACATTTAGGAAAGGTACATATGTTACCTACTTCATGCTTTTTCTTCAAATTCATGCCTTGAGAAAGGACAGTACTTAGGGAAGACACATGTAAATTAGGTGAAATCTGCAAGGTAATAAGGAGGTGTGATAAGTCCAATATTACAAATATTTCAAAATATAACAATAAGTAGAATGATGTTGAACCATAACAGAAGCAGAACAAGAATAATCATAGCATGACTAGTGCAACTACTTGTATAAAAGCAAAGAAGTCTTGAAGTAGTAAGACAGTTCAAGTATTGTTAAGAACATACCTTGTCCAACAATTCTTGCTCCCTTGGAAGGACAAGAGACCTCAAATCATACAAAAACAGTTTAAGAGAAGCAGGCCAGTAATCCTGGACAAAAATGAAAACAACTTGGTGAAATAATTCCAAATATAAGAGCATACTTAGATTTTCCATAAGGAATCTGACACTTTTGATTTTTCTTTTCTCCTTATATGCTATACATCAATGATTAGTTTTCTAGCAAAAGACCTATTATTGTGTATGTCGAGACAAATGTAATAAGAGAATCAGATAGTGTCATGATAGTGTAACCTTTTAATTTCATAACCAATAATGAAAGTGGAAATGTGTTGATAAGAAATGCTCTAACAAATAGCCTCTTTCTGGAAATATTTCTTTTTTCATTATTCAGCAAGTACCAAAGTTGCGACAATCTCAATGAAGACCACATAATACAAATCCACTGAATTTACTAATGTATAACCCAATTGCTGTAGTTGAAACAAAATACAGGTTTGATAACCTTAATATACAGAAAATCTACCCAAAAAATTCAAAAATCATAACAGCAATACAAAAAAAATAATGGAAAGTAACTTAAATGGTCAATAATAATTAAACATCATTAAGCTCAAGAAACCATGAAAATTTCATGCAAAGATACTTTATCCTAGATCTGATATGAACAGGAAGGAATTGAAAGGAGTACCTGAGTACAACTAGATGGCAACTTCAAAAGATTTGCCACAGATTCTTTACGGAGACAGTCCATCCACTGCTCATCAACTAATTCCCACAACCTTTCCTGCAAAAGGTCCAAATAAGGAGCATTTAAGAAAGTGCCCAATGAAGACCCAACTTTGCTTGAAATGAATAAAACAGAAACTAGAGCATCCAGAAATGAACCTTGAAGAAATTGACAACATGAGCATCCAGAATGGCCCTATAGGGCCGTATGAATTCAGCGATGGCATTCATCCATTCCAGAGTTTGGGCCATGGTCTCACAGGAGTAGGTACAACGCCGAGAAGCCATTCCCTACCAGCTAAAAAATTCCCTGTTTTCTGTACCAGGGGAAAGCAGGTTAAAATGAATAGGTGATGCAAGATTACAAGTTTTATAAATCTCATTCCAACTTGGGATTTGGTGTCTGTTAAATTATAGTTTATCTTAGCAGTCATTATGACTAATGCACCAAAAATAAAATACATTTTTTAATTTCCCATAAAACATTTGTAATATGAGTTTAAATTATCTAATATTTTACTTGATTCCAAATCCATTTATTCATGTGAAGAATGTCATAATAGCTCGGATGATGGTATCATTATTTTTTTACCTATGTGACTGCTAATATCACTAATCTTAAATTAATTCAAGATAAGAAATGAGTAAAAATTCATCGAACAGAGACAAATGATTATAATAAGGTGATCCGTGAGTGAACTATGATTGATATGTAATGACACTGGCACTAAGTCCACTTGGCTAGAGTATGTTTGATCCCAAATGATCGATTAGGTGCCCAATCGACGACATATCCACTCTTGTACAAGCTGAAATGGAGATAGCTTCCTATGATGCCAGTTATTGAGAATAGAATGAGATTTAGAAGTGAATAAACAGCCCGATCTCCAGCTTATGGATTTTAAGCTGGGAATTTAGTGTTCAAAACAAGGCCATTGAATCTATGGTGTGCCGCACTGTCGAATCACCCATATCCGACCCGGAAGCCAAGGAAAAAAGAGAAGAACTAAATCCGATAAAAAATATTTATCAGTCGAACAAAAGAATCGCCTTGGTCATTCTCTCCTGAGAAAAGTTAAATGAGATAAAATTCAAGTTAACAGTACGTGATATGAAAGGCGACCGAACTCCACTACACGGGCGTCGAGGAATGCTTCGAGCTCGACATGGTGGGAGAACCGCGAAGAGGATCCGGCGAAGACCGACGAGCGAGAGCGGCCGCTGGCTATGGTGCGACGGCGCGAAGTGTCGCGGGAGGGACGAGAAGACAGACGAGAGCGGGGGTTTAGGGCTTCTTTGTTTTCTGGGCCCAACTCTCCGAAGAAATTTAATACCGACTATTTATGTCTTAATTACTTATTTAGCATAACTAATTATGTCTTTACCGATTTAAACTTGTGTCGAAAGGCTATTTAAAGACACTCTAAAACATATATAAACCAAGTTTATGTCCACTAATACGATCATCGGTCCTTAATTTCTCCCCTCCGCGGAATCTAAATCATTACTCCGCCGGAGCACAATGATTCCCTGGACGGGCCTCCTCCTCTCGGCCTTCCTTTTGCTATCCACCACCACTTCCCACGCCGCACGCCGCCTGACGGAGCCGTCGCTCCCTGCCGATGCTGACCTGGCGGCGACAGCCGGTTCCCTCGGCACCGTCAACTCCCCGATCCCGCCGGACTTGTTGGCCGCCGCAGGATCCATCCCGAATCTGCCCCCAGGAACCAACCTCACGGCCCTGGCGGAGTCGGTGCCGGACGAGACCAAAGCGGAGTACTTGTCGTCGATGGGGAACGGGACCGCGCCGGCGGACTTACTGGACCAGGCGGACCTGCTGGCGCTGGCGGCCGGAGCGACGTCGCTGAAGCCGATGAACATCGACATCCCCGACATGCCGAACGTGGAGATACCGGATTTCTCTCTGCCGCCGATTCCGCAACCGACCGTCTCTATTTTCGGGCACGAGTTCCGAGTGCCGCTGGCCGACATGCTCGGCAGCGGGGGCCACTAGCGCGTTAGGAGCCGATGGGTTTTGGTAATTTCATTCGACTGTAATCGCTGCGATGTAGACGGTTGACATGTGGGCTCGTGGTGGATTTTTTCAAATTATGAGGATATTTTTGAAAAGAAAAACCTATAAAAGTTTTTACAAAATTTTTATTTATTGCCGATCAAAATTTTACAAAATAGATTGCAATAAGTGTCATCTTAAATTATAATTAATTATAAATATAGAGAGATAATTTTACTGGGACACCCTTAATAATAATATGAGAGATGATTTTATTAGGACATCCTTAATAATAATATTAAAAGTGTAAAATATTTGGTGTAATGATTACAAATCGATTCTCATGAACTGATAATCTTGAGTTTATCTCATCATGCGATTGACTGTGTACCTACATCTCCCTTCATATATGTGGGATCAGCACCAGAAGAGTTATTAATGTAGTAGATCTATATATTTTTTAAAAGTATATTTTAGCCCCCAGGGCATAGCGCAGATGGTGGACGCATGACTTCTCTGACATAATGGTTAAGGGTCGATTCTTAGGAACTGATGATCTAAGATTTATCCCACCATGCGTCTATGACCTATGTACCTACATACATTTCTCTCCATACCCATAGAGCCAATACTAACATAACCACTAAAATAACGGATCCACTTCTATAAAATTAATAGATGAAGCTATATAGACAATCAGATCTAAGAAGGTCCAATTTATAAACAGTTCATTACAAGTACTTTATGTGGTCAGCGAAAAAAACTTTATAGGATTGGACTAATTATCTTAAGATTAGTCTATGTAAATTGAATACCTAATGTCAATTAAAAAAAGAGACATATGACAGATACTCCCAAGGTAATGGTACAACAGCAATGTGCCTTCTCGATTTTTCAAACATTTAAACTAAGGATCGTGTCAAAATTTTAATAAATTAATAGATGAATTTTTCTTACACTATATTTGGATGGAATAAGAGAGGTTCATTAATGAAAAGGCAAGGGAAGGAATGAAAACTTTCTTATTTAGGATATAAGGAAATAACTCATTTAAGGGATAAAAAATGATAAAAATTTCCCTTCTCTCCCCCTCACTCTTATCCGGTGTCTCTTCCCAAATAGGGTTAAAAGTTACCTTCTCAAATTAATGGGTAATGCTAAATGGTTAGAATCTGACCATCAGAATACATGTATGTATATACATAGCATTTTAGTAATATCATATGTATATATATATATGCATCTATTATAATAGAAAAATAAAGATTTGTAGCTGACAAGATTCTACCAACAAAATTTATTGAAATTGTTAATGGGCGATTAACTTAAATGCTGAGCTAATGGAACATGCTTTCTTATTCTATTAATAGAAGAAATTTTTTTATGGAATTAAATCGGGTAATTCTTAGAATTAATCGGTTTAAATTGAATACAGGAGCAAACACTTTTAAAAAAAAACATGCGAGACGTCACCTAAACAATATGCATTAATATCACGCGCCTCCCTTAAAATATTTTCTACTGAATTAATTGACTGAGGAGCCATTATTTTTAGAAAATTTATTGCCTACTAAATCAAATGTGGTTAGATATTTTGTAATTGCCTTTAATCTTAATGGACTAATAAATAGGAGTGGTTGAGTCTTTATTACACATGCAATTAAGAAAATTAATTAGAATGATCCCTTCACCATATAAAACACATATGAGCAAAGCAAATGTGTTTGATTCCTCAAAGAGAAAAAACACACACGCAAACATCACAATCAACACTTAAATTTTGAAAAATACCTTCTCTCTGCAATTGAATTTCAACATTAATCGCAAGTTAGGTTTGATGATTAATACACATACATGTTTCCCCAACATCAATTTTCTCTCTTATACAAAGTTGAAAATTTTATATAATTTTATGGATAGTGCTAAATGATTAGAATCTGACCAACCAGAATATATAATGCATACATATACATGAGCATTTTAGTAATATCATATGTATATATTAATCACATGTATATATATACATGCATTATAATTGAAAGATAGAGATTTATAGCTGATCAAATTCTGACCAATAAGATTTACTATAATTTTATCGCGTAATCGGCTCAATCACATGCCGACAAACTCAACCGATAGGAACTTTAAATTAAGTTCCTCATCAAAACTTTAAATTTTATGTTACATCTACTTCAATACATATATGGGGACAATTTCCACAATAAACCAGATCCAATCTCCTTAGCTCGTGTGGACCCTTACTCACCGACCGACCGATCTAGGCTAGGACACATCTAATTAACATACGAGTAAGACATACATTTAAGTTACAATGACAAATATATAATCAAAATATTTCTCCTTCTTGAGAGCATTAATTGATGGGGCCATTGGATTATGCAAACCCTAGCATTTATGGCTTCACATCCAAATGCCAAAGTCCATGCATTAGCGTCTACTAAAAGCCATTGGAATACCCCAAATCTTTAATTTCTACCTTAATTACATGCAATTTATGCACCCGAGACATTATTTATTTATTTATTTATTTATTTATTTATTTATATACAAATCTTAATGGTTTACTTCACTAAATTAAGAATAATTAATGAGCTAAATTTAATTAATAGATCAACAAGTAGCCAATCGATAAGTCTCGGGGAGATACACTTGATTTCTCCATCGTCCCTCTTCCTACGTTACCTCGACTCAATTAATATTGTTGAATTCGAAGAGATTTTATTTATTATTGACAATGCTATTTTAATATTTATTTATCACTTTGAATTTGAAGAATAGAGTTATTAATATCGAGATTAGTAAGATAATCGAGTAAGTTGAATTAAGCTTGAGATATTTTATTTTTAAAAATAAAATAAAATGGCAGAGTTGGGTCAAAATTCTAATTGTTAATCCACTAAATTATGATTCCCATGCAGAGCAGAGGAGCATTCAATTCACTTGTTTCCTTCCAATTTTCTTCCACCCTTTTAAATATCTAATTAAATCCCCTAATTATTCATTATCTCACTTAATCCGCTGCTTAATCATTAATTAACAGTCCTTCCTCTGTTTCGGTCTATATATGCTGCTCTTCGTGGCTCTGTGCCTGTGAATTAATGGAGATGAGCTCGATTAAGGAAGCGAAGAGGGATTTGATAACGCTTGACCTCCTCGGAGGAGTCTCTCCGGCTGCCGGAGCTCAGGATGTCGCCGATGTGAGCCTAAAGGCGCCTTCTTTCGGCTGCCATCACCACCCCCTTCTCCGGCCTCTGGTATATATCGATTTTGTCGGAGCGTTTGGTTGTTTGATTAGTAAAAGAGTGTTTTTGATGGATGGTTGATCGGTAGCAGGACCTTAACCAGATGCCGGAGGACGTGGTTCGGCGGAAGCAGGCGGCGGGGCTTTTCGCCGGCGGGGGCGGCCAAAGCGTGTGCACGATCGAGAGGGTGAGGATGGCGCTGGAGCGGGCGGGGCGCGAATCGCAAGGCGAGCGGCGACTCAGCGCGGCTGCTGAGGCGGAGAGCTCCGTGGTTTCTCCATCGGGGGGGTCGGCTTCGTCGACGTCGTCGTCGTCTATAACGACGGCGTCGGCGAAGCGCCGGACGGCCGGGGTGGAGGACGCAGGCGGCCCTTTCCTGGTGGTGGCCGGGTGCTCAGGCTGCCTCTCCTACGTGCTCATCGAGAAGGACAGCCTCCGGTGCCCGCGCTGCGAGTCGCAGACGGTGGCGGCGACGACGGTAATGACGCCGCCGGCGAAGAGGCCTCGGGTTGATCTAGAATTTAAGATGGGCCTGTAATTTAAGTTTTTTTTTGTGGGGTGATTTATGTAAAAAACAATTATTGAGGAGGATTAGGAATTTAACAGTTGAATTAATCCTAATTACTTTTTTTTAGCTTTCCTTAGACTAAAAAATGTTAAAAAAAAAAAAATTACAAAACACATTATCATCGTCATCATCTTCTTTGACAAAAGAAATTTATCATTCATGAAGTTTTCCGTCAAAGTGTTTCTCGCATATAAACATCAGTCATTTAATACGATAGGAATGCATTTATATGTAAAGAGAAGCTCACGAGTTGTTTATTTGCACATCGTAGTCATCATCGTCATCGAAGTGTTTCTCGCCTATAAACATCGTCGTCTAATATGATCGGAATGCATTTAAAATAGTAAGACCAATAAGTGGCCACATAAAAGCCAAATGTCAGTAATGTTCATATCATTTATTGTCATGACTATGAAGTTTATCTACTCGCACGTGATCTGTTCTTTTTAATAATAAATTATACGGCAATTTATCAAAAACTGCACGTCGAATTCGGCATTTACCAAAAGATACATTATAATTTAGTATTTCTCTAAGGACACAGTTAAATGTGCATTATTTTCATTTTATCTTTCCCACCAACCTCCTATTTCCATATTTTTTTTTTTAAAGGCATCGAACAGCTATGGTACAGTGATAAAACATCTAAGTTATCATTTAAATATCCATAATTCAAATCTCAGGCATGATGAATTTGTAAAAAATTATCTCCAAATGAGATACGTAATTAAAGAATATTGGGTTCTTGGGCTGTTCACTACGAGCACTTCCTGATTTATCCTTGTGACCGATGGAAAACTTCCATGAAACCGAACCGATAATCCAAATTCAATATTATCCAACCTTATTAATTTTTTTTTTTTAAGGCATTGCAACCATATGCTAAGAAATTCTCCATACCACTTCTTGCTCTTGAAAACACGACCCCATTGTGAACCATTTCTTGATTATCATATCTCTTTATGTAGTTTGGCAGAATTGTAAAGAGTAAGCATAAAATGTGAATATTGTCTTAAGGTGTTTAAGAGGGCAACTTGAAGAGGCATTGAAGAATATTGAAGGATAAATTTCAAGTACGATTGAATTTGGTAGAAGAAGATAGATAAAGAATTAGTGAAGTACGTATCAATTTATTATTGTAAAATTGGTTTGTATTGTAAAAATATAGTGTACACTTTTGTAACAAAAGGTGATTACAAAAATCATGTTTATGTTATCCATTGATATGTGGGGAAGATTTATGGAACAACACTAGTAATATAATGTTCTTCATTATTTATTCAGTTTGCGATGTGATCTACTGTAATGCTAAATTTTAGCTAGACCTTAGTCATGATATACAGGATACTAGACCCATGTTCAGCTGATATGGTATGTATCAGTGTCACGTTGGACCTGATATAGAATCATATTAGATCCACTTTGTTACTTAATCAAAACTATAGTTTGACACTATATCTACCTTCTTCTCGCTCAACCCTTCCTAGTGATTGTGAGTTTGTAGAAATTCAAATACCTTAGGTCTATCAGTAGGTTTTGACCTGAACATATTTGATTACACCCATTTTAAGTCTTGTGAGTTTATGATGTTACAAAGACTCCAATGGTATCATCCATTGCTTATTTAGGATTCTCTAGAGATGATCTAACATTACGATAGGTTTCAGCTTTAATGTGAGTCTGATATAGGATCATATCAGACACTCTTCGATCCTTGATCACAACTTTTATTTAACATCATATCTATTTTCTCCTCGCTCAATGCTTCCTAGAGGTTACGAGTCTGATCTAGTATGCATACCATATCTATTGTTGCTTGCTCTTTGAATTACAACACCACTTGATTATGAAGTTATAAATTTGCAACTTAATTTTTAATTTATTTTTCAAGGATGATCATATTATTGAAGAAATTCTCTCTAAGATATAGAATACTCTTAATACAAATTCTGACATGGGATAGTGAGTTAATGTAGTAGAATTATCTAAAACTAATATTCCATCATCTTTTGAGTATAGTGATGTGGGGAACACAAATAGAAATACAAGTAATTTAACATTTGATTTAAATGAAAAAACAAGTAACTAGAAAATGAAGTTATGAATCCTTGTACGATACTTTTTAAATACTTTAAACCTACTTGGAGTGAGGAGAAAGAGCATTATATCTGGATTGCAGTGGAATTACAATGCAATACAGATATACAAAAATTCTTAGTTAATGATATGCAAATTGAATAATATAAATTTCCACCAGAGTAGTATAATGACTTAGAGGAGGAGTTTCCAATAGATGATAATCTATATATTCTGAATTCTTGATTGCTACGAAGGCCAATTGGATAGACAACATATAAGCATGATTTTTTTTTTGACAGATTTTTCCGTCTCGACAAGAGTTCAAGAATGCACTTGTAAAACATGTCATGATTAAACATATGAGATATTATTGGTGCAGTTAGCAACAATGATCAAACTTGAGTTTTGATGAATGACAAATAGATTAAAGTTAGGTGTGGTGTGATCTAACCTTTCTACCAAATGTGCACGATTTGACGGGTCTGACACCAAGCTGAAATCCAGTTAGGTCTGAAGGACCTAATAGCTGGTGTAAAAATTTAGATAGGTTGAGGAGTGACCCGATATCTAGCGGGAGGTCTGGCTGGGTCTGCGAGACTTGACAGTTGGTCAAAGTCCAGTTAGGGTTGCGAATCTGACAACCGACACGAAGACTTGGTGGACCGAAAATGAGTCAAGCGATTCTGCATGGTAAGTAAGGTAAGTCACTAGAGGAGAGTGTTCCAGTGAGGACGAGTCTCAATTAGGGACTTTAGACACAGGTCTAGTTGAAGTTTATTTTGGAAACTTAGACTGAGACTTTTGACTAAATCTTGATGTTCCAGTGAGGGATTTTATTAGTATGTCATCGACATAGACCTCCATATTTCGGCTAATCTGCCTTCGGAACACTTTATTCATCAGTCTTTTGTAGGTGGCTCCAACATTCTTCAGTCCGAACGGTATGACGTTGTAACAATAGGTTCCGTCGGTCGTGATGAAACTGACATTTTCTTGATCTTCTCTGTCGAGCAGTACTTGGTGGTAGCCCTGGTATGATCGAGCATGCATATTAATTCACAGCCTACTGTGGAGTCCACCATTTGGTCTATCCGAGGCAACAGATAGAAGTCCTTCGGATATGCCTTATTTAAGTCACGAAAGTCGATGCAGACCCGCCATTTATTACCTGGCTTAGATACTAGTACCACGTTAGCGAACCAACTCGGAAATTGGACTTCCCTTTATATGGCCAGCCTCTAGTAATTTTTGTATCTCCACCTAGATGATCAAATTCTGCTCCGGGCTGAAGTCTCTCTTCTTCTGTTTAATCGGCCGGGAGTCTGGTCGGACATGTAGCTCGTGCTGAGCCACGCTCGGAGAAATGCGAGATAATTCGTGCGTCGACCAGGCGAACACGTCATGATTGCGTCTGAGGCAAGCGACCAACTCTGCTTTTTTTCTCACTCTCTAGATTGGCAGCGATAAAGGTTGTCACCTCTGATCAATTTGGATGGATCTAGACCTCCTCCTTCTCATTGTAAACCAGAGCAGGAGGGTTCTCCATGATAACACTCACTTCCAAGCGTGATGTCTTCCGGGCGGCTCGTGCTTCCATTCTGAGCATCTTGACGTAGCAACGTTGAGTGGCCAATCGATCGCCTCTGACCTCGCCCACTTAGTCCCCTACTGGGAACTCGATCTTCTGGCAGAAAGTGTTGGATCGATGAGTTTCGCTAGAGGGGGGTAAATAACAATTAATAAAAATATCGTAGAGTAAGCACGTAGCGGAAAAAGGAAAACCAAAAGAGAGCAACGCTAACACAAGTAATCTTTTACCTGGTTCGGAGCTTATGTTAACTCCTACTCCAAGGCCCGCACTCGTTGAGTGCTTTAGTTGGGCAATCACTAATAATTCGAAGAAATATTACAAATGCAGTATAGGAATTATTTAGTAAAAGAAAGTTGACAATAAAAAACAGAAAAAGAATAGCACTTGTCGGAGAGCTTTCGCAGCGTCGCAGGAGCACAGAAGAGCAGATCGTCAGTTGTTGAGGTATTCCTTTGCTTCAGCCTTCACCCTCCTTATATAGGGTGTTCGGGGCGCCCGGGTCCCTTCAGGGCCCCCTGAATATGACGTAGCCGAGCCAACTAAGGTGTTCCACGTGGCGAAGCGACGTTATGGATAAAACTTACCTCCGGGCGCCCGGACTTGTTCCGGGCGCCCAGACCTACCAGCGCTCGGATCCCTTCCGGGGGCCCGGACCCTTATTTTTCAGCAATCTTCTTCCTGCAAGAAAACGTTAGTATGAGGCAATGTAAATTATATATCCTGCAAAACAGAGTGTTAGCATAATTTATAATAAAAACAGAATAGTAATTAGATTCTGTCTCGTCGAGACTAGAATCTATTCACAATCTCGACTTAGATATCCGAAATAGATCTAAATCGAATCGATACCTAATGTTTCTTTCCTGGGAACGCGCCCTCACAGTCACTCCCCTCCAGTGACTTACCTTCACTTACTTGTCAGACGTCCAGTCAGCCCTTCAACCCGTTTGGACTTCATGACAGCTATCCGGTCAGCCCATCGACCTAGATGGACTTCGTGTCAAACGTCCGGTCAGCCCATCGACCCATTTGGACTTCGTGCCAACTATCCGGTCGGCCCGTTGACCTAGCTGGGCTTCGTGCCAGATATCAAGTCAGCCCGTCGACCTGTCTGGGCTTCTCCTGCACACTCGATCAGAGTGTTAAATAATAACGAAATTAACTTAACCTATTTTATCATTCATCAAAACTTGAGTTAGACCGTTAGTGCTAATCGCACCAACAATCTCCCCCTTTTTGATGCAATGACAACCTGATTAAGTTAGTGAAAAAAATATGCAAGTAAAAATAAGCATTTATAAGGTTGTTAAGTTAGCTTTTAAATTTTATTGTTTGTTTAACTAACTTAAACCACCTAACTCTCCCCCTTTGACATTCATCAAAAATCAACATAGAACAAAAAATGCAAGGAAGTCTTAGAAATGTAAGTTAGATTAATTTGGGGGAGTTTAAGCTAGAAACACAGAAGGATAACTTTTATGACTTAAAGAAAAAGATAGTTATCTTTGGAAGGATGACTTAAAGATAATTATCTTTAAAATTTATAATTTTAACTTAATTTTTTGAAATAAATTTTTTAAATTGAAAATATAATTTTTAAATATAGCATTTGAAAAAACTTATTAGAGGCAAGTCCAATTTTCAAATCAAGTTTTGAAAACTAAATAAGATTTTATTTCTTAATACTTAGTTTGTAAAACCCAACGAAGAGAAGTCTATTTTCAAACCTAAGTTTGTTTTAAATAAATTTCTAAAAATATGTTTTTAAAACTTAAGTAGAATATAATTTTCAAAATGAAAAATCTAAATTATAAGCTCGAATAAAGTTTATTTTTTAAAATTAAGTTAAAAAAAAATGAATTTCAAAATTAAGTTTGAAAAGTTTAGAGTTTGAAAATAAAACCAGTTTTCAAACCTAAGTTTAAACAATCCAATTAAGTAAGTCTAACTTTCAAAACTAAGTTTGAAAAATAAAAAATTTAAAAAAATTAAAACACTTAGTTAGTGTTAAACTGATTTAAAAAGGAGATATTTTTCAACAATTAATTTCAAAGTAGGTATAAAAATAATTAATCCTCCCCCTGAACATGATATTACAAAAACTGTCTAAACAATTAACTACTTACTAACTATTAGAGGATAGCAGTTTTCACTTTGTTAGTCAGGTTAAGTCTAATCATCATCAGTTAGTGTTTGACTAAACTGAATGAATTAATGTGATTAATGTGTGTTTTGTATTTAACGCTCAGAGTTATGTCGATGCACTGAAATAAGCATCTTTAAGTCCAGATAATTTGCCTATGCATCTCACCCCTTTCTATGTTCGGCAATCACAAGCAAAGGAATCCTAGGGTGTTGGTGAGATGCTCAAGTACTAGCCCTAAGGGAACATACTTTCTAAGGAATTGTTCTAGTCTAAGGCTAAAACTGATTTTAAATTCTAGAAATGGAAGATTTTTTTTTAAAAAAAATTATCCTAGAATTTGAAAGCACTATTTTTGAAAATAGGTTTTGCAATCCTAGTCTATTAAACACATCAGAATAAATCATTATCAGAGTCGAGATATACCTAAGTCGGAGTAAATCAGAATAGCATAAGTCAATGTCGAGGTCAAAACACAACGATCATAATAAAATATACATAGTGATGATCAAGTCTATCGAGATGAGGAGGAGGATGGTCCAAATCCCAAGGAACATAACATCTCGATTAGCTCAGTATGATGGGTCCGGTCATCCTCTCGGGAGCTGGATATATCACGTCGAAGGTCGGAGATCTCCTGTCTCACGTCTCGTCGCAAGTCGGAGTCCTCCTACCGCACCTCTCGTCGTAAGTCGGTGACCTCTTGCTGTATGTCTCGATGAAAATCGGAGAGCTCCTGATCGCCTAGACTGCGAGGAACGGGATGAGGTGCTTGGCCTAGAGGTGGAGGTGGTATAGTCGGAGTGTCCTCGCCGAAGAGTGCGACCATAAACTCATCCTACTCTGCCTCCTCCTGGGCATCTGAGTCTGGTTGGTGTTGTGCCCCCTCCACCAAGATAGGATACCCTCATCATCTATATGGACACCTCCTAGAGAGAAGTTCCTAGATCCTAAGATGTCGAACTCAGTCATGACTCGGATATCGCCTCGGGTGATGTCAATACATAGGGAGGCGAAATATGCCGTCAAAATATGACAATATGGCATATGAACTCGAGCGTTGGTGGTAACTCCAGCTGAGTGGATAATGGTTTGAAAGATATGTAAACTAATATCTATGTCTAATCTATGGCAAAGGGCATACAAGAGAAAGGAATGAACACTAGCAGTAGAGGGCCCAACATGCACCAGATCTAGAACGTTTCCTAAATTAAAAACAAATTATACTAAGCATAAAAATAAGTGAAATATTTTAAAAAAAACTTAGGGGGAAAAGAAATTTACCGATGCATCGCGAATAAGATTTTTAGAAATGACGATCTCGGTTGATTCGCAGCTACGTAGTAACCGAAGAAACAAGGAAAAAATTTTAATCAGCACTTCCTCTCTCTTGAGGCTCGAAGAAAGCATTTGCAAGAGATGAATAAGTGAGGTGTAAAAGGAGGGGGGCACCATGCTCCCCCTTTTATAGAGGAGTCCAGGCGCCCGGAATCACTCCGGGCGCCCTGGTTTTAGTTGAGCGAGGCGCCCGGAGTACCTTCCGGGCGCCCTCGGTCACTATACCAAGGGCGCCCACCCCTGGTTTTTGACTCGGTATTTTTTTTTTAAAAAAAAAAAAGTTTATAAAGTTTTTATAAATTTTTTAAAAAGTTTTTAATAGAAATTTTAAAATAATTTTTACAGTTTTTAAAAGATTTTTCAAAATAATTTTAAAAAGAATTTTTAAATAATTTCTAAAGGTTTTTAAAAGAGTTTTCAAAATAAATTTTAAAGTTTTAAAAAGAATTTTTAAAATAATTGTTAAAAGTTTTTTAAAAGAATTTTTAACATAATTTTTAAAAGTTTTTAAAAGAAATTTTCAAAATAGTTTTTAAAGCTTTTTTGAAAGAGTTTTCAAAATAATTTTTTAAAGTTTTTAAAAGAATTTTTCAAAAAAAAATTTAAAGTTTTTTTTTTGAAAGAGTTTTTAAAATAATTTTTTAAGTTTTTAAAAGAATTTTTCAAAATAATTTTTAAAGTCTTTTAAAAAAAAATTCAAACTAATTTTTAAAGTTTTTATAAGAATTTTTAAAATAATTTTTAAAGATTTTAAAAGAATTTTTCAAAATAATTTTTAAAGTTTTTTTTTTAAAGAATTTTTCAAATAATTTTTAAAAGTTTTTGAAAGAGTTTATAAAATATTTTTTAAAGGGTTTTAAAAGAATTTTAAATAATTTTTAAAAGGTTTTAAAATGATTTTTAAAAGTTTTTAAAATAATTTTTACAAGTTTTTAAAAGAATTTTTAACATAATTTTTAAAGGTTTTTAAAAATAAATTTAATATAAAATTTTTAAAGTTTTTAAAAGAATTTTTAAAAGTTTTTAAAAGAATTTTTCAAAATAATTTTTAAAGTTTTTTTTGAAAGATTTTTTAAAATAATTTTAAAAGTTTTTAAAAGAATTTTTCAAAATAATTTTTAAAAGAATTTTTAAAAGAATTTTTAAAGTTTTTTTAAAAGAATTTTCCAAATAATTTTTAAAAGTTTTTAAAATAAATTTTTAAGGTTTTTATAAGTTTTTAAAGAATTTTTAACATATTTTTTAAAAGATTTTAAAAGAATTTTTAAAATGAAATTTTAAAAGTTTTTAAAAGAATTTTTCAAAATAATTTTTAAAGTTTTTTTTGAAAGAGTTTTTAAAATAATTTTTGAAGTTTTTAAAAGATTTTTTAAAAATATTTTTTAAAAGTTTTTAAAATAATTTTTAAAGTTTTTTAAAAAATGATTTTCTTTAATTTTAATTTAATTTCATTTAATTTAATTATTGGGTTCGATTCGAATCGATTTGGTTCGATTCGATTTGAAGTCTTAAGTCATCTCACCCGATCTATGTTTTCAATCAGGGAAATCTATAATTTTTGTGAGATGAATTAAGTTTAAATTTTAGGGTTAGGTTTAATTTTGTGTTAGATTCAGGTTTAGTTTTAAACTCAACAAATAGACATTCTTTAGATAAACTTCTGGCTATGGTGAGTCACTTAGACATCATTAGAGTAATCATGCCTTTGAGGTTTTCCAAATAGTCCTATCTACTAAACTTAATACAAAACCTTGGTCTAACTGGTTAGGATCCATAAAGGATAGCTTCGGTTAGTTCCACTTAGCCAAATGCACCAGGTCGAAGGCATATCTTCCTAGACATGCATAGACTAATTTTCCCTAACGTCTATCATCCAAAACTTCACCAGTACCATAGGTTAAGTTAAACTTGGTCCCTTTCCTGACTAGTTCTAATTACCTTGCCGGGTAGATTAGTTTGGGTTACCCTGTTGGGTAGGTTAGTTTCGGAGGTGTCAGCTATTCTGAAACCTCCCCTTGAATTATTGGTCTTTATTTTTGAATTTTAGTTTTTGGTTTATGTCTATTACTTTCATAATTATAATTAACTTGATGATATTCTAAGTTTTGAGGGCTTTTAACATATTTAGATTTTGAATTTGTTAGTTTAGGTTTGTATTTTGGTTTTTGATTTGATTTATTTGATTTTACATAATATATTTTTGTCTTTGGGTATGTAGTATTGGTTAGGTCCTACTTGCATGGTTAATCACGCTTTCGGAACCCAAGCTTTATTTAATTGTTTGTGTTGGGTTATTAATGATTTAAATATTTTATTTGAACTTGACTTGTAGCTAAGTCCGGTTTTGTTGTAAATTGCTTTTTGATTATTTAAAATTAGATCTAAATTCTTAGATCTTGTTGTGAATTTTTCTAAGAGATATTTTAATTTATTAATTTATATTTGTAGTGATAAATTTTCCTCCTCAAGTGTTAGGTTTTGAGTTGGATTTGAATTTGTGATTTGTTCCTTGAGATTTTGATTTTTCTCAAAAAGTAATTTGTTTTCATTTTCTATTGTAATTAATTTCCTATCTGAACATGCAATAATTTTAAAGAATTTTCTATTCAAATTAAAGTGTACCTCTTCGGGACGTTCGAGAAACGAGTACGAACTCGTGGCTCGATTCAGGTTCGGACCCATCTTTCGATTCGTCCTCCGACTCTGCTTCGAGGGCCATCAATGCGAGGTGACTCTGGTGCCTCTGGTCTTCGGGCTCTGATTCTTCTGATGAAGAGTCGTCCCAAGTTGCTTTAAAAGCTTTCTTCTTGGATGTCTTCGTCTTATTGCTCTTCAATCTCAGGCTTTCGTTTTTGTAGTGGCCCTTCTTGTTACACCCGAAGCAGGTCACGTTCCTTGGTTCGGTTGGGGAGTTGATCTTCTACAGGTCCTTTTTGCCGAAGGTCTTTTTCTCCTAGTGAACATTTTCCTTACCAGGTTCACCAGATACTCTTCGTATTCAGAATCTTGGTCAAACTCATCTCATGCTCAGACTTGATCTTCATTCTTTCCTTGGAGGAACCTACAAATAAGGCAATACCTTTCTCGGTTCCAGCATTAGTTTGCTTGTGTAATTCTAATTCATAAAATAATTCATCTAATTTTAACTTAGATAAATTTTTTGAAATTTTGTAGGCATCCACGATAGATGGCCACAAAGTATTATGCGGAAAAGCATTTAACACATACTGATTAGATCGCGATTCTCCATTTGATGGCCTATCACATGGAGTTTGTTGAGGATGTCTTTGATCCTCGCGTGAAGCTGATTCGCCGTTTCTCCTTCCTGTATTTTAATATTAAATAATCTATTTAAAAGAAGGTCGCGTTTCGTTACCTTGACGTCGCTTGTTCCTTCGTGCAGTTCGATCAACTTGTCCCATAACTCTTTAGTGTTTTGATGCGGTCCTACCCGGTTCAGCTCTTCCTTCGTCAGTCTGCATTATAGCGTGTTGAGTGCTTTGAAGTTTGTTGACATTTTTTTCTTTATGTCTGGAGTCCACTGTTATGGGTCCAGTGGAATTCCGGAGTTGTCGACCGGCACCTTGTAACCTCTAGTGACGCTAAACCATTGGTCGAAATCAGGTAAACCTTCATCCGTTTTTTCCAGTATGGGAAATTGTCTCCGTTGAATAGGGAGGACGTAATGTGTTGAATCCTTCAACTTGAGTCATTTTTAAACTGCACACAATTAAACAAATAGACAAGGGATCCCAATACTTGATCTTGGATTAACAGTGCGGAATAAAATAAAAGGAAACTAAAACTGAATTGGTGTTGCACCAATTCAGATTAATTGCAAAAAAAGGATTCAAAAAAGGTAACACTACCAGTTTGGAATACGACGAAAAACTAAAATTCGAAAAAAAATTAACCAAAAAATAGGAAAAAAATTTCACCCTTGTCTGATTGGTGGTTGCACCAACTCAGAGCGGTACATGCTCTGATACCACTTGTTGGATCAATGAGTTTCGATAGAGGGGGGTGAATAGCGATTTAAAAATATCGTAGAGTAAGCACGCAGCAGAAAAAGGAAAACCAAAAGAGTGCAACGCTAACACAAGTAATCTTTTACTTGGTTCGGAGCCTATGTCAACTCCTACTCCAAGGTCAGTACTCGTTGAGTACTTTCGTTGGGCAATCACTAATAATTCGAAGAAATATTACAAATGCAGTATATGAATTATTTAGTAAAAGAAAGCTGACAATAAAAAATAGAAAAAGAATAGCACTTGCCGGAGAGCATTCGCAGCGTCGCAAGAGCACAGAATAGTAGATCGTCAGTTGTTGAGTTGTCCCTTTGTTTCAGCTTTCACCCTCCTTATATAGGAGGTTCGGGGCGCCCAGATCCCTTCAGGGTGCCCTGAATATGACTTAGCCGAGGCAACTAGCGTGCTCCACGTGGCGAAGCGACGTTGTGGATAAAACTTAACTCCAGACGCTCGGACCCTTGTTTTCCAGCAATCTTCTTCCTGCAAGAAAACGTTAGTCCGAGACAATATAAATTATATATCCTGCAAAACAGAGTGTTAGCATAATTTATAATAAAAACGGAATAGTAATTAGATTCTGTCTCCTAGAGACCGGAATCTAGTCACGATCTCGACTTAGATATCCGAAATGGATCTAAATCAGATCGACGTCTAATGTTCCCTTCCCGGGAACGTGTCATCACAGTCACTCCCCTCCAGTGACTTACCTGCCAGACGTCCGGTCAGCCCTTCGATTCGTCTGGACTTCGTGTCAGCTATCCGATCAGCCCGTCGACCTAGCTGGACTTCGTACCAAACGTCCGGTCAGCCCATCGACCCGTTTAGACTTCGTGTCAGCTATCCGGTCAACCCGTTGACTTAGCTGGGCTTCATGCCAAATATCATGTCAGCCCGTCGACCTGCCTGGGTTTCTCCTGCACACTCGATCTGAATGTTAAATAACAACGAAACTAACTTAACCTATTTTGTCATTCATCAAAACTTGAGTTAGACAGTTAGTGCTAACCGCACCAACAGAAAGTGGATACCACCGCTCGGAACTCATTCAGCGCCGGGCGCCACAGAATGACGTTGTAGGCTGACAACGCATCCGCCATGATGAAATTGGTCGTCCGTGTCCTCTTCAGTGGCTCGTCCTCGAGCGAGACGGCCAAACACAGTTGGCCAATCGACAACACTTCGTTGCCAGTGAACCCATAAAGTGGAGTCGTCATGGGCAGTAAATCACCTCGGTCGATTTGCAGCTGATCGAACGCCTTGTTGAATATAATGTTCACCGAGCTTCCTGTGTCAACAAAGGTACCATAAATAACATAATTAGCTATTACCGCTTGAATAATCAAGGCATCGTCATGGGGGATCTCTACCCCCTCCAAATCCTTCGCCCTGAAGCTGATCTTAGGTCCTTCGACCTTCTCCTTGCTGCAGCCGACCGTGTGAATTTCAAGCCGCCGAGCGTGCAGTGTTCTTGCTCGATTGGAATCACCACCAGTCGGACCTCCGGCGATCATTCCTATCTCCCCCCGATCGGCGTTGCTCCTATTTTTCTTCCTCTCGAGCTGAGGGTCGTCTCCGTTCGGCTTGCCCCCGAATAGGACTTGGATTGTTCTGTTGTTGAGATTGATTGCGGCGTGGTTTAACCTCTATCCTTTCACCTTCCCTTTGCCTAACTGATTGGTGCCTATATCTCCGATCGAGCGATGGTGATTGACGATACTGCCTTCTTGGCATCGGTCTGTTAGTCAGGTAGCAGTCTCAGGTATTATGAGTTGTCGACTGATGGAAAGAGCAAAACATCGACATCCATAGTTTGCCCTTGGAGGCTTTTGGGCGTCCGACACCAACGTGCTATATGGCATGCATCCTAGGCTCATGTTGTGATTGAGTTCCTCCCAATCGGGGTCCTTTAGGAGGCTGATGGCTGCTTAGTTGACGCCGCTCGGACGCCCCCACTGGTTCGGCAGGTGCCTCTTTTTTCCTGGCTGCTCTTCTTCTACATTGATGTATTTATTGGCTCTTTTTTGTAGATGGCCAAAGTCCTTTGGCAGCTTTCGAATGAGTGATCGAAAAAATTCTCCTTCAGTGAGCCCCTAAGTGAAAGCGTTTACCAATACATCCGAGGAGACCGCTGGGATATCTATCGCCACCTGATTAAAGCGTTGGATGTATGCCCTTAAGGCCTCTATGGACCTTTGCTTAAGTGAGAATAGATTTACGCTCATCTTTTGGTGGTGGCGACTGCTAGTAAAGTGATGCAGGAAGGTCGTTCGAAAGTTTTTGAAGTTGTGGATCGAGCCGCTTGGCAAACGTTTAAACCAACGTTGTGGCGATCCAGATAAAGTGGTGAGGAAGACTCGACATTTTACTACGTCCGTGTATTGGTGCAGCGTGGCCGTGTTTGTCAAACTTGGCCAGGTGGTCGTCGGGGACGGTCGTCTCGTTATATTCCCCAATCGTCAATGGGGTGTAGTGCTTCGGCAGAGGGTCATTTAGAATCCCCTTTGAAAATTGTTGATTGACCTGTTCGGGCAAGTCGTCCTCCCCGTGTTTTCTTTTTCTTGTGTTTCGAATGAGTGCCTCATTAGAGGATGATCCCCGATTTTTATCCGCGCGATCCCTCTCTGCTGGAGCCCATAACAGGGCTTGCGCATTAGGGGCTTCCCTATAGGTGTCGATCGACATCTTGTTCAATTCCCGAGTGAAGTGTTGTTCAGTATGCCGCCCCACTATTGAGGCTATAGGTTCTTGCACTTGACGATCAGCTAGCTCTTGTTGTTGTTGCTCCACTATCTTTGCCGCTCGAGCTTGTATCAATGCGTCGAGCTCCTCTTGCGTTAGCGTTACCGTCGTGAATCATCCAGCGTCTTCCCATCTTCTCGTTCGGATGCAGGCTATATTCCCACAAACAACGCCAAAATGATCCTGTCTGAAGACGCAAAGCTGGAAAGCCGGGGAGGTGACAGTTCCGCTGACGGGATGAAGAGCTCATTCCTTTTCGCAAAACAAAAACCAAAACCAGGGAAGGGGTCCCTGGTGTTGGCCCTCCGACGCTCAAGTTAGAAGTAGGAGAGGAAAAAAAGTAAGTATTAAGGATAAAGATTTTTCTTATCTTTTTTCATATCTAGCATCCCCTTTTATACCATTTTTAGTGATCCTCCATCTTCCCTTATGTAATGATATTGATTATTCACAGAGGTTATCTTTGTTTTGTCTTATTCTCATTTAATGATAGATTGAGTGTTCTATTTGGTTTTCTTTTTTCTTTTATTAATTATCTGTTTTTTTCTCTTTTATTATTTTATTGATTCATTATGTGTATAATACCAATGTCATTCTCCGAGTTAGACGGATGGCCCGCTCGGTTCGGGATCCCGGTCCGCTTAGTTTGTTCTTCTATCGACCGAGTTAACTATACTTATGTACTCAGATGGCCGATCAGATAAGAATCCTTCCGATCGGTCGATAAACCACTTCTCGTTCGAGTGTAATCGAGCCTTGCTTAAGTCCTGATGTTAATTGTCTTAACTTTAACTTACACCGTATATAGTAATTGACTTATACGAAATAAACTTGTCCTTATCGCCACATCAACACATAAATAGATTCTCCTCTCCTTGAAGTTCACAAAATGAATAATCATTCCGTTTATCACTCTACCTATTTATATGTTTGATTTTGTTCATGGTAGCTTTTACTGATACTGTGTTAGTCTTAATCCATGACTGCAGATTTAACTTCACACTATAACAACTACTATAATCCATAACTGCTATATAGTCGTACTAACTATAAAATTATAATTACTGTATATCATTTACAGATTTATTATGATAAAAAGATGTATACATTCGTTTCTAATGTCTTCATCAATCCGTCATTTACATATTTGTTGCTGCTATAATACATCACCAATTACCTTTGATTTAAGATTTATAATATATGTCAAAGATAATAATAAGAATAGTGTATTAATATAAACCTAAATAATAATTATGTCATTTTATAAGACGAGCTATTGGATCCCAATAAGACTTTTTTTGATAAAAAAAAAAAACATGGGTGTCTTTTGGCAATTTAGAAAAGAATAGCGTTCTTTTAAATTTTTGCCCAATTATGTTTTGGTCATTGGGATTTTTATGTGCAAATACTTATTATTTCCTTGTATTAATTTTTACAATGAAACTAATCTAAATTTACTTAGCCGATATATTCTTAAATTGAATCGGTTGAATTTTTTAATTATATTAGGTTCGAAATGTATTATTATTATTATTATTATTATTATTATATTTTAGTTGATATCATGTATAAATTTATATCGATTAATTCTAAGATGATTAATCCGATCATACGAAAGTTTTCTATCGACTATCAAGATAAATTAAAAAAATACCGATTAATTTTAAGATAACTAATATGGTTGCACGGAAGTTTTGATATCAGGTATTAAACTTACACCGATTAATTCTAAAATGATCAGTCCAGTTATACGAAAGTTTTCCATCGGTGATCAAGATAAATCATAAAGACACCGATTAATTCTAAAATGACCAGTCTGATCATACGGAAGTTTTCTACCGGTCACCAGGATAAAAAAAAGGACTCACAGGTAACGGGCGAGATCAACCGTCCATTAAAAAATTTATCCATTAATTTGTCAAAGATAAAACTCAATCTTTAGATATATGAAAGACTGAGAAGATGTTCTGCCACTGCATTATTGCCCCGTAGCACATTGATTTTATATGATCCAAGGTTTACACGTCTGTTAATAAAGGGAGAATGAAAACCGAGATATTATAAGACTATGCTATCATGTTACTAGTCCCCTAAGCTTGGTATGTGGTAAGATGCATAGTGCATTTACCGAGCAACCAGCATTTAATTTTTATGCATGACGTATTTATGATAATTGAACTATCAGTGAAACTGAGACACCATGTCAAAAGTAATCATGCTTCTTGAATTTACCTGATGGTTGGAATGTAAAGTCAGACCCATGCTACGTCAAAAGTCATCGTGTTTTCTGAATTTATTTGGTCGACAAAATATGGGTCAGACTGATTACTCTAAATATTTGATATATATAAAAATTATATTATTAACAAAGTGGCAGATATAAATGGGCTCGGCCTAATTCCCTATTTAGCCATTACAATTCAATGAGGCCTCAGTGAGCCCCAAAAAGTGGGTCGGAATCCAACCCAACTCGTTTAGCTTCTAAATCATTGAAATATTTGGATTTTGAGTTTGCTCACTAATATCTAATCCCAAACTCCGATTGCATATACAAATTTTTTTTGAGTACATTTTATTTTTTTGAAAAATTTAGATCGTGTCAAATAACTGTCCCAAACTGACCACAACTATTGTGCCGCGTGGCACTACGGTACAGTTCTTCGGACTCCAGTCCTTACCGACTCCACTGCTGTAACTTGTTCCGCGATCGAATCTTAAAGCCACACCTTGTTACGAGACAACGAATCGGCGACGTTCATTGACTCGTGCTGACCGTTGGATTCTCTGGGCGGGGCACTGGATCACGATTGTAAATAGGGCCGCCGGTGATCACACCGAAAGACGGGAACATCGCAAGAAAAGAATGTACGCAATTTGTACCCGGTGGGCCTCTGACAAAATTTAACATGAGAGTTGTTTGGATTGGCTGACTGATCTTTGGGTAGGATTTACAGGGTAACGACAATGGCAGTGAAGCGTGGGATCAGAGTGATCGACGGCTGGAATGACAAGGTGATCTCACCGCAGGGTCACGAATTAGTCCGCGACGATGCCCAGTGCTTCTCCCGCACGGACCACCCTTTTTAATCCTCCCATTTCCGTTGCCCTAATTCTTCTACGCTTCACCCTAGCGAGCAGCCACCACAGCACGAGTGAACCTTGCCGCCTCCCCTGCCTCCGACGATGGCCGACTTCAGGAATGCCGACGACAGCCGCGGCCTCACCGTGGATCCGCCGCCGCCCCCGAGTCACAGAGGTCGTCCCGTCTTTCCTTCCGGATTGGGCGTTGAAGCCACGGGTTCCGTGACTCATCTTTATCCTTTGATTCCTGTGCTATGCCTTTCGTGTATCTGGTTACGCCTCTGGATCGCTGTTTCCTTTTCCTCGCACCAAGACGATGCGGTTCTAGTATAGGGTTTTCAGTTTGCTTCCCTCAGTCTTTTCCTGTGTTCGATTCACATGATCTCGTTACCGTGTTCTTTGTTCTTTGTGTGATAGTGTAGGTGATGTTGTTAATTTTGATCGTAGATATTTTGATCTCGTACCCTAGACGTCGATCTTTCTACTGTAGGAAAAGAGAGAAGTTTGAAAATGTTGATCTTTTGCTCGTAGTTCCTATTCTTCCTCGCTTTAGTCGTTCACTGTACATTGTCGTGCTCGATTTGCCTCTCGGAGTAGAAAATGAGTGAGACAAAGGGATGACCTGGTACGACTACACCTGGCTAACTAATAAAGAAGGGAGTTCTTTTGCGTAGTTTTTTTTTTTTTGTTTTTGTGAATTTCGGGTGTAATCTCAAAATGAGTGTGATAAGAGGGGAGTTTGGTAATTTCCCCCATGCATTCACTCAATGCAATTTAGACAGCTGAATTCCCCACTAACGCTTTTCACAACATAGTCATTGTTACATTTTCTAGATCTTAGCACGTTCTTGAACTTCTCAAGAGTAAAGGTATACGCAATGACATTTTTTCTTGGCATGAGTCGTGATCAAAGTGGAGAAATTGAGGTGTTATTGTAACTTTGACATTTGAAATGTTATTTATAATTTTTTTTTTTGCCAACCCCACCTAGTGGGATAAGGGTTGAAGTGCCCATAGTGCTTTCAAGTAGCTGATTTAGTAATCTCTTCAATTTTTTAATAACTAGACATCAAATCAATCGCCTATTGAGATAGGTGTGCTTGTTTTTAACCATCACCCGATTAAGTTGCTGCTGGTCAATTTGCACAACCCAGAGGGCTACGGTCCACCCTTGTCAATTGGAATCAGAACACCCCAAGGCTTTGATAATATACATTTGGACAATGACACGCCATTGGGCGATTGATATCTAGATCACATGTTTTTAAAAGTGACATGTGGAAACATTTGCAATCTCACCCATGTTGGATGCTGTATCAAAGGCTGATCAATGAAGATCCATTGTTCCTTCTTATTGTCATCAATTCATTTCGTCTTTAAGTTAAATAACTTTGACATATTTTATTCTTGTATAATAACCTAAACAGTCAGTTGAAAGATGAAAACCATACCGTTATAAGCATCCCGAGTCATTGGCCATTAAAAAGATAAGGATCAGTCTTTGAGTTAGTAAATTGATCTTGCTGAATTTGCAGTGTGCTTATTTTAGGTTTGTTTTTCTGTAACTGGAGTACATTTAGCAAGTGAAATGTTTCATTTATGAACCAAAAGACTTATGAGTCTTGACACTATCCTTCCTGTAATTGGATTATTTTTCTGTGCAATCATTTTTTACTAACTTTTTTGTAAATGCAAATCTGATTTTTGCAGACAATCAAGGGTCTGAGAATTCTATACCTCTTTCTCCTCAATGGCTGTTTTCAAAGTCAGTTGATAACAAGGTTAGGTTTATGGATCTGTGAACAACATGATTTTCCTCTCTGTAGTGTAGATTCACCCATATGTTCTGCAAAGAGAGCTTCTGCTACGAATTATTATTCTTACTGCATTTGCTGTTCATATGGCATGATCTGTCTATATCTTTGGTACATGTTCAATATGTAATGTTGTGTCTACATATCTGCAGGAATTGGGCTCCATTCATGATAACAAGACAGATGATGTGAAGGCATCAGTGACTGTTGATGGTTATGTTAGTACTGGAAAGAAAAAGGAGGCCTTTAGGCCAATCTTGCATGATCCAGAAGGTGGTCGCCGAGACCGGTGGCATGATGAAGAGAGAGAAACAAATTCTTCCATTCGCCGAGACCATTGGAGGGAGGGAGACAAAGAGCTTGGTGATACACACCGAACAGAACGCTGGCCTGAAAATAACTCCAAGCATTCTGGGGAACCACGCACTGACCTGCGACGGGAGAGCAAATGGAGCACGCGTTGGGGACCAAGTGATAAGGAATCTGATAACTGGCGTGGGAAGTGGTTGGAGTCTAGCAAAGGCAGTAACCCGGTCCCTGACAAGACTTCATCATATTTCACTAGTCATGGAAAGGACATGAATAATCATGGAAAGGACACTGAAGGAGATGATCATTATTCTCGGTCATGGAGATCTAACTATGGTTTAGGCCGTGGGAGGGGAGACTCTAATTACAACCAATCTCAAACTCCTCTCAAACAGCCTAATATGCATGGTTATAGTAGAGGAAGAGTAGAAAATGGGATATCATCTATGTTTGTTGGTCGTGGAAAATCTAACTTTGGCACGAACAACAAGAACAGTGATACTTCTCGTGTTCATATAGTGGGTTCTTTTCATGAGAAGTTTGATGATACCTCTGGAGATCTTTCCAGCAAAAGATATACTAGGATAAAAATGCTTGATATATATAGGAAAACTGATATAAAGAGTATTAGATCATCATTTGATGAATTTGTTGAAGTTCCTTCCCTAACTCAAGTGGAAACATTGGAGCCCTTAGCATTTTCTGCTCCTACAGCTGATGAATCAGTAAGCAATTAGATGATCTCTTTGGTCAGAGTTTTTTTTCCCCCTTGCATCCCTTATGCTATTGATAATTGTAGGTCATCATCAAGGGAATTGACAAAGGAGATATTGTGAGTAGTGGCGCTCCTCAACTGTCAAAGGAATCTTCCATTGGGAGGTCTACTCCAGAAGCTGTCCCAGCTAGGCAGAGTAAATTAGGTGCCAATCTTTTGTTGTTTAGCTTTGTATAACTCTTTCACGTTGGATATTTTATGTTTATCATGCTCGCTCAGTTTCCTGTTTCTTTTATATTTATTGCATGCAGATAGTAAATATGACCTGCCAAATGCTGTGGATATTTATAGAGCTCAAATTGACAATTCCATGATGGAGAATTGCATTCCTTCTGAGAGCCCACCATACGATAAACAGCCATATCAACTCAGAAATTACACAATGCTAGATGCTACTCTCAGTAGATCTCGATCAAATTCAAAAGGTATAATAGATTTTTCATATATCCTTGTAAATTTCATTTTGTGTAGCCCTGTAAATTTCTTATTAAATCTGTTCTATTGGCAAAAATTATCTTTTTATTTATTTATTCTTTTTTGTTTCTTTCTATTGGATGGATATGTATTTTATTGGTTAAATCATTGATATTTGCTACTGTCTTTGTAGACCTAGATATTGTTTCAACAAATGCAGACGAGATGATTTCTAAAGATAGTACTCGGTTTGTGGCAGCATCATCTTTTGTTCCACAAAGATCTCAGTCAAGTGGGGACTATAAATCTGGTCCAGTATATGGTAGCAATGCTTTTTCCTCGGAGGTTTCTCTAGAGCATATGCGCCCCTCTCATCTACAGAAAGATATAGAGTCTAACACTGACGGAGTTGGTGTACATTCAGATGCTAAAAGCCATTCCTATATGAATAGGCAACCATCTGAATTAACAAAGGAAGCTTATTCTTTTATGCCCAAGGATGTATTGGTTGGCAGGAAGTTGCATCCCCCTTCTCCAGAAGATCTTTTACTATACTACAAGGACCCTCAAGGTCAAATTCAAGGTCCTTTTTCTGGAAGCGATGTTATTAGTTGGTTTGAAGCAGGATATTTTGGTATTGATCTGCAAGTCTGCCTTGCAAATTCTCCTGCTGACGCACCTTTTTCTTCACTTGGAGATGTTATGCCGCACTTGAGAGCAAAGGCTGGACCACCACCTGGATTTGGCATGGCCAAGCATGTTTCCACAGTGGATAGCACTCCTAAGGGTAAATTTCCAGGTCCTAGTAGCATTCTCACTGGGCTCAGTGAATATGAACAACGAGACCTAAGTATTGCTGCAGCTGAAACAC
The DNA here is from genome assembly GCF_018446385.1 of Zingiber officinale. Lineage (NCBI taxonomy): Eukaryota > Viridiplantae > Streptophyta > Magnoliopsida > Zingiberales > Zingiberaceae > Zingiber > Zingiber officinale. Next base: position 150,675 of record NC_055990.1, read on the forward strand.
AAAATCGGTTCTTGGAGTCTTTGATGTCTGACAATAATAGCAGTTCTGCTTCGGAAACCTTCTCTTTCAATAGAGGTTAGTTTTTGTCTGAATACATGTTCATATAACTGTCGGCAAGATCCTTGTGTGTTTTTTATAAGCACTGGCTTCCTCTTGTTCTAGCATTTCTTTGTGATACTTATATTTGTTTTAAGTTCAGGTTTGCCTGGTGTAGTAGGAGAAAGTGGGAGTGAGACAAATTACCTCTTGACACAAACCAGGTTGTTGGAAAGGCAAAGGTCTTTAATGAATCCTGTTTCATACTGGTCAGGTGGTGATTCATCATCAGCGCCCGGACCCAAAACAGATTTGGTTTCAGACTCTTCACCATATTCTAAACTATTTCCGTCAACTGTGGACTCTCCGGTCCAAACTCTTAAATCTCAGCAAGTTGACTTGCTGTCCCTTTTGCAAGCTGGTGCTGATAAGGCAGTTTCACGAACTGGTGGATATGGTGCATCTTTTCTTTCGAATTTTTCAGATGCTGCAACAGGAAATAATCCCCTTCATGCTGGCACTGAACATCAAGCTGAGGTATTGAGTATGCATTATAATCAACATTTGCCATCTCAGATACGATTTGGAGGTCATCAGCACAGTTTGCTGCCAGTAAACCAATCCTCATTACCTAATTTAATCTCTCAACATAGTGATCCTTCATTTATTCCACCAGATAAATTTCTTCCATCTGAGATGCACCAGGATCCGCGATTGCTAAGCTTGTCGCAACAACAGTATCTGCTGTCTCAACTTCATTTGCAGTCTCAGATTCCTGCTGCTCAATTACCTGTGTTGGAAAAGTTATTATTGCTCCAGCAGCAGCAAAAGCAAGAGCAGCAGCAATTTATGATACAGCAACAGCAGCAACAACAGCAACAATATCAGCAAATGCTTTCCAATGTGTTTTCCAGTCATCTGTCTCAGCAACAGTTCGGTGGTCCTTATGTTCAAACATCTGTTGCCATGCCAACAGGCAAGATAGCTACAGATCATGTTGTGCTTCAGAGAGGAAATGAACAATTACAGATTGGTCAGCAGATGCCAGTTGCATATGAAGGTAGTCGAGCATCGTATCATCCCAATACTAACCTACAAAGTTCCCTGAATGTTAGTTCACCGACTTCTGTACCTCTGTCTATCCCCTTTCCACATCATATCCTTGACCAAGGAATTACTTCAAACGAATCAGATACTCAATTTGTGATGGATAATGTTGCTACTCTTCCTGATACCAAAACAAAACAAGAGATGGCGGATGATTTGAATTTCTCTGAGACTCGAGGGGAGTCAGAGAAATCGGGTCTTGAATCCCAAAATATGACTCAGAGTTTGTGTGGTACAGAGAAAGAACAAGAGGTACCACAAGTGTCTCAGGCTCAAGATATTGCTCCCCTTGGTTTAGAGGACAGTCAATTATCTACTGATTTTGCACCTCCTATGACTGATCCAGTACATGATATCAATATTTCTTCATTAGATCTCAGTGACCAAAATGATCAAGCTGTCCCTAACAAAGTTGTTGAAACACAAGAAGTGAAGAAAAATTCTGAAAAGAAATCTAAGAAGCAAAAGAAATCTAAGGCAAAAATTGTTGTAGATGCAGGGAAAGGATTACCTATTTTTATTTCTAGCAAGGCATCAAACGTGGATACTGAAGTTGGTGTAAATGCCAATGAAGCTAAATCTGAAGTGCTGACTGATGTTTCTCTAGCATGCACTAATGAAATGTCTGAACCTCAAAGTCCCTCACTGGCATTCAATGTGAATCCTTTACCCAGTGGAACAAAAGATGAGGAAGCCAATGCGAATGTAGTTGCTACACCGGGTTCCAATCTGAAGGTATCATCAACTCAGTGGGCATGGAAATCTGCTCCAGGATTCAAACCTAAATCTCTTCTGGAGATACAACAGGAAGAACAGCTGAAGGCACAAAGAGGGATCAGTTCTGAAACTGTTGCAGTGACACCTGCCAAAGTTGTTCCATCTCCAGCCCCTTGGTCATCAATAACTAATTTCGAAAATAAGCCATCCAGTGATACTGTTCTAGAATCAAATACGCTCCTTGTGAACTCTGAAGATCCTCTTAAATCAAAGAGCAGGAAAAGCAATTTGCATGATTTATTGGCTGAAGAAGTTTTGGCCAAGTCAAATAAAGATATTAGGGCTTCTGCTGGCAATGCTCAGAGCTCACTTCTACCACTGCTATCACCAGGTCAGGCACATCTTGAAGCTTCTGCTGTTGATGACAATGATTTTGTTGAGGCTAAGGATACTAGAAAAGCTCGCAAAAAGGTATCAAAGTCGAAAGCTGCTGGAGCCAAGATACAACAACCAGTTGGTTCCGCTGAATTGTCTGCATCCCCATCAACTGTTGAAAAGGATAAAATTGCACGCCAAGTACAAGGAAAAGAATCTTTACCGGCTCCTCCTGCTGCTCCATCATTGGGGGATTTTGTTCTTTGGAAGGAGGATCAATCAAGCTCTGTTCCTCCACCAGCATGGTCATTCGACTCTAAGAAACAGCAGAGACCGGTATCATTAAGAGACATTCAGATGGAACAACAGAAGAGGTCTGGAACTATGCAGCAACAGCAGGCTCCAATACCAACAGCTAAAGTCCAGCCAAACCAGGCAAGTCGTGGAAGCGGGACTTGGCAGAATAGTGGAACATCACCATCTAACATTGCATCATCCCATCAGTTTGTTCCACAAGTTTCAAATCTGATAAAACCTAGAACTGAAGATGATCTGTTTTGGGGGTTGCCTGAGCAATCAAAACCAGAACTCAAAAGGTATATTTTTTCTTATCACAGTTCATATATTAGCATCAGAAGTGTATTCCAATTTAATTGCTATCATTGAACAATTTATTGTGTGATCTGTGAAGGCAAAATTACTTCTACTCTTCTGTTTTCTTCTCTTATATTTATCTGGTTTCATTTATTTAATCACTTCATCTATCTTATGATCTGTTCTTATTGCTATAATTATTTTTAGATTCTCCTATCAGTTTTCAGTTGATTTGATTAAAGATAGAGCATTCAATACTGTAGTTTAACCAATCAAATTGAATAGAGGTTGACATAGACCGAAAGTTGATGAATAAACATTGCGTTTTCATTAGTTGAATCGATTAGAGTTTAAAATGCATGAAACATTAATACAATTGAGAGCTTCGGACTTGGCTATGTAGATTTCCATGGAGGGATATATTGATTTATGCAGTTGAAACTCAAATAGCAAGACTAGCTCAGCTTCTGGTTGATGTTATGTCATAACAATTTGCTGTAGTTACACCTTGAATCCTGATACTTCTGTTTGTCCCTTCCGTCCACGAATACCAGCATTTATTTTGATCATTGCTAGGTATGGTAATGTGGTTGATATGATTGTTAAAAGTTTGTTAATCCATTTTGGTGAGTGTTATAGATATGGTTTAGGCAATAGTTAGTGAATAATAAAGTTAGCATGCCTAGTTGTTACTACTAGTTGGTTCCTCGCAATTCTTAATTTCAAATTTTTGGTGATTACATCCTGCTAGAATTTTTTTCCCTTCCTGTTTATGCTGGTCATATTTTCGTTTTTGATGCATGCATTTGTACTATTGCAATTTTTGATGTCCTTAAAATTTCAAAGATAATATTGATGAATTTATATCTAACAGGCCTGACTTCCCTCCAACCGAGAGCTCTGTCAGCAGGGCAGCTAAAGGCAAAGGAGTTTCTGGAGCAGGAACAGGGCAGAAGGTTGGAAGCAGAGGTTTGGATTATACTCTTTCCTCACCTTTGCCCATTTTGAAGGGTAGGGGCGTTTCTTCAAAGAACTCAGGTAAAGAAACTATCCATCAATTCCACCAGGGACTTGCTTGTAAGAGTTTATGTTTCTCACCCCCTCTTTGTTTTTCTCATATGCAGAGGCGATGGAATTCCAAGATTGGTGTGTTAATGAGTGGATCCGGCTCACAGGGACGAATGGTACTTATTAGAACTTCCAAAGATTTGTTTGTTTTTCTGTGCCCCGAAGTAATCGTTACATGAGTTTTCATTCGTGCATCAGATACCAGTTTTCTGGAATTTTGCATAAAGCAGACAACGTCTGAGGCTGAGATGCTATTGCGAGAAAACATCGGTTCTCTGGATCACAATCATGATTTCATCGACAAGTTCCTCAACTACAAAGAGTTCTTGCCATCAGATGTCCTCGACACTGCTTTTGAGTTGCAGAAGACCCACCCTATTTCTGTGGAGGACTACAGTCACCGGAATTCCAATGCCGTAGCTGCAGCAGCTGTTCCTGATCCTGATGAAGGCACAGATGATGCCTTCGATGGGCAACCCAAAGGACGGGGGAAGAAAAAGGGGAAGAAGGCGCACAAGGTGAGTTCGACGCTCTTGGGGTTTAACGTTGTCAGCAACCGCATAATGATGGGCGAGATCCAGACCCTAGAAGATTAGGATAAGCACTTGAGGATTAGGGCAGACAGGACCTAGGGTTCTGAGTGTACATACCTATTTATCTAAACTAACTCTTTTTTTTTTGTAAATTTCTTCCCATCTTTTTTACTGCTCTTGACTTGAAATGTGTCATGTATTTCAGAAATACTTGAAACTTCCAAGAATTTTTTTGCAAGGAAGCATCTAAAGACTAAAGCAAACCATGGCTCTTCTTCAAAGCTTTCTTCTTTGCTCTCTCCATGCAAAGTAGCTTGTTCCTTTGCAGGCCTTCACCGGAGTCAAGAGCAAGCAGCCATCGAATGGCGAAGATTAAATCACGATCGGATCCTAGGGCTGCTAAAGGTTCCTTACTGAGCACGAAAGCTTCTCTCCCGTGAGTTCCTCTCGGGATTCTCCTACCAACCCTTTCTTCTTGGCGACTCTAGCAGTTTCTGTGTTCCGATCCCATTGAATTCGCGTCAAAGGAAGACTAATTAATGAGCACGATTTTAGTGCAGACTGAAGAGAGGTGATGGTAAATTGGTAATTGAGTACAGTTGAGCAGTAGAAATATCTGCTATATGATATAAAAAAACATATCTTGTCAATCTAAATCATGATCTGTGGTGCCAAATTTGTCCCTCATCATCATGGAGCTTCGCATTTCCACTTCCTCTTTATTGTCTCCTCACTGGCCAGCGATGTGATGACTACTGTTCTTTTGTCTTTTCCTTTTTCGTTCCCTTCTCTATCGCTGGTTCTTATGCTGAGTCCGTATAAATTTAACAAGTGCAAATTAAAGGCATCGGCGCTGGAGAAGTAGAGAGGAAGCGGCTAGAGTAACGCAGGTGCAGATTCAATTGTACTGAGTCAGTGTAAGTTTTTGATGAAGGAAGCAGCAGGGAGGAGGCGGCAGAGCGCGGCAGCGTCGCCGTGCGCGGCGTGCAAGCTCCTCCGGCGGCGGTGCGTGCAGGGCTGCGTGTTCGCGCCCCACTTCCCGGCGGAGGAGCCGCGCAAATTCGCCTGCGTGCACAAGGTGTTCGGCGCCAGCAACGTCAGCAAGCTCTTGCAGGAGATGGCGGAGCAGCACCGAGGAGACGCCGTGAGGAGCTTGGTGTTCGAGGCGGACGCCCGGGTGCGCGACCCCGTCTACGGCTGCGTCGCACTCATCTCCTCCCTCCACCGCCAAATCCAATCCCTCCAGGCTCAGCTCGCCCTCTCCCAAGCCCACATCCTACACCTACGCATGCGTCGCACCGCCGCCGCTCACCTCGCCTCAGGCGACCACATCACTTCCGCCTCCGCCTCCTCTCTGTCATTGGAAGTCGATCAGACGGCTAGATTTTACTAGCTTCGCTTCTATATCAATTAACATCTAGCTACTGAACTTCATGATGATCTATGTAGATATGCTTGAACTGGAATGTAACGCAGAGCATCAAAATTTATGTATTCTCTCGTCAATTCAAGTAAGATTTAGTGATTGATCGGTGAGAAAATGCATAAAGTTTGAAGGTCACTAGCTAATCGATTAAGCAGGAGAGAAATTAGCAAGTGTTTTCCAAAGCAACAGAGTACATAATTATAGGAGACGTCTGATACGCAAGCAAAGTCAAAACTAGCTAGGAAGCCCCCTCAAACTAATGCCATTGCCATTGTCGAGCAATTAGTGGAAGTCCCTCGCCGGAGCGCCGCCTCCGTCGGATGGAGCGGATATGGCGAGGTCCGGCCACGCCAAGTTCCCGCCGGCTCCGCTGCTTCCTACCCGCCACGCGTCTCCCGGCTCGTCGAGCAGCGAGTGGGACCAAAGCAAGGCGTGGTGGCCCAGGCCACCGAACCCCATCTCCTCCGCAGCTGCCCTGGCGGCGCCGCAACCGAGCCCCAGCCCGAGCCCCAGCCCGAACCCTGCGCGGCTGGGGACGAAAGCCTCCTCCATACCGAGCAGCCCGGCGCCGCCGCCGGGGAATAGAGGGCCACCGCGGCCGGCTGGCGAGTCGGAGGCTGCCACCGCATCAGTCGATGCAAGCGGAGGCAGGGCTCGGAACTCGGGGGCGCCGGCGGGAGCCGGCGAAGGGCGGAGGCGCTTGCGGGAGGCGCCGCCGATGGGAACATTGCGGAGCGTGCCGCCGAGCGTCCAGTAGCGTCGGCAGGACTTGCAGAAGTGCCGGGGCTGCGACATGTTGTAGTTGTTGTAGTAACAAAACTTGGTGTCCCGCGATTCACACCGCGGGCACCGCTCCCTTCCAGCTCCCGCAGCCAGCGCCGGCTCCCCCTCCGCCGCCCGCCGCCGCCGCGACTCCCCTGTCTCCACCCCCATCCCGCTCCCCTTACAACTCACAACGAAAGCTTGATCTTTCACTCCCCAAGTAGCTAAATCAACCACACATCAAGGACGATCGAATTGAACAAAGCCGCAAGAAGGTCGGAGGAGGATTTATAGAAGGCAGAACAAGAAGAGGGGGAAGTGGTCTCGGGATGCGCGGTAGAAAAAAAAAAATAGCCGAACATATTCGACGTCGTTGTCTCGGTCTGTACGGATTGAATTCAAAAGCTGAGCCATGGAAGTGGAAGGCGGAGGAGGGAGGAGGGAGGAGGGCGTTGGGAGGAGGGAGGGAGTGGTCCGTACGCTGCTAGCTACACGGCTTAACTTAATTTCAGAGGACCGCGATTAGGCGATGAGAAGCCGCTGTCTTCGCCTCCAATCCCTTGGCTCCTTCCGCCCACTCCACCGCATCGATCCTTTCGATTACATGCTCTCTCTTCCCCCACCATCACCACCCCCAGCAGCAGCTCTGATCAGTTCGATCCACGGCATGCATGCACGAAACCAGAGCAGAGTCGCGCAGAGGACGACAGTGAATATCTGCTGAAACTGCTGCCGAAGCCCTGGCAAGTATGCATTGCATGACTCTCGAAGAGGTTTGAGAACGCGCCACCATTGTCGGTCGATAGCTAGCACCAGCTGCTGCAATTTGGCCGCTAGCATTTTGGAATTTGCTGACTTGCTGCCCACCGCAGCTGCTGAACCAACATCTGTCACTGTTCGACATGCAGCAGCAACAGTGCATGGCGATTCGACACTATGCCACTCCAAAATTTTTGTCTCTGTGCGGGTCCCAAGGAGGAGACGAGTCAAGGAAGTGGATGGAATTGGGAGAAGCAGCGGGACGTGCTCGCGAGGGATGGAAAAAACTGATGGTTCAGGGAAAGGAGTAGAGACGCTGAGTACGATATAGAGTCGGGTGTGTTTTCAGTTAGGGAGGGATGGCCATGGAAGGAGGAGACGAAGATGGCGGTGCGAGCATGAGCCATGGTGGCGCTTCAACAGTAGATGGTGCCATGGTGGGGGTGTGTCGCAGTCTATGAGGTAGGACAACAAGTAGGTGCTGTTAGGTCTCTGTCACTGGAATAGCTTGGTGCAGGAGACATATATATGGATGGCTGCCTTTTTCCTTTGTAAACATATAGCTAGCCTACCAAAATTCAAACATAACACTGATTGATTTTGTGTTTATTATCATTGATGTGTCGGATAGAGCGATCTGCATGTGGCAGAGCCAAGTTAAAATTCAAACCGTCTGATTAAATTGACCCAGACAACCGACTCAATCTTATTCTTAGGGGATCAGCTCAGTAGACTCCACTTACACGTACCATCAGACTCCTCCCACTCGTAACATCCGACTTCTTCAGTTAAGTCACCCCGGACTAATCTCCTTCGGTGTGAAGGGAGAATATGGGAGCTTGATATACGGAGCTCGACTTCATCTTCCACTCGACCTCACCTTCTCATCCGTCCCCACCTCAAGCTCATATCCTACATGGCTTGTCGGTAGATAATAAAATGACATAACTACTTCATTCATGAACCGTTTCTCTTGGAAGACATGGAGAACGGGAGCACACGCTTTGAAGCATGTAGGTAATGAATGTGCACATCCACGATGAGCGTATACATTCATCTCTTTAAACGGTCGTCTACTACCGTAAGAGCATGTATGTGTAGACATACACATTTTAACTCTTCTCCTCTACAATTTTTCTCATTCTCCAACCCTAGTGCTATCTTGAACAAACCAGAGCCAAAATCTGGTTTAATTCAATATTTTTCTCTTTCTCCTCTACAATATTTTGTGAACTTAAACTCTATGAACAGATTAACTCAAAACAAGTCGAGAAAGATATTACTCTTTTTGTAGGTTCTCCAAAAGAAGATAAATAGAAGAACAAACCATAGCCAAGATTTGAATCTGACTCATAAGACAAAGAAGAACAACTCATGAACATGGTCAAAAAATATTCATAAGAAGAAAGAACAACTTCTTGAAGAAGGACCTACAAAAGGTAATCAAGTTAAATGACACAAAGGCGAAGATCACATCCTATGGGTGTAACAAGAAAGGACATTACAAGCACGAGTGTCCAAAGGTGAAAGACGATAAATCCAAAACAACCAGAAAAAAAGGCACTCAAGGCGACGTGAGACGAATCATCTTCAGAAGAATCCGATGTCGAATATCTGAATTACCGCGCACTGATCACAACAGGATCGGAATCAGAAAGCGAGTTGGAACAAGACGATGAGTCCGAGGATGAATCAAGCATGAGTCCGTACTCGTTTATGAAGGTTCGAACAATGTATCTTCTATCATAACCTCAAAATTCTTTAGAATTATCGCATATTTAAATAAAAAATTAATTAAATATAAAAAACAAAATGAAACGCTCCTTGAGGAAAATCAACACCTCAAGGAACAGATTGAAAATACAAATCTAAATCAAGTTGTAAAACTTGAGGAGAAAAACATAATATTAAAGAATGAAATTAACAAACTTAAAGGATTGTTAGAAACTTTTACCACTAGATATAAAAGCTTTGATTTAATTCTTAAAATCCAAAAAGCTGTATACAATAAATCTAGGCTTGGATACAAATCCAGCTCAACAAATAAAATATTTATATCACTTATAAGCAAAAATAAGAAACAAACTAAAGCTTGGGTTCCGAAAGCGTACCTTACCACGCAAGTAGGACTCAATAAATTTTATATACCCAAAACTGAAATTCATTATCTAAAATCAAATTCAACTAAACCCATTAATTCAAAACTAAAGAATCAAATAATAAAATAAAGTCAAACAAGTTAAACTCAAATAAATCAAATAATTACTATCAAGTTTATTATAACTATAAAAATAAACGACATAAATCTAAAATATAAAAACTCAATAATTCAGGGGAGACTCCAAATTAGTTGACACCTCCAAAATATTAGTGTACCTGGTTGTGTAAGTAAAATTAGATCAAATAAGGACAAAAGTTTAACTTGAAAAATAGCACTAGAGAAGTTTTGGATGATAGTAAATTAGAGAAGCTCTGTCTATGTATGTCTAAGAAGATATGACTTCGACATGTTATATTTGGCTTAGTAGAACTAATTGAAGCTACCCTCTACCAATCCTAGCTAGTTAGACCAAAGTTTTGTTAGTAAGTTTAGTGGATAGGACTATTTGGAAAACCTCGAAGGTATAATTACTCTAATGATGTCCAGGTGACTCACCATAGCCAAGAAGTTTATCTGAAGAATGCCTATTTATTGAACCTAAAGCTAAACTTGAATCTAACACAAAATTAAACCAAACTATGAAATTCAATTGAACTCATCTCACAAAATCATAGGATCCCTTTTTTCTGAAAATTTAGACTAGTGAGATGAATAAGGATAATTTAAAAGTAAATTAAATCTAAATAATTAAACTAAAATCAAATAATTAATTCATTAAAATTTTGTGCAAATAATTTTAAAGATATTGCTTGTGTCTGAAAAATCTTAGATTAAGGGGGAGGATATTTATTCGAATAATTTTAAAAATTCAAGGAAAATTTATTTACTTATATTTTCTAAAAATGTCCTATTTGGTTAGTTTTCCAAAATTTATTTTGGCCTTAGCTTAGATCAAACCCCTAGAAAATATGATCACATATAATCATGTCCGAAAGTCGATGAGATGGAAAGCTGGGGATGTGGACGCTCCACTGATCGCTTGTAGACTCCACTCCGCCCTACAAAACAGATGACGTTAGTGCCGAGGCAGGGAAGGGGTCTCCGACGTTGGTCCTCCTGTTGGAGTGTATACTGAAAGCCTAAACTTTTGTAAACATTTATTTTGAATAAAGAATCACATTTGATCAAATTATCTACTTTTGTTTGTAGTTGTTCAATTAATTTATATTCTAGATAACATAGTATGTGGTGTCACATGCAGAAGATGATGTTATCAGTACCTTATAAATTATAAACAGTAGCTCACGACCAAAATGGAAAAGAACAAACCATTGGAAGGTCGTAGTGTAATTAGGAATTAGTTTATCTTAACTATATAATTACACTAGTACACTTAGAGTGTATTGAGTAGGACCATTAGAGGTAGTTTCTTTTATACTGACTTTATAAAGAAATAAAGACCTCAGTTATTATGGAAGTGTGTGCTCTTAATCCTAATATAATAACAAGCACATGTATTTGATATTTATTTCTTTAATTTATCAAAGGGTGAGATTTAGTTCGATGAATCAATAAACCCGATAAGTTGGGAAATGATATCACTTATAGTGTGTGTTGTTGATTATAGAAGGAAGCTGTGTCCTAGAGATACTAGGTTGATAATGTCCCCAAGAGGAGCTCATAAGGATTGTCATGTTAAACCCTGCAGGTGGACTTAGTCCGACATGATGATAAAGTTGAGTGGTACTACTCTTGGACTAAGACATTAATTAAATGAGTTGTCAGTAACTCACTTAATCAGTGGACATTCGATATCTTAAACACAGGGGGACTAACACACTCATAATAAGAAGGAGCCCAAAAATGTAATTTGGGATTGGTGCGGTAGTTCAATAATAGTTCTATAGTGGAATGAATTATTATTGATAAAATTAAGTTGTGTGTTCGGGGCGAACACGGGATGCTTAATTTTATTGGGAGACCAAAACCAATTCCTCCTCTCGGTCCCTATCGTAGCGTCTTATTTATAGAATACTATACCCACCTATACCCACCTTCATACCCATGATAAGGGGGCCGGCCAAGCTAGCTTGTGGTTCAAGCTAGGGCCGGCCAAGCCTTGGTTTAGCTTGAACCCAAGCTTAGGTGGCCAGCCCCCATTAAATTAAAAGAATTTTAATTTTTAATTTTTATTATGTGGAAGATATAATTTATTAAAGAGAATTAAAATTAAAATATCTCTCTTAAAAATGATCTACAAAAGATTAAAGAAAGAGATTAGATCTCTTTCCTTATTTGTAGATTGAAAAGATATTTTATTTTTTCTCTCTGAAAATTATTCACATGTTGAAAAATTAAAATTATAGAAATATCTTTTTATCAACCATGAAGGGATTTTAAAGGGAAATTTTATTTTTTTAAATTTCCAAAGACAAATAAGGAAGTTTTAATTGTTGATTGAAACTCTCCTAATTTATCTATTTGAGGTGGCCGACCATGATTAATTGATTAAGAAATTTTATTTAATTTTTCTTAATTAATTGTTGTCAAGTAAAGTTAAGAAAATTTTATTATAAATAAATTTCCTTATTTGCCAAAGCCAAGGAATATAAAAGAAGGGGTTGGGGTGCCTTCATGGGTTACAACTTCTATTGTTTTCTCCCTCTTTTCCTTGGTGTTGTGGTCGGCCATCTCTTCTCCCTCTCTTCCTCTTTATGGTGGCCGAAACTCTTCTATAGCTTGGAGCTCTTGTGGTAGCCGGATACTACTTGGAGAAGAAGAAGAAGAAGGAGAGAAAGCTTGCATCTCTTAGAGCTTGGTTGGTGGTTTTTCTTCATCCTTGGCGAAGCTTTTGTTTTGGTCGAACCTTGCAAGGAGGAGAAGAAGGTGCTTTGGTGGTTTCTCATCTTGGAAGATCATTGCCCACACAACGCCCGAGGTTAGAAGAGCAATACGGTAGAAGATCAAGAGGTTTTTCTAAAAGGTATAACTAGTATTTTTTCTTTCCGCATCATACTAGTTATTTTTGGAAATAATACAAAATACAAGAGGCTTACGATTCTAGTATTTCGAATTTATTTTCGATGTAGTGTTCTTATGTTTTCTTCTTTTCCTTGTGATTTGATTGTTCCTTTCGGTTAACCTAAAGCTATTTTAGGAAATTAAATATTAGCCTTCCTTAAAAGGTTTTGTCTAGTCGGTGGTGGTTGCTCCCATATCCAAGAAGGTCATGTGCCTCGCCACGTCAGTACTGGGAACAAATTATGGAAATTAATATTTAATGGAATTAATAACTTAGGTGATTTGGATCGAACGTGTTAAATTCCGCAGGAGATCCAAGTCTAAACCTAAAAGAACAAATAGATTAAGTTTTGGATCAAACGTGTTAAGTTCCGCAGGCGATCCAAAATTTAATTTAAAAGAACACATGGTAGCTAGGAAAAAGGTTCAGACCTTTGTACAAAATTTTTGTACAGTGGAACCTCTAGGTTTTCCGAGTAGCAACCAACACCTCTGACGCTCAAGTCAGTCACCGGCGATGAAGCAAAAGGCGGAGCAACAAGAACGAACACTGTAGCGCATATAAAGTTCCTGTAGCGCGTGTGCACGCTTCCCCAAGCGGGCGAGCGTCTCAAAGTTTCTCCTGACAAGACTTGTCAGCAGTGGCGTAGTCAGGATTTTCAATTAGAGGGGGCGAATTCAACAAATTTTAAAAAATAATATAACACAGAAAATGTATAATAAAAGTTATATATAAACTTCATATGTTTTTTACAATATCACTCTTCGAGATTTCATATTTTGAAAATCTTGAATAATAGCTTCATTATCAATGGTATCAAACACATCTCGCTCAATATATGATATCAAACAATCATTTACCATATCATCTCCCAACCGATTTCGAAGTGAGGTTTTGATTATTTTCATTGCTGAAAACACTCTCTCTACAATTGCAGTTGCAACAGGTAATAGCAATGCTAACTTCAAAAGTAAATATACCAAAGGATACAAACGATGTTTTTTCAATTGAACCATCCTTTTAGCAAGCTGACTAATCCCCACAACCTCAGAGAATTGATTGCTACTCCGCATATCAAAAATAAAGTTATCAAGTTGGGGCTCAAGATGCATTTACTCCATTGGGGAAAAATCAGATGGATAAAACTGAGCAAACTGAAGTAATTTTCTCTTATCATAAGTAGAGAATAAATTTGATGGATCAAAACAACTCATACACAACAACAACTCCGTGTTCACCTCGTTAAAGCGACTGTTCAACTCCTGAAGTTGCAAATCTATCACTTCATAAAACGTTTCAACACGATAATAGTGAAGATTTGTCTTCCTTCAATATTTCATCGTGATCTCCCATGAAAGACGAACAAGTCTTCCATGTGCGGGGTGACTACCTCATACTTAACACAAAATAAAGAAACTTCATTCAGTAACAAATCCCAACCATCATCTCTCATAGTTTGCAGTTGATGTTTGCTTGATCTTACAAGAATCATGGCATTTACAATGTCTTGATCTTTTCTTTATAAAGCTTGCGACAAATCATTCGTGACTCCCAAGATATTCTTCATTAAGTGCATCTGAAATATAAATTCATATTTTCCAATCAATTCCAACAGATTATTTGCTTGTGCCCTTTGCTTGTGATCTTTTCCCTCCTCTTCAACAAATAAAAGGACATCAATAATTGAAGGATACAAATGTATCAAACTTAACAATGTATTATAATGTGAACCCCAACGTGTGCTCCCAGCTCTTTTTAATGTCATCTCTTGATTCATACCTTGTCCAGTGAAGATATCACCATTGCAAATTCCTTTAATAACTTTTTCAAATTGTTTCTCACGAAGTATATCTCTTTGCTTGCATGAGGCTCCAACAATATTGTTCAATTGTGCAACCACATCAAAAAAAGTAGAAATTCTTATATGATTTTCAGCAACAGCTACAAGTGTAAGTTGCAGTTGATGAGCAAAACAATGAACATAATAAGCAGAAGGGTTCTCCATCATAATTAAGCTTTTTAAACCATTGAATTCTCCTCTCATATTGCTAGCTCCATCGTATCCTTGCCCCCGCAAATTAGATATAGATAATCCATGTTGGCACAACAAAGAATCAATAGCAGTTTTAAGTGATAAGGCATTAGTGTCGCTTACATGTACAATGCCTAGAAAACGCTCAACAATATTTCCCCTTTCATCTACAAACCGTAAAGCAACTGCCATTTGTTCTTTAACAGATATATCACGAGCCTCATCAACTAATATAGTAAATAATTCATCACCGAGATCTCCAAGAATAGAATTAGTGGTTAAATAAGCAATGGATCTGATAATATCTTTCTGAATATCAGGCGATGTTAATTTGAGATTTGAGGGAGCATTGTCTAGTGCAACTCTATTGATATCCTCATTATGGTCAGCAAGAAATCTTAACAATTCAAGAAAATTACCATGATTGAGTGAGTTTGTTGATTCATCATGACCACGAAATGCTAATCCTTGACGTACAAGAAATCTTATACAATCAATTGATGCTGTCAAACGAACACGATAATCGATAACTACTTGACTAGACTGATTGACCAAACAAGTTTCAATATGTTGTTTTTGATTCATTAAATCATAAGCCGCCATCATGCACCTGTTGTGAATGCTGCTCTGATTTCCAACATGTTCATTAAATTTTTCTTTCTTTCTCCAATTTTTAAATCCCTCAGTAACAAAAGAATCACCACCACTTTGACCACCATGATCCGCTTTGAATAAATAGCAATAAAGACAAAAAGCCACATCTTTTGCAATGCTGTATTCTAGCCAATTAGGATGAAGACTAAACCATATAGCTTGAAATCTTCGTTTCTCTTTGGGACAAGAACGCCAAGGAAATTCATGATTTTTAGGCTGAAAAGGACCTTTTTGCAAATAGTAACGTCGAACAATCTCCCTTTCATTAACATTATACTCAAGAATGTGCTTTCTTAGCCCAGGATCACTAGGATACTCATTTGAGTTAGCATCAAGAGGAGCTGGTGGAGGAGGCGGAGGAGGAGGAGGTGGTGGAGGGGGAGATGACTTGTTTGAAGTAGGTTCATCTCGTATTTTCTTAAAATACCTCAACATTGTTATTTCACCTAATTTATCATCAACATAATATTTTAGAAACATAATCATCTAATTAATGACTTTGTTTTCAACAATTTATATTCAAAAACAAATAATAAACGAAATTGATAGAGAGTTAATGATCCCTTATTTTTCACACATATTGGTAGAGATATAAAGTCAAATGTTTACATTATAAAAACATATTTTTCTAGTTATATGACTATCTAATTTTAATTCTTATCATAAAGATGATTCATTTTATATGCATGTTGTTATTATAAAATATTGGTGTAAATTATATGGTAAGTCTATTCATGGAATAAATGATATGATTCAATTGATCAAATTTTTGAATGATCATTAATGACATTCCTCACATTCATATAACAAATCAAACATCAAATGTACTTATTACCTCAATATATGCAAACATTTAACATACTTGAATAACAAACAAAAATATGAAAATATGCAAAATTAACACTACATATTTTTTTCAATACATAAATTCGTAATCGAAAGAAATCAAGTAAGAAAATTTTACCTCAATCAAAAGACATTTATTGTGGAGCGTCGGTAGTGTTGTCAGCAAACGATAGCAGCGATAGCGGCGAAGCAATGATGGCAGTGTTAGTAGCAAACGATAACGACGTTGGTAGCGGCGTGCGATGACAGGCCGAGAATGACGTAGATGGCAATGGCAATGTGTGACGAAGGATTTTGAGGGCAAAATTAAAATTAGGGAAAAATAAGATGAGAATTAGGGGAGGAAGAAGAACATGGGATAGAGGAAAAAGGAAAGGGTAATAGTGGAGGAAGAAGAAAATGGAAGAGGAAAAAAAATAAGATTATGTGGGAAGAGGCTTCGCCGATAGAGAAAAAACAATGAAAAGGGAAAAATAAAAAGCTTTGGCGGCGGAGAGAAAAAACAAGAGAAATAGAGAAACAACTTTTTTGGACAAACGAGAGAGAGATTAAAACACGATGCAAGGTTTTGACTTTTGATTGGAATTTTCCATAAAAGTCCAGATACTTTTAGATTTATAAAAAAAATGTTTTTTATTTTATTTTTAATCATATTAATTTTTTTTCTTCAAATCTGAGAGGGGCGCCCCCCCCCCCCCCCCCCCCGCCCCACAGTAGCTACGCCCCTGCTTGTCAGTAAAGTGTCCCTGATACAATACCTTAATGAGCTGAGCATATATCTGATGTGATAGTGAAAATTTTCATCGTACGATCTTCTTGTCAACCATGCCCGGTGTCAACGACACTAACTCCCAAAAGGATATCAAGAGATAATCACAGTGGGTCTTCAATGGTTGTCTGGCCGACCGGTTAGGTCGCTCGGCCAAATCTCCTTCGACCGATCGTCCTTAGATGACCCTCCCTGTGCCAGGCCGGGTTTGGTAGGCGGCGATCTCCGTCCGAACGAGTTCTTGGCATGCGACCATCGTCAAGTCCGGAATCCAGGCCGAGCGAGGTAGCTGCTCGGCCAAGATTCTACCTATAGTCTTCTCTTCCGTTTGGCGTCCAACAATAGACTCCAGCCTTTACCCTCCTTATATAGGAGGTTCGGGGTGCCTGGAGCCTCCAGGGCACCCTGAATATGACGTAGCCGAGCCAACCAGGGCGCTCCACATGGCGAAATGACGTTGTCGATAAAATTTCACCTCCGAGCGCCCGGATCCCTCCCAGGCTCCCAGACCACTCTTCTCCAGAAAATCGTTCTCCTGCAAGAAAGTGTTAGTCCGATGTAAAATACAAATAATATTATCATGCAAAACAAAATATTAGCACAGTTTAATGTTAATAAGTAGAGTATTAGCTAGATTCCGTCTCTTCGAGATCGGAATCTAGTCATGATCTCGACTTAGCTATCCGAAATGGTTCTAAATCGGATCGATGCTTAATGTTCCCTTCCCGAGAACGCGTCTTCACAGTCACTCCCCTCCTGTGACTTACCTTCTCTTACCTGCCAGACGTCCGATCAGCCCTCCGACCCGTCTAGGCTTCGTGCCAGTTCTCTGGTCAGTCTGTCGACCTAGCTGGACTTCGTGCCAAACGTCTAGTCAGCCCGTTGACTCGTTTGGACTTCGTTCCAGACATCAGGTCAGCCCGTCGACCTGTCTGAGCTTCTCCTGCACACTCGGTCAGAGTGCTAGATCACCACAAAACTAACTTAACTTATTTTGTCATTCATCAAAACTTGAGTTAGACCGTTAGTGTTAACCGCACCAACAATCTCCTCCTTTTTTATCAATGACAACCTGGTTAAGTTAGTGAAAAAATATATAAGTAAAAATAAGCATAAGGTTGTTAAGTTAGTGTTTTAAATTTTTTGTTGTTCTTGTTGTTTGTTTTAACTAACTTAAACACCTAACCCTCCCCCTTTGACATTCATCAAAAAATAAACATAGAACAACTTGTAATTAAAAATGCAAGGTAGAAAAAAATCCAGAAATGCAAGTCAGATTACCTTGGGGGAGTTGAAAACATAGAATATTTTATTTAAAATATTAGTTAAAAAAAACTGAGTTTTAAGGCTTTAGAAAAATAACTTTTAAACTTGTCAAAGTTTGCAAATGTAGCCTACTTTTTAAAAATAGGCTTTGCAAACGTAATATAATATTTTTTTTTTTAAAAAATGATTGTTAGGGCTAAGTCCAATTTTCAGGTTTTCAAAATTAACTGAGATTTTATTTTTCAAGACTCAGTTTGTAAAATCCAATTTTCAGAACTAAGTAAAATCACTTTTTAAACCAAAGTTTGTAACCTCTAATTTTCGAAATATGTTTCTAAAACCAAGTAGCCTATAATTTGCAAAATGAAGTATGAAGAAGCTAAGTTGCAAAACAGAGTAAAGTTTAAGCTCGTAAAATTAAATTTTCAAATATAAGTTTGTAAGTTCCAAATTTTAAAAGTGATTAATTGAAAATAACATTAATTTTCAAATCTAAGTTTAAACAATTTTAACTTTCAAGATTAATTGAAAAAACCCAAAAAAAAAAATTAAAAACACTTAGTTTTGACTTGATTTAAAAAGAGATATTTTTCAAAAATTAATTTTAACATAAGAAAAAAATTAATCCTCCCCCGAACACTTAGTTAGTGTTAAACTGATTTGAAAAGCAATATTTTTCAAAAATTAATTTCAAAATAAATATAAAAATAATTAGTCCTCCCCCTGAACTTGACATTACAAAAACTGTCTAACCAGTTAGCTACTCACTGACTATTAGAGGATAACAGCTTTCACTTGGTTAGTCAAGTTAAGTCTAATTATCATCAGTTAGTGTTTGACTAAATTGAATGACTTAACCAGATTAATATATGTTTGGTATTTAACGCCCAGATTTATGTCGATGCACTGAAATAAGCATCTTAAGTCTAGACAATTTGCCTATGCATCTCAACCCTTTCTATGTTCGGCAATCACAAACAAGGGAATCCTAGGGTGTTGGTGAGATGCTCAAATACTAGCCCTAGGGGAACATACTTTTCTAAGGAATTATTCTAGTCTAAGGCTAAAACATATTTAAAATTCTAGAAATGGAAGATTTTTAAGAAAATAAAGATTTTATCCTAGAATTTGAAAATACTAATTTTGAAAACAATTTTTGCAATTTTAGTATCCTAGTCTATTAAACACATTCCTAGTTTCCTGCGTAGATTACTAAACTCACTTTCAGGGAGAGGTTTGGTAAATATGTCAGCTAAGTTAGATTTGGACTCAATGTACTTGAGTTCAATATCTC
This sequence comes from Zingiber officinale, assembly GCF_018446385.1. Lineage (NCBI taxonomy): Eukaryota > Viridiplantae > Streptophyta > Magnoliopsida > Zingiberales > Zingiberaceae > Zingiber > Zingiber officinale. The sequence continues at coordinate 170,036 of NC_055990.1, forward strand.
CTTTAGTGACATGATCCCTGATAAAGTGGTGCCTAATTTCAATGTGTTTGGTTCTGGAGTGATGCACAGGATTTTTTGTTAAATTAATTGAGCTAATATTATCAATTAATACTTTTACATTTGTAATGTTTAAGTTAAAGTCTTTTAAAGTGTGCATCATCCTTAGTAGTTGGGCAACGCATTCACCTATGGCTATGTATTCTGACTCAGTTGTAGACAGAGCAACACAGTGTTACTTTCTACTAAACCAACTGACAAGTGATGGACCTAGTAGTTGACATCCACCATTTGTGCTCTTACGGTCTAATTTGCATTTAGTATAATCTGAGTCAGAATACCCTATTAATTCAAAATTGTTAGTCCTAGGATACCAAATTCCTACATTTGTTGTTCCTTTAAGATATCTAAAGATTCTTTTGACTTGAGTCAAATGAGATTCTTTAGCACAGGTTTGGTATCTAGCACACATACTCTGTAACGCCCGAAAATTCTCAAAACCTAGGTCTAGTTAGGGATGCGCGCATAGCACGTACAGTTGCCGGGCCCATCAGCAGCATGACTATGTATTTTCATCTATCTATGATAAATAGTTTTCAAAACTCACAAATCAGTTGTGTATACAGTTTAAACTCAGTTTTAGCTTGGTTTTAGTTTTAGCTTAGTTCATGCTTCAGCTTAGTTTTCATTATTGATATATATGATAGTTCTATGATTAGTTTTGATTCCCATGTTGTATGATACTATGTCATGCTCTCACCTGTTCAGCACATATTTCAAATAGCATGTTTTCAAGGCATAAATTGCATCGTATGCATGTTTTGTGAGGTAGATGGTTTCTTACTAAGCGTAAAGCTTACAGATACTTCTTTCCTTATACTGCAGATAAAGGTAAAGGAAAGATGGATTAGCGGAGGCTGGAGGTTAATGCGATGAAGATGTGTCTGGATGGAACCTGGAATAAAGATCTTGGAGAAATTAGCAAACTAAGACTTTAGTTTTATATAGTGTTATTTTCCACATTTCTAGTTATTTTAATGCCTTGAATTGTGAACGATTTGCTTAGATTGTTAGTACTCTTGCTCATATTCCTAGTTAGGTGTTATTGGTATGTTTCCAGCTATTATAGAACTCCTGTAGGTGAGTTTGGCACGAAACAGTGCTGAAATCAGAGGTTTGCTGCGAAATCAGAAACCCCAATCAATCAGCTGATCGATTGGGGGCCTTCAATCGATCAGCGGATCGATTGGGAGCCTGGTTCCGCGAACAGTAAGCTTCTGGATCGATCAGCCGATCGATCCAGTCGCAAACAGAGAGTTCAGGGATCGATCGTTCGATCGATCGGGAAATCGCTCCCGCGAACAGAGAGCTCTGGAATCGATCGCTGGATCGATTGGCCAGTCTGGATCGATCAGCCGATCGATCCAGAATATTACCCCAAGCACAGTAGCAATCTGAATCGATCCATGGATCGATTCAACAGCTTGCAATCGATTGAGTTCAATCTGGATCGATTGGGAAGTAAGGTTTCGACCAGGAAACTTTGTAATTCAGTTCCTTGACCATAGGGGATGTAGGATATGCCATGTATACCTTAGATTGCATCCCTCAGCACATGTAAGACCAAGAATTTGTATTAGCTTGGCAAAGTTTTAAATTGGTACAGTTTTCCGCACCTAGACCTAGTAATGGTCATGGAGATAGCTTAGCACAGCATAATGTGACGGTCTGGCCTTACAGCCTAGCCAGGAAAAGGCGGGTCGTTACATACTCACTGCAAATAAAATATTGGATCGACTTGCAGTTAAGTACAGTAGGCTACCTATAACACTCCTATAGTATTTTAAGTCAACTGGTTTTCCATTTGGGTCATTATCTAGAATAGTATTAACTGCCATGGGTGTTTTTATTTCTTTAATTAGTATTTTCCATCCCGAATTTTTTAAGTAATTCTTTGGTATATTTTTGTTGATAAATATAATTTCCTTCATTTGTTTGTTTGATTTGCAATCTTAAAAAGTAAGTTAATTTTCCTACTAAACTTATTTCAAATTCTTGTTCCATTAAGTTTGTGAATTCCTCTAAAAATTCTGAATTAGTTGAACAAAAAATTATATCATCTACATAGATTTGGGCTATAAATATGTCCTCTTTTATTATTTTAACGAATAGGGTCGGGTCAATTTGACCCTGGTTAAACCCTTTGGATATAAGATAAGAGGTTAACCTTTCATACAAGACCCTGGGTGCTTGCTTAAGTCCGCATAAGACTTTCTTTAATTTAAAGACATTGTCAGGGTGCTCTAGACATTTAAACCCAGGTGGTTGGCCTACATAGACCTCCTCTTTGATCATCTCATTTAGAAAGGCAGATTTAACGTCTATTTGATACAGTCTGAACCCTTTATGGGCTGCATAACTGAGTAACATTCTAATGGACTCTAGTTTCGCTACTGGGGCATAAGTTTCATTATAGTCAAGTTCTTCAACTTGACTAAACTCCTTAGCGACTATCCTAGCCTTATTCCTGGTAATTTCCCCAGTTTCGCTTAGTTTATTTCTAAACACCCATTTTGTTTCTATTATTTTCTTATTTTTGGGTGGTGATACTAAGTCCCACACTTCATTACGTTCAAATTGAGCTAGTTCTTCTTGCACAGCTATGACCCAGTCTGGGTCAAGTAATGATTCAGCTACAGTTTTGGGTTCAATTTTTGAAATTAAAGAAATTTGACTTAGGTTCCTAAAAGATGACATAGTCTGAACTCTTAAGTCTGGATCACCAATTATTTGATCAATTGGATGATTTGGGTTGACTTTTATAGTTCTAGGCGGTTGATTTTCTATAGGTTCTTCTTCTTCTTCGTAATCATTGGTTCCTTCTTGATTACTATTTTCTTGAATAAATTCAATTGGTTGAGGTTGAGTTTATTGTTTGGATTCCTCAAATTGTACATTAGTAGTTTCTTCAATTCTTAATGTAACCTTATTATATATTCTGTACCCCCTACTATTTAGGGAGTATCCTACAAAAATTTCATTTTCTATTTTAGAGATGAATTTTTCTAAGTGTTCTCTTGTGTTTAAGATGAAGGTTGGACACCCAAATACTTTAAAATATTTTATATTTGGTTGTTTATTATAATAAATTTCGAAAAAGGTTTTATTATGAGTTTTGTTTAGTGTTGTTCTATTTTGCACATAGCAGATTGTACTGACAGCTTCTGTCCAAAATTACTTGGGTAAATTGTATTCATTTAGCATAGTTCTAGAAGCTTCGAGTAAGGTTCTATTTTTTCTTTCTACTATTCCATTTTGTTGGGGAGTTTTAGGACACGAGAATTCGTGATGATATCCATTTTCAAGACAACATTTATTAAAGTTATAATTTTTAAATTCTCCCCCATTGTCACTCCTAATTCTTTTAATTTTGAGGTTTTTTTCATTTTCAACTTGTTTGCAAAAGTTTGTAAAAATTTCAAAAGTTTCATCCTTATTTTTTAAGAATTTTACCCAAGTGAAACTACAATATTCGTCTATTATTACTAGACAATATAGACTGTCATTTATTGGCTTGACCCCATGAGAGTCAAATAAGTCTAGGTGCAAAAGTTCTAGAATTAAATTGGTTTGTGTTTGATTAGTTGGTTTGTGAGTAGACTTTGTTTGTTTACCTTATTGACAAGCTAGCATTACATATTGTTGAGTCTAAGTTTGGTAATTTTGGTAAACCTCTAACTAATCTATTTAATTCACTTATATTTCTGAAATTAGTGTGTGATATTCTTCTATGTCATAACCAAGTTTCTTCTTTTTGTGTTAAATAACACTTAATTGAGTATGTGGTTAAATTAATAGCATAAATGTTATCTTTTCTAAATCCTTGTTGACTTATCGTAGGATTATCTAGGTGTTTGATTAAACATTCTGAAGATAGGAACCTAACCTTATACCTAGTGTCACACAATTGACTGATATATAGGAGATTATAATTGAAATTTTCAACAAGTAAAATATTTGTAATAATAAAGTCAATTTTAAGCTTAATATTACCTATGCCAATTACCTTGAGTTTGTCATTGTTTCCAAAGGCAACTGTTCCTAAACTTTTGTAGGTAAGTTCAGTGAATTTGGTGTGATCTCCAGTCATATGTTTGGAGCAACCACTGTCCAAGATCCATTTGGTTTCCTACAATAGGTAGGAATTGAGGGTTAGTCTAATTTTGTTTAGGTAAGAATAATAGTAAAATAATAATCATTATTATTATTATTATTATATGTGATTATTCATGTAACAATTTTTTAAAAGTTTTTAAAATAATTTTTGAAATACTTTTTAAAGTTTTTAAGATAATTTTTAAAGTTTTTAAAATAATTTTTAAAGTTGTTAAGATAAGTTTTAAAGTTTTTAAAATAATTTTTAATATACTTTTTAAAGTTTTTAAAATAATTTTTAAAATACTTTTTAAAGTTTTTAAAATACTTTTTAAAGTTTTAAAAATAATTTTTAAAGTTTTTAAAATAATTTTTAAAATACTTTTTAATTTTTTTAAGATAATTTTTAAAGTTTTTAAAATAATTTTTAAAATACTTTTTAAAGTTTTTAAAATAATTTTTAAAGTTTTTAAAATAATTTTTAAAATACTTTTTAAAGTTTTTAAGATAATTTTTAAAGTTTTTAAAATAAATTTTAAAATTTTTAAAATAATTTTTAAAGTTTTAAAAATAATTTTTAAAATAATTTTTAAAGTTTTTTTAAAAAAATTAAAATAATTTTAATTTAATTGAATTTATTTTAATTTAAATTTAGTTTAATTGATTTAATTCAATTTTAATTTAATTGAATTAATTTTATTGAGTCCTTAGTCATCTCACCCGATGTACGTTTTCAATCTGGGAATCCTATAATTTTGTGAGATGAATTAAATTCAGTTTTAGGGTTTGGTTTAATTTTATGTTAGATTCAGGTTTAGCTTTGGGCTCAACAAATAGACATTTTTCAGATAAACTTCTGGGCTATGATGAGTCACTTAGACATCATTAGAATAATCTTGCCTTTAAGGTTTTCCAAATAGTCTTACCCACTGAACTTAATACAAAACCTTGGTCTAACTGGCTAGGATCCATAAAGGGTAGTTTCGGTTAGTTCTACTTAGCCAAATGCACCAGGTCGAAGCCATATCTTCCTAGACATGCATAGACTAAGTTTCCCTAACGTACTATGATCCAAAACTTCACCAGTACCATAAGTCAAGTTAAACTTTGTCCCTCTCTAATTAGTCCTAATTACCCTGCAGGGTAGGTTAGTTTGAGTTACCCTGTCGGATAGATTAATTTTGGAGGTGCCAGCAACTCTGGAGTCTCCCCCTAAATTATTGGCCTTTATTTTTTATTTTTAGTTCTTGGTTTATGTCTGTTCTTTTTATAGTTATAATTGACTTAGTGATATTCTAAGTCTTGGTGGGGTTTAAAATATTTAGATTTTGAATTTGTTGGTTTAGGTTTGTATTTTGGTTTTTTAGTTGATTTATTTGATTTTACATAATATATTTTTTCTTTGGGTACGTAGTATTGGTTAAGTCCTACTTGCGTGGTTAAGCACGCTTTCGAAACCCAAGCTTTACTTGATTGTTTGTGTTGGGTTATTAACGATTTAAATGTTTTATTTGAACTTGACTTATAGCCAAGTCCGGTTTTGTTGTAGATTGCCTTTTGATTATTTAAAATTAGATCTAAATTCTTAGATCTTGTTGTAAATTTTTCTAAGAGATCTTTTAATTTACTAACTTCTATTTTTAAATTTCTCTCCTCGAGTGTTGAGTCTTGAGTTGAATTTGAATTTTTGATTTGTTCCTTGAGATTTTGATTTTCCTCAAGGAGAAATTTGTTTTCTTTTTCTAATGTAATTAATCTACTATTCAGACATGCAATAATTTTAAAGAATTTTCTATTCAAATTAAAGTTTACCTCGTCGGGACCTTCGTAAACGAGTATGGACTCGTGGCTTGATTCAGGTTCAGACCCATCTTCCGATTCTTCGTCCGATTCTTCTTCGAGGGTCATAAATGCGAGGTGGCTCTGGTGCTTCTAATCTTCGGTCTCCGATTCGTCCGAGGAAGAGTCGTCCCAAGTCTCTTTGAGAGCCTTCTTCTTGGATGTCTTTGTCTTGTCGCTCTTTAGTTTCGGGCACTCGTTCTTGTAGTGGTCCTTCTTGTTGCATTCGAAGCAGGTCACGTTCCTTGGTTCATTTGGAGAGTTGATCTTTTGCAAGTCCTTCTTGCTGAAGCTTTTCTTTCTCCTGGTGAACATTTTCCTTACCAGGTTCACCAGGTGTTCTTTGTCTTCAGAGTCCTGGTCAGACTCATCCTCAACCTCAGGCTTGTTTTTCGTCCTTTCCTTAGATGAACCTACAAACAAAGCTATACCTTTCTCGGTCACGATGTTAGTTTGCTCATGCAATTCTAATTCACAAAACAGCTCGTCTAATTTTAATTTAGATAAATTTTTAGAAATTGTGTAGGCATCCACGATAGATGCCCATAAATTATTGCGCAGAAAAGCATTTAACGCATACCTTATTAAATCCCGGTTTTCCATTTGATGGCCTATTGCGTGGAGTCCGTTGAGGATGTCCTTGATCTTCGCGTGAAGCTGACTCGCCGTCTCTCCTTCCTACATTTTAATGTTAAATAATCTATTTAAAAGCATGTCGCGTTTCGTTACCTTGGCGTCGCTTGTTCCTTCGTGTAGTTCGATCAGCTTGTCCCATAACTCCTTAGCGTTTTGATGTGGTCCTACCCGGTTCAGTTCTTCTTTAGTCAATCCGCATTGTAGTGTATTTAGGGCCTTGAAGTCTGTTGACGCTTTCTTCTTCATGTCCGGAGTCCACTGTTCTGGTTCCAGTGGGATTCCGGAGTTGTCGACCGGTGCCTTGTAGCCTCTGGTGACGCTGAACCATTGGTCGAAATTTGTCTTTAGGTAAACCTCCATTTGCTTCTTCCAGTACGGAAAATCATCCCCGTTGAACAGGGGAGGGTGTACTGTGCTGAAGACTTCAATTTGAGACATTCTGCACACAAGTAAAGAAATAGAAAAAAAAATCCCAAGACTAGGTCTTGGATTAGTAGTGCAGGATAAGATAGAAATAATTTAAGATCTGAATTAGTGTTGCACAAATTCAGATTGATTGCGACGAAAAAATTTTCAAAAAGGTAATAGTACCAGTTTAGAAAATTATGAAAATATGAAAATCGAAGAAAAAAGTAAAGAAACTAGTTTTACCTCCTGTCTGATTAGTGGTTGCACCAAATCAGAGCAGTACATGCTCTGATACCACTTGTTGGATCGAAACGTTTGATAGAGGGGGGGTGAATATCGATTAAAAATTCGAGAGTAAGCAGCGGAAAATAATTAAGCCAAAGCAGACACAGAGATTTACTTGGTTTGGAGCTTTTGGCGACTCCTACTCTAAGGCCCGCACGTAAAGGTGCTTTCGATGGACAATCACTAATAATTCGAAATAATTGATTACAAGTTAAGTACAGGATCGGAATTAATTAGCAAAAAAACAAGCTGACAAAAAATAAAAAAATTAGAAACGGAAATATCACTTTTGTCGGAGAGCTTTCGCAGCGTCGCAGGAGCACAGAGGAGTAGATCTTTCGTTGTTGTGATGACTCCAGCCTTTACCCTCCTTATATAGGAGGTTCGGGGCGCTTGGAACCTCCAGGGTGTTAGGATCGATGATCGCGGCTAGAGAGGGGGGTGTGAATAGCCGACCCCAAATCGTTCGTTTCTTTCTACAAATCAAGGTTAGCGCAGCGGAAATAAACAATAGAAACGACAACGGAGAATAGCAAACCTCAAACTCGTTGATGTAACGAGGTTCGGAGATAAACTCCTACTCCTCGGCGTGTCCGTAAGGTGGACGAGCCCTATCAATCCGTCGGTGGATGAGTCCTCGGAGAACCGGCTAATAAATACTCCTTGTGGGTGGAGAAACCTCGCCACAATCTCTTTGCAACAGCAATAAGGAGTACAACCGTAGAGAAAGCAAACAAGAACAATCGAAATGTAAAACCCTTTGCTTGCCTTCTCGTTGCCGACTGGAATCCTGATGAAGCGACAACTTCATCCAACAGCAGCTAGAAACCACGCAGAAGCTCACCCGAAGCTTCGGAAAGAACAGGAACTCAGCGGGAAGAAGAAGAAGGAAGAAACTGACAGGCCCTCGAACTCCTTTTATAACTGCGAGTAGACACAGAAGAAACTAGCCGTTGCAACAGCTAGGATGTGGACCGATCAGGCTTCATCGATCGGTCAGTGGGATCTGATCGGTCACAAGACCGATCAGGGCCCTCCTGATCGATCATGGAGACCGATCGGGTCCTTCCCCGATCGGTCCCGACCGATCGGGACCTTCTCCGAAGGTGATCTCCTTCGATCGTCTCTGATCGGTGCGGACCGATCGGGAACTCACCGTATACTATCGATCGATCATTGATCGGTCACGACCGATCGATAAGCAGCGAATACATTTGGTTCCGATCGGTCACGGACCGATCGATAACCGGCGTATCGGATCGGTTACTAGACCGATCCAGGTTTAGAGCTCCCCTAAACCCTACTTGGTCCTGAGAACGAGCTACCGAGCCCTCTCCGACTTCGTCCGGTCCAGAGAACGAGCTACCGAGCCCTCTCCGACCACAGTCCGGAGAAAGAGCTACCGAGCCCTCTCTGACTTCATCCGGTCCAGAGAACGAGCTACCGAGCCCTCTCTGACCACAGTCCGGAGAACGAGCTATCGATCCCTCTCCGACTTTCCGTGCCAAGTCTCCATTCTTGGACTTTTCACCAGATGTCTGGTCAACCTTGACCCATTTGGATTTTCCTTGCCTGACTTCACTCACCATGACTTCCAAACTGCCTAGCTTCACTCACTAGGTCTTTTACCTGGCTTCACTCACCAGGGTTTCCCATCTGCCTAGCTTCACTCACCAGGACTTTCTCCAACTGCCTGGCTTCACTCACCAGGACTTTCACTTTCACCTAGCTTCACTCACTAGGATTTTCACCTGGCTTCACTCACCAGGATTTCCCGAACTGCCTAACATCCCAGTCTTGACTTCCCAGTCATGTATCCGGTCAACCTTGACCTACTTGACTCTTCTTCATCCAACCTGATCAGACCCTGATCAGTATCTCTCCGCATGGACAACTGCACCTGCATTGTCTATGTCTACATGTCTTTCTGTATTGTCAAACATCGAAACCATGACCAAGGTTTACGCTTGGTCAACTAGGTCAACCTTGACCTACTGGAATTTGCACCAACAATCTCCCCCTTTTTGATGTTTGACAATACCTTTAAGTTAGGCTAATCCAATAGCCTCAACTTTCTTCATGCCACTAGGTAATGAAACATAAGTTACAACCTTACATTCTCCTTCTAAGAAGGCAACCTCCTTCTTAGATAATGAAGGCCTAACTTAAACCCTTCATTCTCCCCCTATTGGCACACATCAACAAACTCTCCCCTTGAAGAGCAAGTTATCGTTGTTCACAACTTCACTCGTTGTGATCAACAAACTCTCCCACTAACTCCAATGTTCTTCCTTGAACATTCTCTAGACATTCTCCATTCTCCCCTTTTTTGACACACATCAAAAGGAGTAAATCAAGGTCAAGAGTTTCTTCCTAATGAAAGTCCCATACCTTTCATTGAAACCCTTAATTTCCCCCTTGATACTAAATTCAACAATCAACTTAGTGATAATCCCATATCACTCAAGTCTTTAGGAGTAAAAACTCCCCCTAAAAGTCAACTCCTCCTTGACTAATAGGTAAAACTCCCCCTAAAGGTCAACTCCCTCTTGACCATTGCACCAACAATGTCTTGGAGAGTTTCAAACCTTTAGAACACCACTTCCATAGCTGCAATTTCAAACAAACAGTCGAAATTCAGCATTTGGCACGCTTTGATCGGTCACCAGACCGATCAGCCTTCACTGGATCGGTCACCAGACCGATCCAAACTCTCCTGGATCGGTCCTAGTGACCGATCCACACAGACCTAGACCGATCAGGAAACCTTCTGATCGGTCCACGACCTCTGATTTCTGATTTCTGAAATTTTCTTCTCCCGAAATTCAGAAACCTCTAAAAAATCACGAAAAATTCTAAAAATTGTAAAATTTTGAGGATACATTCCTCATAACATATACTATCATGGAAAAATAGTTTTCTATGAAAATAACTTCCATTTTTTAATCTTGATACAAAGTTCACAAGTCTTTGAAATAGCTCAAAGTTAACTCATCTTTGTATCAACTTGTTCAATGATGAATGCTATCACTAGAAAAGCTTCATCAAGGTTTCTCAAATCAATTTTGAAATGATTTTAAACCATTTAATTTAGGACCACAATCTTTGGGCTAAATGTACATGACTTGTACATAAGCTTTCCCTATGATCCCCAATTTTGAATTAGGCTCATCTAGGTATAAGAACTATGCACCTTGATCCTAACTCACAATCCTAATATCTCACACACATCTAAGGTATATCAAACACATCCAAGTCAATTTTGATGTGAGATATGGGTTTAGGTTAGCTTAATCTAAGTTCTCATGCATTTTTCTAAATAACAATTTGATCTCCATATCAAATTGTGTTTTAGTCCTTAAATCAATTTCATTGATCATTAATGCACAAGATGATGACATGGCATATAATTGTATTATAAATGGAAACATGTGCCAATGTCATGATGTTATTGCATAAAGTATGAAACTTAAATAAAGCATGACATTTAAATAACTTAAGCATTATCATGACATTTCAAATGATGATAAATTAAGTATGATGTCATGACATGACATATGGCAAGCAATATATGGCAAATAACATGTAAAGGTATAGAAAATACCTAACTCATTTTTGATCATTTTGCCACAAAATCCATATTCCTAAGTGTATTAGACCTAAAATCATATACTAAGGATTTTTAGATCACTATGTGCCAATTAGATTGACCCTAGAAAACTGTTCAATTGTGATTGGCACATCCTAAACACCTTAGGAATAATTTTCCATTTCATTTCCAAGGCTTGATTACGCCTTGAAAATTCCTAAAGTGACACCTTTTGCCATGATTAGGTTAACTACCTATTCAAGTAAGGTTGGCACACCCTAACTCATCTAGCGTGATGAAATCACGCTCCTAGGAACCCAATACCTATTGGAGCTCATTGGGTTCACTAAATATTCACTAGGGATGACTTCTCTAGCTACCCTCCTAATGACCCTCCTAGCCTTTAAAGCCTTGGTTATTTGGGACTCATCAAGATCCACTCTAGGGGTGACTCCCCTTGTGACCTTGCTGATGGTCTTCCTAGTCCTAGGTTTTGTTCCATAATCGAATGGAACATCATGGTAAGTGGGCTTGACCACTTGATACTTAGGTTTGTGACCCAAACCTTTCTTGTCCTTGGACTTGGGTTTTTGACCCCTAGACTCTAGAGTCAAATCCTCAAGAGCCTTTTCTAGAGAGTCAAGTCTTGACCTCAAGACTTGATTTTCTTTCTCTAATACCTCAAGCTTTAATTTATCATTTTTCTTTGAGGTATTCCTAGGCATATGTCTAGATGATTTTGGATTTCTACCTAGATTTTCCTTAGCCTTAGATGGGTTAATTCTAGGGTTGACATTTCTAGTATTATCCTTATCTAGGTTAACATGTTTGGCTCCTAAGCTCATGTACTGGTTCCTAAAGTTAACATGCTTATCATTCTTGACAATAGCAATAAGGCTACTAGCATGCATCCTACTAGAATTGCAAGAGTGTGCCTTAGAGATTACCTTAGGGTTTGCCCTAGCTCCCCCTATACATGTGCTCGATCTCTTGTCCTTGTGAGGTTGCCTCCCCCTCGGACATTGGCTCTTATAGTGTCCCCTTCGCTTGCATTGGAAGCACACCATGTGCTCCTTGCTCTTGCATATCGGGACTCCGACTTCCTTGACTTTTGGTGCCGGTGGAGTCTTCCTAATCCTCCTTGGACACTTACTCTTGTAATGTCCATACTCCCTACACTCAAAACACATTATGTGTAATTTATTTGAAATTGAAATGCTTGAGTTACCTAGGGTTGAGGATGGATGAAGACTTTCTTTTTCATCCCTTCCGGAGGTAGAAGCTTCTTCCTCTTGCTCCATTCTTGAAGAAGAACTCTCCTCCTCTTCTTCCTTAGATGTTGAGTAGCCCTCAACTTCTAATTCCTCTCCTCCATGATGTGAGCTACTTGGCTCACTTGACTCCTCTTCATGGCTTGAAGTGGAGTTCCCCTCATGGAACTTAGCCAAGTTGTTCCACAACTCCTTGGCATTGTTGTATCCACCTATCTTACATAGAATGTCATTAGGTAATGAGAATTCAAATACTTTCATTACCTCATCGTTGATTGTGGAATGGTGGATTTGTTCCCTTGTCCACTTCTTCTTCTCGAGTGGTTTTCCTTCCTTATCCATTGGAGGCTTGAAACCTAATTGAACACAACTCCAATTTTCAAGGTTAGTCATAAGAAAATACCTCATTCTTACCTTCCAATACGCGAAGTCGTCGCGGTCATAGAAAGGTGGAATGGTGATGTCTTCTCCGAGTTGATCCATCTCTAGCTTGTGCTCCCTCGGGTGTTAATCCGGCGAAGAGCGACCTCGCTCTGATACCACTTGTTAGGATCGATGATCGCGGCTAGAGAGGGGGGTGTGAATAGCCGACCCCAAATCGTTCATTTCTTTCTACAAATCAAGGTTAGCGCAGCGGAAATAAACAATAGAAACGACAACGAAGAATAGCAAACCTCAAACTCGTCGATGTAACGAGGTTCGGAGATAAATTCCTACTCCTCGGCGTGTCCGTAAGATGGACGAGCCCTATCAATCCGTCGGTGGATGAGTCCCCGGAGAACCGGCTAATAAATACTCCTTATGGGTGGATAAACCTCGCCACAATCTCTTTGCAACAGCAATAAGGAGTACAACCGTAGAGAAAGCAAATAAGAACAATCGAAATGTAAAACCCTTTGCTTGCCTTCTCGTTGCCGACTGGAATCCTGATGAAGCAGCAACTTCTCGGATCCAAGCTCAGCTAGAAAACCAGCAGGAAGCTTCGGCAGCGAGAGCTCAGCAGAACTCAGCAGGAAGAAGAAGAAGGAAGAAATACTGTACAGGCCCTCGAACTCCTTTTATAACCTGCGAAGTAGACACAGAAGAAACTAGCCGTTGCTACGCAACGGCTAGGATGTGGACCGATCAGGCTTCATCTTGATCGGTCCACAAGGGTCCTGATCGGTCACAAGACTGATCAGGCCCTTCCCTGATCGATCATGGAGACCGATCAGGTCCTTCCCTGATCGGTCCCATGACCGATCAGGACCTTTCCCTCCCGAAGGTGATCTCCTTCGATCGTCTCGATCGGTGCGGACCGATCGGGAACTCACCGTATACTCGATCGATCGCGATCGGTCTGGCGACCGTCGGATAAGCAACAGAATACTTGTTTGGTTCTTGATCGGTCACCCGATCAGATAACCCATATCGGATCGGTTACGGACCGATCGGTTAAGCTCCCTAAACCCTACTTGGTCACGAGCGAGCTGAGGCCCTCTCCAACCGTCGGTCCGAGCGAGCTACCGAGGCCCTCCGACCACGGTCAGGAGAATGAGCTACCGAGCCCTCTCGACCTAGTCCAGAGAACGAGCTACCGAGCCCCCTCTGACCACAGTCCGGAGAACGAGCTACCGAGCCCTCTCAGACTTTCCGTGCCAAGTCTCCATTCTTGGACTTTTCACCAGATGTCTGGTCAACCTTGACCCATTTGGATTTCCCTTGCCTGGCTTCACTCACCAGGACTTCCAAACTGCCTAGCTTCACTCACTAGGTCTTTTACCTGGCTTCACTCACCAGGGTTTCTCATCTGCCTGGCTTCACTCACCAGGACTTTCTCCAACTGCCTGGCTTCACTCACCAGGACTTTCACTTTCACCTAACTTCACTCACTAGGATTTTCACCTGGCTTCACTGACCAGGATTTCCCGAACTACCTTACATCCCAGTCTTGACTTCCCGGTCAAGTATCCGGTCAACCTTGACCTACTTGACTCTTCTTCATCCAACCTGATCAGACTCTGATCAGTATCTCTCCGCATAGACAACTGCACCTGCATTGTCTATGTCTACATGTCTTTCTGTATTATCAAACATCGAAACCATGACCAAGGTTTACGCTTGGTCAACTAGGTCAACCTTGACCTACTGGAATTTGCACCAACACAGGGTGCCCTGAATATGACGTAGCCGAGCCAACCAAGGCGATTCACGTGGCAAAATGACGATGCGGATAAAATTTCACCTCCGGGCGCCCGGGAGGGGGCGCTCTTCTCTAGAAAATCCTTCTCCTGCAAGAAAGAGTTAGTCTGAGGCAAAATGCAAATAATATTATCCTACAAAACAAAGTGTTAACACAGTTTAAAGTTAATAAGCAGAGTATTTGCTAGATTCCGTCTCCTCGAGACCAGAATCTAGTCACGATATCGACTTAGCTATCCAAAATGGGTCTAAGTGGGATCGACGCCTAATGTTCCCTTCTCGGTAACGCATCCTCATAGTTACTCCCCTCCAGTGACTTACCTTCTCTTACCTGCCAGACGTCCGGTCAGTCCTTCGACCCGTCTGAGCTTTGTGCCAGCTATCCGGTCAGTCCGTCGACCTACCTGGACTTCGTGCCAAATGTCTGGTTGGCCCGTTGACCCGTTTGGATTTCGTGCCAGACATCAAGTCAGCCCGTCGACTTGTCTGGGCTTCTCCTGCACACTCGGTCAGAGTGTTAGATCACCACAAAACTAACTTAACCTATTTTGTCATTTATCAAAACTTGAGTTAGACCGTTAGTGCTAACCGCACCAACAGTAATAATTTCAAATTAGTGGTTAGTACAAAATCTCTATTAATTATCAATTAATGCATCTATTATATTTGAGTAGCAAATAAAAAGATTTAGGTAGCAAAATATTGGTACATTTGTTACCTCTTCTTACAAGAGCTTCATGACTTCGCTGCATTGAATACTGAATAGTGACCATTCATTGCATCCAGCTATTTGTTCATCAATAGTGACAATTTCAATTCAACGGTTACAGAATCTCTATTAATCTTCGATTTGACATTCGACACATGCAGGCCATGTTAGTATACGAGTCAACTTGGTTCAGTACAATTCAGATTCTGAATTTGTAACTTTGCAGGTCCATGTGTGAGAGAGAGTCTCTCCTCATACATTTGTTTGTAACATCAATGCTTGTGAATCAATATAAATCAGCAAAGGTGTTTGGAAACTTTCAATGTGAAACTAAAATTCCATTCATAATAGGACATTTTTCCTCTCTATCATATATATATATATATATATATATATATATATATATATATGTATATATCCTCCACAACTTATCCTGAGCGATGGTGGGGCGACATCCAACATGGATGATCTGATGCGGGCAAAATTCATTTTTTTTTATTTTCTTCTCTCATCGGCATGCAATAATGTTTTTCTCTCTCTTACATGCAAACAACTCTTTTATCTCTTCTACATGCAAACGACACATTTCTCTCTCCTACTTACAATGTGGTATTAGTTTATACAGACCAGCATTAGCGTTGATGTTAGTTTATATAGACCAGTACTAGCGTTGGTGCTGGTTTCAAACCAGCATGGTGTTGGTCTTTAAAGACTTGTACCAGTTAGTGCTAATTTTAAACCAACACCACACTAAACCAATATTAATTGGTGCTGGTCTTTAAGACCAATACTGATTTGAAACTAGCACCAACCAGCACCAATGTGGTGTTGGTCTTTAAAGACCTACACTAATGTTGATACTAGTTTGTACAAACTATCACCACTTTTGCGTAGGAGAGAGAAAATGTTACATGGAGATGTGAGAGAATAAAAAAAAATTTAGCCGTGTCAAATTATCCATGTTAGATGTCGCCCAAAATTGTTTAGGATAAATTGTGCAAAATATCATTCTTTTTATATAGAATATATAGAATTATTACCCTACATATCCATTCGATGAGTGATTTTGGACGACTCAGAGTGAATCGGGACGATTCACTTTAAGTCGTCCAGAATCACTAGGAATGACAATTTTCCCCACGGGTTTGGGGCCCCTCGAGGAAAATCCGAAATGGGGATGGGGATCCCCGATTTTTCGGGGATGGGGGGGTTCGGGGCGGGTATGGGAATACTATCCTCATCCCCGAATCCGCTCCGAATATTATTATTATTAATATTAATAAATAATAATATGTTTTTTTAAAAAAATATTAATAATAGTGTTAATATTAATATTAAAATTTTTGAAAATATTATTAATAATAATATTATTAATATTGATATTAATATTAATATTATCATTAATAATAATTATTAAATAATAATAATAATAATATAAATTAAATTTAGAAATGAGGCGGGTATGGGAACGGAGATGGAGATTTGATCCCTGTGGGTTAAGGTTCGAGGAATCCCCGAACCCGAAAAAATGAGAACGGGACGGGGATGGGAATGACAAATCCGTCCCCGCTCCGTCTCATTGTCATCCCTAAGAATCACTCACTGAATGAGTGTATAGTGATCCTGTCCGAAAGCAGAATCAACGGACGCTGGGCGCGTGGCGTTCTCCGGTTGCTGACGTGGGTCTTCGAATGCTGGTGCGAACTTCCGGCGATCCTGCAAAGAAGTCGGGCCGGGAAGGGGTTCCCGGCGGCGACCCTCCGACGCTCAAGTCAGGCAAGCTAACAGTGAAGAAGTGGCTCCAAAAGTTGTAGAACGCGTACCTCCGGCGAAGTATAAGGCTCCTTATATAGAGCGGTGAAAGAGCTCACGCACACACCTACCGAGGCAAATACGTGTCCTCAGCCCATACCTCGGTATGTGTTTGTCAGAAAGCTTACCTGAAACCATACTGCTACAGTCCAGACACGTCTTCGATGGGACAGCAGAACACCTCGCAGCCAGATTTGGAGCATGGCCTAGTCATAGGACTTGACAGCTGTCATAAGATGTTCCTTGTCCTTCTCTCCCTACTCCATGCCGGGGTGTCCGGCCGGCCGACACTCATCTCCCGTCCGGACGGCCAGCACTCATCTCCCGTCTGGCAGGCCGGCACTCACATCACGTCCGGCCCTCCATATGCATCGGTATGCTTGGGAGATCCTCGGTAAGGTGCTATGTGGGGGCTGCTAGCAGTATGTTACTTTATGTCTACGGCCGAGCATGACTTCCGCTCGGCCCTTCGTTACTGTTCAATCGAGCGCCGGAACCCCGACTCCTGTCGGGGCGCCTTTTACCATCGGTTATTTACCGGTCGGCCGTCCGGGAGGTCGGCCCATCCTTCTCCGGTCCGCCCTTCTCCGGTCGGCCACTTGGCCCTTTGACTTCCACGTGGCGTTGACCCCTCAAAATGGGGGTCCCCTGTTCTAACCGCCGGATCGCTTGCCTCCCCCTCAAGTCTAGTCGAAGGAGGCGAAGTCCAACTGACTGGACTGCCGATCTGACTGAGTAACGGCCGCTGCATTAATCCGCTCGGCCAGGCTTAGGGATGCTCATCCGTTCGGCGGTGTCTTGCCCGTGCCTTGTATTCCCTTGGAATCCATGCCGAATCCTCTCCCCTACTGCCAATCACGTGCGCTGCGCGTGGTAAGGGGCGCTCATTAAATGCGACCCGTGTCCTGCTGACACGTGGCGATGTCGCTTCTGTCAGTGTATGGCGGTGGCGTTACCTTCGATGGGACAGCCGCCATTTGAAATGAATGGCTGGATGATGGCCTCGTTCTTCACGACCTGAATCGGACGGTGGAAGCTGGTTGCGGTCGACGTTATAAAGCTCGCGACTTCTCTTCTTCGCCGCATTTCAGCTTCATCGATCCCCGACGCCTCGCTGCTCCTTTCTTCTCCGACGACCTCGAGGCCCCTTGCGACCATCCTTTTGCTCGTAAGCCTTTCTTTTCCTCGCTTCCTCCCTCCTTTTCTTCCTGTTAGTTGTCTCTATCATTCTGCCCCCTTCTATCCTTGCTTTATTTCCTTTTCCCTTCATTCCGCGTTCGTTCCTTGCTTTATACCATGACTAGTACCTCACAGCCGACCGCCGGCGCTCCCGGTCTTTGGTACACGACCATGGAGAGCCGGTTTGACGAGGAGGACGCGCTGTGCCTCGCTCGGACCTATGAAATCCCTGCCGACCACCACATAGTATTAGCCACTCCCGCCGACCGGCCTCATCAACCGCCGCTCGGCACCGTTCTTTTCTTCCGAGACCAATTTTTGGCCGGGCTACGCTTTCCACCCCATAAGTTTTTCTTGCAAGTTTGCAACTACTTTCGCATCCCGCTCGGCCAGCTTGTTTCGAATTCAATCAAGCTGCTAAGCGGGGTGGTAGTTCTGTTTAAACTGAACAACATCCCGTTGGACCCCAAAGTGTTCCACTACTTCTACTACCCTAAGCAAGTCAAGTGGGGTACTTTCGTTTTCCAATCTAGGATAGGTTTTGTCCTTTTTGATAATATGCCGAGCTCCAACAAATACTGGAAGGAGCATTTTTTCTACATGCGTTTCCCCGAGCCACCGGCCTTCCGTATCAAATGGCAGACGACGATGCCAGCGCAACCGGAGCTCGGCAAGTTTAGGGGCGACCCGGCCTACCTTCATGCAGCCGACCGGCTGGTCGGCCAGTGCTATCACATCGGCTTGTCTTCTATCCCAGCCGATCTGCCTTGCAGCATGAGTAAGTTCTCTTATCTTCCCGTTTCTTTTGTTCTAACTGATTTATTCTTTGTTTCTGCAGCTGAAGTTATGTGGCGCGCAAAGGCTACCGAGCGGCTGAAACTGCGAGCCGCTGAGATCGAGGCGGCCAAGAATAGGGAGATCGCCGAGCGGAGCTTGGCCTCAGCTGGTCCGGCTAGCGGCGAGGATGAGGGGACTCCGAGTGTCCCCGAAGCCTTAGACGCTTCTGCCTCTCTCGGCGAGGCTGCAGGCGATATAGAGCCTTCTACTCAAGTCAGGGTAGAGGGTCGTTCGGTTGACGAAGCTCCCCTGGCAACTCGAAAGCGCAGACGGCCAGAACCAGCTTCTCAACCAACTCCATCTGATGAACCGCAGTCCGAGCGGGGCGATGAAGCTTCGGTGCTGTCCGGGACGGTCTTTATAGAGAGTACCCCCACGCCGCGCGGCTCTCCAAGGGCTACCTCTGAGGTGCCGCCTGCCAGTCCTCCGCGAACCATGCATCGCCTTAGGCGATTGGGTGACCTTCCTTTCTCAAGTGGTGAGCCGTCCGGTAAAGCAGCTGCGTCACAGGGTGATCCGAGCGGCTCGAGATTGATAAAAACTGTCCTACGCCTTCCGTCGGAGGAATATATGACGGTTGCTGATCGGCCAGTGGTCCCCGAGCAGCAGATCACCCTCACGGGTCCTCTTGCCAAAGCCTGGGAGGATGCTCGGCTTCGAATTGCAATGATGACTCCCGGTCAACTAGGCGACAGCAATTTACAACAGGCGACCGGGGTATGTTCCTTGCCTTGTTAGTTGTTTGGATTTAGTTTCTAACTTGCTCCTGTCCGTTTGCAGAATTGGGTGGAGCAGATTGCTATCAGCAATCGCCTAGCCGAACTGGAGGACGAGCTGAAAAAGCTCAAAGCAGCGGGAGAAAGCAGACAGTCAACGGTCGCTCTGGAGAAGGCCAAAAAACTGCTAGAAGCCGAGCGGGGTAAGTCCTCCGATATGTCGAGTAAGGTGGCTCGACTCGAAGCTTTGGTCAAGCAGCGGGACAAGGAAATAAAGACCGCGACCACCCGGAAGCTTAAAGGCATCGATGACATGGATATGATGAAGGAACTAGAGCAGCGTGTGAAGGAACTAGACGTCTTGCTGAAGACTGAACGGGAGGGCCGCTCGGCCGACCAGGTCAAAGCGGAAGGGGCTTTGAAAGATCTCCAGGTGGCCCTTGACGCTTCCGGAGCCACTCTTAAAGAATATCAAGATGGGGAGCCCGGTCGGTCGGCGGAAGCGCGCAAAGCATTCGTCCGCTTGGATGAATTTGACGAAAAGTTCAGCGACAAGCTGTCCTTAACTTTTGAAGAGGCGATCAAAGTGGCAATGGAATATCTGAAGACCAAAGGCCACATACCTGCCGAGCTGTCCGTCCCCCCCCCGAAGATTTGGCGGCCATGATGGGCTCCATCCCCAACTCCCTCTTTAAATTTGATGATAGTGAATGAGGAGTTTATGTAATTTCTCTAAGTGTGCAATCTTTTGTATGCCTGCCGTTCAGGGCGAATATTATAAATTTTGTCTGTCCGCTGCTCGGCGTAAGTGGATTGTCTCCTTTTGTTATTTGTTTGTTCGACCAGTCTCCAATCCTTAACTTTTTGCGTCGGTCCTAATTTTCTCGCGCTAAGTGCGTTTTATAAAGGAGCCGCTCGGACCCTCGCTTTCTTTATTCTAGCCTTATCGGCGGGCCCGATCAGAGGTCGGCCTTTACAGCCGAGCAGGACCTTGTAGAAAGTTATCCGTCCGGAGTATTTATAGACTCCGGTTGCTCGCCTTTTAACGTCGAATTTTACCGTCAGCGCCTGACGACCTTCCGCTCGGCGGGTTTATAGACGTCGGCTCGTCTCTCGATTTTTAATGTCGGAGCTCGACGGTCTTCCGCTCGGCGGGTTTATAGACGGAGGCTCGTCTCTCGATTTTTAACGTCGGAGCTCGACGGTCTTCCGCTCGGCGGGTTTATAGACGCCGGCTCGTCTCTCGATTTTTAACGTCGGAGCTCGACGGTCTTCCGCTCGGCGGGTTTATAGACGCCGGCTCGTCTCTCGATATTTAACGTCGGAGCTCGACGATCTTCCGCTCGGCGGGTTTATAGACGCCGGCTCGTCTCTCGATTTTTAACGTCGGAGCTCGACGGTCTTCCGCTCAGCGGGTTTATAGACGCCGACTCGTCTCTCGATTTTTAACGTCGGAGCTCGACGGCCTTCCGCTCGGAGGGTTTATAGACGCCGGCTCGTCTCTCGATTTTTAACGTCGGAGCTCGAAGATCTTCCGCTCGGCGGGTTTATAGACGCCGGCTCATCTCTCGATATTTAACGTCCGAGCTCGACGGTCTTCCGCTCGGCGGGTTTATAGACGACGGCTCGTCTCTCGATTTTTAACGTCGGAGCTCGACGGTCTTCCGCTCGGCGGGTTTATAGACGTCGGCTCGTCTCTCGATTTTTAACGTCGGAGCTCGACGGTCTTCCGCTCGGCGGGTTTATAGACGCCGGCTCGTCTCTCGATTTTTAACGTCGGAGCTCGACGGTCTTCCGCTCGGCGGGTTTATAGACGCCGGCTCGTCTCTCGATTTTTAACGTCGGAGCTCGACGGTCTTCCGCTCGGCGGGTTTATAGACGCCGGCTCGTCTCTCGATTTTTAACGTCGGAGCTCGACGGTCTTCCGCTCGGCGGGTTTATAGACGCCGGCTCGTCTCTCGATTTTTAACGTCGGAGCTCGACGGTCTTCCGCTCAACGGGTTTTTAGACGCCGGCTCGTCTCTCGATTTTTAACGTCGGAGCTCGACGATCTTCCGCTCGGCGTTGTCATTATCATAATTCTGGATCCGAGCGGACTCGACGCCAACTTCGACAGGAATAACCGCTTCGCCGCCATACACCAGATGGAAGGGCGTGACGCCAGTTCCTTCCTTTGGGGTCGTTCGGATGGCCCATAAGACGCCTGAAACTTCATCCACCCAGTTACCTCCCATATGGTCAAGCCAAGCCCGCAAAATGCGAAGAATTTCCCGATTGGCTACTTCGGCTTGACCATTGCTTTGGGAATATGCCACGGACGTGAAGTGTTATTCGATGCCGAAGCTTTTGCATCAATCTTCGAGCAATTTTCCTGTGAACAGCCGCCCGTTGTCGGAAATAAGTCGACGGGGGATGCCGAACCGACAGATGATGTTCTGCCAGATAAACTTCTTGACCATCTGCTCGGTGATCTTGGCTAGCGGCTCGGCCTCCACCCATTTGGAAAAATAATCGACTGCCACTAGTAAAAATTTCCGCTGCACGGTCGCCATAGGGAATGGACCCACAATATCCATTCCCCATTAGTCGAAGGGACAGGACACAGTGGCTGCTTTCATTTCTTCTGCCGGTCGGTGTGAGAAATTATGATACTTCTGGCAAGAGAGGCACGTCGAGACGGTCCGAGCGGCGTCTGTTTGCAGGGTTGGCCAGAAGTATCCGGCCAGCAGTATCTTTTTAGCCAGCGATCGCCCGCCCGGATGTCCTCCGCATGATCCTTGGTGCACTTCTTGGAGGATGTACGCCGTGTCTTCCAAGCTCACGCATTTCAACAGCGGGCGGGAGAAAGCCTTCTTATAGAGTTGATCTCCAATAAGTGTGAATCGACCGGCCCTTCTCCTGAGAAGTTGGGCTTCGTGGTGCTCGGATGGCGTAGCTCCCGAGCGGAGAAACTCCATGATGGGTGTCCTCCAATCACTTGGGAATGTGAGAGCTTCCATCCGGTCGACGTGCGCCACCAAAGATACTTGTTCGATTGGCGACTGGGTGACGAATGACGTTATTGCACTTGCAAGTTTGGCTAACTCATCGGCCGCTTGATTTTCCGCTCGGGGTATCTTTTGGATGATGACCTCTCTGAAATTGGCTTTGAGCTTCTCAAAGGCTTCAGCATAGAGTTTGAGCCGAGCGTTGTTAATCTCAAAAGTACTAGAGAGTTGCTGAGCGGCCAACTGAGAATCTGAATGTATAGTCATCCGTCCGGCTCCCACATGCCGAGCTGCCTGCAAGCCAGCTATGAGGGCTTCATACTCAGCTTCATTGTTTGTAGCTCTATAATCCAGCCGGACGGATAAGTGCATCTTCTCTTCTTGGGGAGACAGCAATAATACACCAATACCGCTCCCGAGCCGAGTGGACGATCCGTCCACAAATATCTTCCACATGGCTTCGGGCTCTGGCCTTTGTACTTCGGTGACAAAATCCGCCAAGGACTGCGCTTTTATCGCCGAACGGGACTGGTATTGAATGTCGAATTCGCTCAACTCTGTAGTCCATTTGATGAGCCGTCCGGACGCTTCTAGATTTAGTAATACTCGTCCGAGCGGGCTATTAGTTTTGACAATGATGGTATGCGCCAGGAAGTATGGACGAAGGCGCCGAGCGGCGAGGACCAGAGCGAAGGCCAACTTCTCGAGCCCAGTGTAGCGAGATTCAGCATCTTTTAAAATATGGCTCAGAAAATATACAGGCTCTTCTCCGCTCGCCCTCACTAATGCCGAGTCGATTGCTTGCTCATTTGAAGATAAATAGATACAAAGAGGCTCACCTACGGCTGGCTTGGCTAGCACAGGCAGAGAATTCAGATATGCATTCAGTTCTTCAAACGCCCGATCACATTCCTCGTCCCAGTGAAATTTAGTGGCCTTGCGCAATATTTTGAAAAAGGGCAGGCTTCGGTCGGCGGTCTTGGAGATGAATTTGGACAGAGCAGTTATCCGACCGGTCAGACGCTGCACTTCCCTCAGATTTCTTGGAGGCGGCATATCTTGTAGAGCTTTCACCTTGCTGGGATTTGCTTCGATACCCCGCTCGGTCACTATGTAACCCAAGAAACACCCTCCTTTTGCTCCGAACAGACACTTCTGGGGGTTTAGCTTGACTCCATATTTTCGTAGCGTTCTGAAAGTTTCCTCCATGTCTTCGAAGAGATCGGCCGCTCGGACGGACTTGATGAGAATGTCGTCCACGTATACTTCCAGATTTTGTCCGATCTGCTCTTTGAATACTTTGTTCATCAAACGTTGATAAGTGGCTCCTGCGTTCTTTAGTCCGAACGGCATCACATTGTAGCAGTAGGTGTCGTCGGCTGTAACAAAGCTGACTTTTTCTTGATCTTATGGGGCGAGCGGCACTTGATGATATCCTTGGTAAGCGTCGAGCATACATATCAACTCGCAGCCAGCTGTGGAGTCCACCAATTGATCGATCCGAGGTAGAGGATAAAAGTCTTTCGGGCAAGCTTTGTTGAGATCCCGAAAATCTATGCATACTCTCCACTTGTTGTCCGGCTTGGAGACCAATACTACGTTTGCTAGCCAGCTCGGGAACTGAACCTCGCGTATATGGCCGGCCTCCAAAAGCTTCTCAACTTTCGCCCGGAAGATGACATTCTGTTCGGTGCTGAAATCCCTTTTTCTCTGCTTCACCGGCCGAGCGTCCGGTCGGACATGTAGCTCGTGTTGCGCTATGCTCGGTGAAATTCCGGGCAGCTCGTGCGTCGACCAGACGAAGACATCACAGTTTCTCCGGAGGCATTTGATCACTTCTTGTTTCTGGTCTGCCTCCAGGTCGGACGCAACGAACGTTGTGGCCTCCGCTCGGGTCTGGTCAATCTGCACTTCCTCTTTTTCTTCATAAACTAGAGAGGGAGGCTTTTCAGTTATAGCGTTCACCTCGATCCGTGGCGACTTCCGAGCGGAATTGGTTTCTGCTCGGACCATCTCGACGTAGCATCGCCGAGCTGCTAGTTGATCTCCCCGTACTTCTCCCACTTTGTCCTCGACGGGTAACTTGATCTTCTGGTGGAAGGTGGAGACGGCCGCTCGGAACTCGCTAAGCGCCGGTCATCCCAAAATGACGTTGTATGATGAGGGAGAGTCGACCACCACGAAGTTTGCTGTCCGCGTCCTCCTGAGCGGCTCTTCTCCCAGTGAGATAGCCAGCCGGATTTGTCCGACCGGCAGAACTTCATTGCCCGTAAATCCGTAGAGGGGGGTTGTCATGGGCAGCAGCTCGGCGCGGTCAATTTGCAGTTGATCGAACGCCTTTTTGAATATGATGTTGACCGAACTTCCTGTGTCAATAAAAACACGGTGAATAGTGTAGTTGGCTATTACCGCTTTGATGAGTAGAGCGTCGTCGTGGGGCACTTCAACTCCTTCCAAGTCCCCGGGCCCGAAACTGATTTCGGGTCCGCTCGCCCGCTCTTGGTTGCAGCCGACTGCATGGATTTGGAGTTGCCGGACGCTCACCTTCCTTGCTCGGTTGGAGTCTCCTCCGGTCGGCCCACCAGCTATGATGTTGATCTCGCCCCGGGAAGTGTTGTTTCTATTCTCTTCCTCCCGGGTGGACGGTCTGGGTTGCTCCCTAGACCTTCGGGGATTGTCTTCATGTCTCTGTGTATGCTGCCGCTCGGGAGTCTGCCTTTGCCGCCTATCGGCCGATGGTGATCTGCGGCCGCTACTCCGGGGAACGAGATGGGCGATTAAGGGCAGACTCCGACAATCTCTGGTGTTGTGCGTGTCCGTCCGATGGAATGAACAGAACATGGGAGTCCATTTCTTCTTTGGCTTGGGTCGTTCGGCTGCTACTTCTTAGACATGAGGTCTTGGATGAGAGCGAATTGCTTCGGACCTTGGTCCTCTTGGCGGCTGATGAGCAGTGTGCGGCTTCCGCTCGGCCGGAGGAGCCCGTTCGGTTGGAGTTTCCTTTCTTCGGGCAGCTTGGGCTTCCTCCACATTGATGTATTCGTTGGCCCGATGCAGCATATGATCGTAGTCTCGGGGCGGCTTCCAAACGAGCGAGCGGAAGAAGTCCCTGTCCACGAGGCCTTGTGTAAATGCGTTCATCATTATCTCTGAGGTGGCTGTTGGAATGTCCATGGTCACCTGGTTGAAGCGTTGGATATAAGCCCTGAGCGGCTCCCTAGGCTCTTGTTTGATGGCGAAGAGGCTCACGCTAGTCTTCTGGTAGCGCCGACTA
Organism: Zingiber officinale; assembly: GCF_018446385.1. Lineage (NCBI taxonomy): Eukaryota > Viridiplantae > Streptophyta > Magnoliopsida > Zingiberales > Zingiberaceae > Zingiber > Zingiber officinale. Next base: position 195,911 of record NC_055990.1, read on the forward strand.
CTGGCGAAATGGTGGAAGAAGGCCATACGGAAGTCTTTAAAGCTTGTAATGGATCCGTCCGGCAGTCTCCGGAACCACCGTTGAGCCGATCCAGAGAGGGTGGTCAGAAAAACTCGACACTTCACCCTATCTGTATATTGGTGAAGGGTAGCGGTATTGTCGAACTTACCCAAATGATCATCCGGATCGGTGGTCCCATTGTATTCACCGATCGCCAGGGGCACATAGTGCTTTGGCAGAGGGTCCTTCAAGATGGCCTCTGAGAACTGACGATTGACCCGCTCGGGCGAGGTGTCCGCTCGGGGGGTTTTCCCTTTTCTGTTATCTCGTCTCGACATTTCATCCGAAGAAGATCCCCGATCTCGATTAGTTGCTACGGCTTCAGGAGTGCGAAATAGGGCCCGATGGAATGCAACGGTGGCCTGAGGTGCTTCCGCTCGGCCTCCTGATGCTGATGTTGCTTGCTGCTCTGCCCGCTCGGCTTGTGACTTTTGTCTCTGTTCCATAAGCTTGGCGGCTCTTGTCTCGATCAACGCGTCGAGTTCCTCCGTGGAGAGCATCACCAAGTGCTGTCGTCCAGCTTCGTCCATTGCTTCCGATCGGATGCAGGAGTGTTCCCACAGACGGCGCCAAATTGATCCTGTCCGAAAGCTGAATCAACGGACGTTGGGCGCGTGGCGCTCGCCGGTTGCTGACGTGGGTCTTCGAATGCTGGTGCGAACTTCCGGCGATCCTGCAAAGAAGTCGGACCGGGAAGGGGTTCCCGGCGGCGACCCTCCGACGCTCAAGTCAGGCAAGCTAACAGTGAAGAAGTGGCTCCAAAAGTTGTAGAACACGTATCTCCGTCGAAGTATAAGGCTCCTTATATAGAGCGGTGAAAGAGCTCACGCACACCTACCGAGACAAATACGTGTCCTCAGCCCATACCTCGGTATGTGGTTGTCAAAAAGCTTACCTGACACCATACTGCTACAGTCTAGACACGTCTTCAATGGGACAGCAGAACACCTCGCCGCCAGATTTGGAGCATGGCCTAGTCATAGGACTTGACAGCTGTCATAAGATGTTCTTTGTCCTTCTCTCCCTACTCCATGCCGGGGCGTCCGGCCGGCCGACACTCATCTCTCGTCCGGTCGGCCAGCACTCATCTCCCGTCCGGCCGGCCGGCACTCACATCACGTCCGGCCCTCCATATGCATCAGTATGTTGGGGAGATCCTCGGTAAGGTGCTATGTTGGGACTGCTAGCAGTATGTTACTTTATGTCTACGGCCGAGCATGACTTCCGCTCGGCCCTTCGTTACTGTTCAATCGAGCGCCGGAACTCCGACTCCTGTCGCGGCGCCTTTTACCATCGGTTATTTACCGGTTGGCCGTCCGGGAGGTCGGCCCATCCTTCTCCGATCGGCCGACCGATCCGCCCTTCTCCGGTCGGCCACCTGACCCTTTGACTTCCACATGACGTTGACCCCTCAAAATGAGGGTCCCCTGTTCTCACCGCCGGATCATATATATATATATATATATATATATATATATATATATATATATATATATATATTACTTTAATAAATTTTAAAATTAATTTTTAATGGATATAAAACGATCCATTTTTTATATGTACAAAATGACTCATTATGTACGTTAAAATGATCCCATAATTTATTTGCTTATATTTTAAGGTGCGACTAATACTACCAAACCGACCGGAGAAAGTATAGCATCCATTTACTCCGTCACATTATAAATTTAAACATGGCAAATTAATTTTATATCACGGGACAATAATTGAAGGGAATGCGCCGAGCTCGAGGCCCAGATTCATCGCCAATGGCATTCCGGATGCGCTGCGCGGCTGCAGTACGGAGCTGCGAGCCTGAACTCGTTCACGGGCTCCTCGATCGCGCCACTACTCTTCCCGAGGCAGAGGAGGGCGGGGCCCAGTCCGGAGTAGACTGCACCCACGGTATAGCCGGCGCCTGGAGAGAGGAGAGGAGAGGAGAGGAGACGCAAAAAAACGGACGCGTGTCGGCCGTCGAACGGCGGAGAGCAGTGTTCTCCGGAGTGATGCTTCGACGAGGTTGCTCGATTGCTGGGGATGCCACAACGATGATGAAGTTGTTCCTTCTGCAAAACGGTAATGAGCTTCTATCTAGTGCATCCTCGAAGAAAAAAATCATCTTAGGGTTTATGAACTTGGGGGTGTTAGAAAAAATTAGGAGGAGGATAAAAAGGTAAAGATAGAGAAGTGAAAACATAATAATCTCTTATACTTCTTCATTAAATTATAAAATATGTAGCATATTTATAAATTACCTATATAATTCACTAACTCCACAATTCATCTCACTAACTCAACTATTCTACGCCACTACTACCACTAACTCAATTGTTAATTTTGAGTCATTTATCAACACTCCCTCTTGATTCAAAATTACAAATATCAAGACACTATCTAAAATAAATAAACTTTTCTCTTGGAAGTGACTTCGTCAAGATATTCGCCACTTGTTCATGTATGCTGCAGTACTCCAACATAATTTCTTTATTTGCAACTAAGTCTTGAAAATGTAGACGAATATCAATATGTTTAGTCCTCGCATGGAAAGTTGGATTTTTTGTCATTGCAATTGTCGCCTTATTATCACAAAAAATAGTAGTTGCATCATTTTGTTGTTGGTGAAGATTTGCAAGTGATCTTCTAACCCAAATTGTTTGACATACTGCTGAAGTTGCTGCTACATATTCTGCTTCTGAAGACGATAAGGTTGTAGTAGCTTGTTTCTTTGAACTCCATGAAATTGTTTCTGATCCAATATTAAAAACACTAGCTAAGGTGCTCTTTCGATCATCCATTGAATTTGCCTAATCACTATCAGTGAACCCGTAAAGATCAAATTTTGAAATTTTACTATAATAAATTTCATAATCCATGGTTCCAACAACATAGCGTAAAATCCTTTTAGCTGCTTCAAGATGATGCTTCGTAGGATTTTGTATAAACCTGAAGATTACACCAACAGTAAATGAAACCTCCAACCAAACTTCTGAAATTTCTTGCATTAGTTTTTTCTGAACCATCTTCCAATTGTAATTTTTCATTTATATTCATAGCTATACTAGCTGGATTGCAATTGAATAAGTTGAACCTTTTCAGAAGATCTGTCACATATTTTCTTTGTGAGATAAAGATCCCATCAACTCCTTGCTTTACTTCAAGATCAAGAAAATAATGTAATATTCCCATATCTAACATCTCAAACCTCTTCATCATATTAGATTTAAAATCAGCTAATAGAGAATCAGAAGAACTCATATAAATTATATCATCGACATAAAGGCACACAATAATATAATCATCTCTATCTTATTTTTTCACATAGAGAGTGACTTCATTTTCACTTCTTGTGAAACCATGTTGACGAAAATAACCATCAATCTTACTATACCATGCCCATGGGGCTTGTTTTAACCCATAAAGTATCTTTCTCAATTTATACACCTTCGTCTATTTGCCTTCAATTATAAAACCTTCTGGCTGATCTACATAAACTTCTTCTTGCAAATCGCCATTCAGAAATGCAGATTTAACATCAAATTGATAAATAGGTCAATGCATTTGTGCAGCTAATGCTAGGACAATTCTCTGAGTTTCAAATCTAGCAACTGGAGAAAAGGTTTCTTCGAAATCAATACCTTGTTCCGAATGCTCTTTTGCAACAAGTCAAGTTTTGTATTTTTGAATGGTTCCATGTAACTATGCCCTCGATCGCAGTTACTATGTAATCATATTTAGGAGTCAAACTTCGCAAAACTTTCGAAACAATAATTGTATCAGTGATCTTTTCTCCATAAGATCTCATTTGACTGATACTCGAAATTACTCTAGATAAAAAGTCTTGTAAAGTTTTATTACCCTTCATAAGCAAGGCCTCAAACTCACTTTTGAGAGTCTGAAGTTTCATTGCTATCACCTTGGAGGAGCCTTGGATTTCTTTCTGCAATATTTCCCATGCTTCTTTGGAAAATGAGGCAATTGCAATTCTTGAGAAAATCGTCTCATGTATTGCTTGTTGAAGAATGAACAGTGTCTTCAAATCTTTTTTTCTGTTCTTCTTCAATCGACCTTCATCGACATCCTCATCGTCAAAGCTTTTCTCTACTAAATCCCAAAGATCTTGAGATCTAAATAGAGTCTTCATTTTGATATTCCAAATTTCGTAGCACTCTCCTTTGTAAATGGGGATGAGGGGTTGAGAAACTCCGTTGATTGCCATTGCGAGAAAACTAGGGCACGTCAAACTCGGCGCTCTGATACCACTGTTAGAGAAAATTAGGAGGAGGATAAGAGGACAAAGATGGACAAGTGAAAACACAATAATCTCTCACCCTTCTTCATTAAATCATAAAATATGTAGCCTATTTATAAGCTACTTACATAACCTACTAACTCCACAATTCACCCTACTAACTCAACTACTCTACCCCACTACTACCACTACTACCATCACTAACTCAATTGTTAATTTTGAGTCATTTATCAACAAAGGGACAGATCTTTTCCGCTATTTTGTTACTGAACAATTCGATATCAACAGGGGGGACAGATCTTTTCCGCTATTTTGTTACTAAACAATTTGAATATGTCGATTTCGATTAGATTTGTGGGGTTTTAGAATAGTACATTTGATGATAGTAAAAGATGAATACGTTTGCCCCCAACGCCCGCCAATCTGTTCCAGAGCCAAGACGGAGGGGGTTTTAGAATAGTACATTTGAGCATCTATGCTTCAAGGTGAATTTGTTTCGATTCATCATTGTTTTTCTTTCAATAAATAGAGCTAATTCTTTGTATGAGTGCAAAATGTCCATGATTTGATTTGCAGAGGGGCATGCTGAGGCTGGTCACAGAGTTGCGAGCTCGTGGCGTCGCCAGTAATCTCTACAGGAGCAGGCGCCGTCACTGAAATGGTGGAACAGCTTGTTGTCCCGCACGATGATCTCCCTCCCCTCCAGCTTCGAGATGAGCTTGACGGCGGTGTGGCAGTCGCCGCAGGTGCGGAGGTTCTTCATCACCCGGAGCGTCGTGCCCGGCGGCGTGCACACCAGGCGTACGCGATGGCGAGGCGCTCGCTGTCGTACATCAGCGCTTGCGCCTTCACCTCCTCGTCGATGTCGTGGAGCACGAACCGGGTGTCCGACACGTACCCCGCCGCCCTTTTCTCCTCGTGCTGCTGCCGCACCTTTTCGTGCGCCTCTCGCCTCTCGTCTCTTGGGGTCCACCTCGCCGCCGACGCCGCTTCCGCCCTTGATTCCCTTCCGGCGATGGCCTCTTCTCGCGGGCATTTCGTCGAACACAAGGCGGGCTTCCTCGGCGCCGCCCAGCTTGCAGAACAAGGTGGCTAATTGGTCCACGAAGGGTTTGGAGGACCCAAAGGGAGTGCCCATCGTCCGCCTGCGGGCGCGCCTGATGAGATCGAGCGATCCCGCGTCGGCGCAAGCGCGGAATAGCAGCAGGAGGGTTACGGTGAAATGAGGGCGTCTCGTTTATCCATCTCATCGAGCCGTTGAAAGGCGGCCTCGATTCTGCCTTCTTTGCACAAGCTCTCGATCGAGCTCCGAGTTGGTGCCGATCGCATCAGGTGCCGCCACAACTCCGGTGAGGGCAGCAGCGGCGGCAAAGATCGAGCCGCGGCCGGAAAAGGCAAGAACTTTTGTGCTTTGGAGCATGGGAGGAAGGAGAGGTGGGATTGGAGAGGCTCAGGGTGGGCGAAGGGATTGGAGGGGGAGGAGTAGAAGCTGAGAAGCTGCCGTTGTTGAAATATATACATATATTTATATTTTTAAATAATTATTTGTAGAAAAAAATATTTAAAATTTAGATATGATCTAACATCAAGCTTTCATAGCTCAGTTGGTTAGAGCACCCGTTTAGTAAGCGGGAGGTCTTGAGTTCAACTCTCAATGAAAGCATCATTGTCATTTTTTTGCAGCATATATTGACATTTTTTTGCAGCATATATTGACTTTTTCTTAAGACAAAACAATGAATAAAGGAGACTATCAGCAAGTGGTCACAGAAGAAGCTAGTAAACTAGCATTTAATAAGATAAATGAAAAGAGTAGTTCAAAATGTGAAAAACACAACATGAAGCAGTGAAAACACAACATGAAGCAGTTCGTCTATGAGAATCTTGGTTCTTGGACCAGGATAAACCTGGCCAGAGCCATTATATGTGATCTCCCCACAAACATAGTCAGTGTCCGTGTTATCTTCATTCTTGCCTAAGACACGGTTGACTTTTGCCAAGACCAAGCTTCGTGATCCATATCAAAGTATTTACACCTGTTCAATAGAAAAATGGATCTCAGTTAATATGGAAACTTAATGGAGGATTTTGCTTTGTATGATGAATACATTCCCAGGAAGTCCTGCTTATTCACGTTGATATAGTATACTATAGGCTACTAGTTTGTGAAGGGGCATATACTTGCCTAACAAAATGCTTGAAATTTTGTTTAGACCAAAAAAAACATACATATAGTTAATACAGCATGAAGCAAGAACAACAAATGAAAGTCTTGATAATAACATGCATCACATTTGAATAGATAGTGAAAACACAAATTTGTTCATATAATGATTGTAGTTTGACAAGTAATAACCCAGTGACACTAGAAAACACACTAATTGCCATTTTATCATTGTGGAAGAAGCAATCCATATCCACTAATCAATTTTATTTGCATTTGCGCAAAATTGTCAATAAAGATGTGTGAAACTTTATGCAAAGGACATGCGAATCTAACACCATACTTGAAAGTAATGAAACATCAGTTACACACACAGAATGGTGCTTAATACCTATAAATCAGATTCCTCTTATTGTTTCCTTCAAAAATGGAACAATATGCTTTATCACGACAAGAACATGGGTCAACAAAGAGAAATTAATGGGTGAGTGAGAATGAACCCTAATTTTGACAGAAGAAACGAGGAATATGGGGACTAGAGTCACTAGACATAGTTTTAACACTTGCATAACTACTTAGCTTTATTCTCTAATAGTTTAAGAGTTTCAAAAGAATAAGGAAGTGGTAAAAAAAGAAATGAACTGACCTTCTACTGGAAACAAGCTTGACTTTTGTAAAATTTCCTGATTGATTTTTGATTCTTGCGTAGAGTGGAGGTGGAGATGCAATAAACTAGCGATCCGCCATCATCATCATTCTTGTGCCATCTAGACTTGTACAGGACTTATGCTGTTAGTTAACATGGAGAAATTCATATGGAACGTAGAACCAACGATTCTGAAGCAACAACAGCAAAGCTAACACAGGTATTTCAACCTTAAATGAAACATTCTAATCATAAACACCTCCTCAACTTATTATTTAATTTTAAAATAATAATCATTTTAAATATTAAATTAGCCGAGCTCCAACAAACTCGACGAGCCTTCGAGCCAGTATTAAATGGGTTCGAGATTGACTCAAATATTAAACGAGCCGACTCGAGCTCGGTCAACTCCAAGCTCGAGTCGAGCTTTGACCAAGGCACTTGCGAGTGACTTGACTCATTTACACCTCTACCCCTAGCGGCAAAAAAACCTAGGTCAGAAAAGGAGAACCTCACTTTAATATCATATAGAAATTAAGAAAAAGAAAAAAGTTAACTATATTATTGAATCTAAAAAGAATGTTAAACATCAGACTATAAAATCTTATATAGTTAAGTTAAGAAATCCTAAATCCTAAATAGAAAAGAAAAAAAATTAAATTACCCTAAAAGTTATAAAAAAAATAAATATATATAATCGAATAAATATTATATAAACTTTGAGAGGTCGTTAATTTTGATTCAAATTAAATATGTATAATATATTAAATCGTAACTCGTTCAGATATTTATATTTATTATAGAGTATAACCCGTAATGATCTAATTTTAAGTGAAAAAAATTATTTAAAACCTTTTCAGATGCTCTGTAAAATTTGTCATCTTTATTAAAATTATTTTTCACATTATAATAACTATAAAACTGGAGTTATTATAACTATAAGCTACAAGTTATAAGTATAGTAACTATAATTTTAGAGAAATGATATATGTCTCGAACCCCCATCTTGAATCTTATCTTGACCCAAGTGACTTTCTGTGTGGACATTTCTATATCAGCATATCAAATTTTCTCTCCGCCACATTTCTGTCCGCCTCTTCTCCATCTCGAACTCCCATTTCTCTCCGCCTCCCTAAACCCTAAGAGCTCTCTCCGCTCTCCACCCTTGATAGGAATTCACTTGGGTCACCACTTGGGCGGAGAGAAAATTTGATATGCTGATGTGGAAATGTCCACACACTAAATCACTTGGGTCGATATAGGAATTAGAGATGGGGTTCGAGACATATATCATTTCTCTTATAGAATATATCAATTTTTTTCAGCGCATTAGTGAGGAAAGCACATAATGTACGTTATAGGCCGTAGGATGAGTAGCAATTGTTCATCGACCGCCCATTGTTATGATGAAAGCCGGCTCCCAATTGCTAAGCAAATTACCAAATCCTTCACGTTTCTTTTCTCGCGTCGGTACTTCGCTCGAAGCTAAAACCCTAGCGAGCAGGAAAGGAGATGTCCCGGCCCTTGCCGCCGCCTTCTGCGGCCGTTGGTGCACCATCGTCGGAGTTGGAGCGGGGGAAGCTGTTCGTAGGCGGCCTGTCGTCGGACACGAGGGAGGAGGCGCTGGCGGACTATTTCGTGAGGTACGGTGAGGTGGAGGAGGCTGTGGTGATTAAGGACCGAGTCACCGGGAATGCGAGAGGCTTCGGTTTCGTAAAGTTCGCTGACCCACAGACCGCCGAGAGCGCGCTTAGGGAGGACAAGAAGCATGTCATTCGAGGAAGAACGGTGAATGTTCCTTGTTTTTCTTTCTCAGTTTTTTGCATCTTTGAAGTGAAATGGAGTATGATAATCTGCGTTCTTGCTGTTCGTTGGATTTGCATTTTCTCTAAAATAAAAAAAATTAACTATTATTTTTTCAGCGAACTATTCTTGGTATGAACTTCCTAGTTGATAGCTTGTAGTCCTTTTCTTTGATATGTTTAGGTTACAGTGAGAGGAGCTGCTCTTCGAGTTCATCCGCATCAGAACCGTGAGTTCCTGAATCCAGACCGGAATGGGCAATCAATGAGATCATTCAACGACAATGGTGATAGAATGTTCCACAATATCTACAGCGCGAATTTGAAAAAGATTTTCATTGGAGGTTTGCCAGACAACGTGGATCAACAGGACCTCAAGAGCTATTTTGAGAAGTTTGGTTCTGTTGTTGACGCAGTTGTAATGTTCGATGGTATGACGCGACGATCAAGAGGCTTTGGATTCATCACATTTTCGTCCGAGGAGCCAGTGGCAACGGTGTTACGGAACAGCCACCATGAGTTGAATGGCAAACTTGTGGAGGTTAAGATTGCCATCCCCAAGGATGACAGAAAATATGCTGATAACAAGCATGATTATGATTATCATAATGTGAGAGAGGATCAAAGAGGTGGAAGAGGACCCTTTTATGCTCCCTATCCAGGCTATCTTTACCCCAACTATGGATATTATGGACATGTTAACTATGTGACACAACCTTTTCCTCCTTATGCATATGGAGGACTAGTTGGAGTATATAATTCCACTGGTCTACATGGGTTTCAATATGGTGGCCTGATAAGTATTCCGGCGAATCCTTGGAGCAATTCAAAGAGAATTTCTGAGCATGGTATGCATCCCAACGTTGTTAAGAGGAGCAGCGGAGATAGCATGTCAGTTTCTGATCATGGCCATGGGTTAAATGGCAACAATGAGAACTAAAGCAGTGCTGACGCTGAAAACCAAATTGGAGGCATGGCACAGTAAGATTTAGAAGATGTAGAATGTGGCGCACTGTGAATTTGGATTTGTAGATTTAACCTTGTAATTTGCTAGGTAATTTTTTATTGAAATTTGTCCTTTAATTTTGTTATTTGCAGTAGCTGTCCTTTAACATTAGAATCCAACAATATACTCTGTGGTGACAACTCATCTGTGAACCTGTGCTGTTCTTAATTGTAATCATAATTACTCAGTGACGAAAAATATATGATTTGTTTCCTGTTAAATGCTCGATGCCAAAACTTTCACGGTGATGGATGATCTTCGTTCCTAGATTTATAAACCTTTGCCTTACATCTCAACAAAGCATTTGAAATCAATCAGAAACAGTGTGGTGTTCCAACACGTCTAAGATCAAAGTTTCCACTGCGCCATCAACGGAACAAACTTGAGAAGTGAGCGAGGTCCAGATTTCTGCCTCAGGAATCTTACCATGGCTGATCATTTCCTCTAACCACAGCACGGCTTCAAATATCCTGCCGATCAAACAGAGCCCCTGGATTACATTGCCAAAGACAGCCCTGGTCGGTAGATACCTCCTCCTCAGCATCTTCTCCAAAATCTGCGCTGCCTCAGGGTACTGACGTTCGCCGCACAGGCCATCGATCAAAATAGTGAATGTTTCCTTCTGTGGTACACAAGCCAACTGCCTCTCCATCCTGCTCAAGTACTCCACCGCCCTCGTTGACTGCCCCTCCTTGCATAGTCTGTCCATGACTAGATTGTAAGCACGGACAGATGGAACACAGCCATTCTCTATCATCTCCTTGGACAATACGTTTGCAGCCTCATCTGCCTTCCCCTCGCGGCATAAAGCACCGATCTTGTCTTCAAAAATGGACACGGTTGGCCTAAACCCACTTTTGATCATTTCATCGAACATTTGTTGGGCATCCACGAGCCTCCCTTCTGCATACAAATCCCCGAGCAGAGCTTTGTAGCTCGCCAGGCTCTTGACTCCTCGAACCACCAGCGCCTCGTCGATTACCTGCTTGACCTCCTCTGCGTTCAGCCCGCTCAGCACAGGTCCACAGAAGGTTCGCCGGCGTTTTGGGGATTTGAGCCCCTTGAGGAGCACTCTGGTGAGGATATCCTCCGCATCGGCTATCCGCCCGTCCCGGTGCAACGCCTCGATGAGAGTCCGGTAAACGACAACGTCGGCGTCACAGCCCTTCTGGGAGATCCGCCAGAGCATGGAGAGGAGCAAGTGATAGGCATCGTCGAGGCGGCCTGCATCGCAGAGGCCGCGCATGAGGATGCGGTAAGTGTCGCGATCGGGGTGACAGCAGACATCTTTGAAAGAGGAGAACGCCTGGAGGGCCGCATCGGGGCGGCCGGCGCGGCAGAGTGCGTCGAGGAGGAGGTTTAGTGTATGGTAGCCAAATTGGACTTCGCGTCTCCCGGCGCACCGCGCGACTATACCGAGGGCGAGAGTGAGGTAACCGCGGGAGAGGAGGAGGCGGAGAAGGGCATGGAAGGAACATGACCATGAAGGGGAGTTGGATCGGGGAAGAACCCGGACGAAAAGAGCGAGGGCGGTGGGGGGATCCCCGGAGAGTGCGGTGATGGCGCGGGCGAAGAGGGGGTCGGGGGAGGGGCAGGACTCGCGGAGAGAGAGGCGGGAGAGGAGGGAGGAAATGGCGGAGACCGGGAGGGGTTCGGCGGAGAGGAGGGAATCGAGGGCGGCGGAGTAGACGAGGGAGTTGTGGCGGTAGGAGGGGTAGCGGAGTGGGGCGGTGTCGAGGAGGCGGAGGGCGGCGGAGGGGTCCTTTTCCCGCCGGATGATCTGCACGAGGCGACTCGGAGTCAACACACGCGGCCACTGGCTGACGGCCGCCACCATCGGTGGGTGAGCAAAACGGAGCACGAGAGAAGGCAGCGAGCAATAAAATTATAAATGTTTTTTAAAAATAGGTTATGTGATATAAATAATTAATAAATCTATTAAAATTAAGAGTAATTAGATGCCTGGGAAAAAAAAAATCTCAAGGTAGATAATAATTCAAGGCCTACCATTTTTATTTTCATGGCCGTCACTTTACGGGTCTACCGTACATATTATTTTTTAAAATTAATTCACCATAAATTTCATATTATTTTAGGATAAAAAAAGAATTTTTTTTAATCGTTAAGAGTCCTACGTTGATTTATCATCAAAAGGAATCTTTTCTTGTACATTTACCCTTCGATCCCTCCTGTACAATATTTGTTTTTGATACATGCACCCTGGTTTATATTTTCACCTCAACTTTATTTAGGGAGGAGCTACAATTGTAATTGCAACACAATTATAATTTAATAATTGTGTAGCTATAACTGTTTCAACTGTGTAACAATTCAATAGTTATTACAATTATATTAAGGTCCGGCTTAATACATACGTCATTAAAGTCTATGTCTAAGGCCCCAATTTTATTGGGGCCCACTAATATCAAAAAAAATTTTGATAGATCCATAACAGTAAATTTTTTCTACCATAACAGCTAGTAACAGCTGTTAAAGTTTTGACTCTTGGTTATCCGTGTACAAAAGTCAACAACAATTAATTCCAATGTATACATTCATTATAATTCCTATTATATCTTCTTAAGAGTATCTGCATCAGATACCCTATTTAAATATTTTACTTTAAATTTTAGATAGGATAGTTAAAAAATCTTTGCATCAGCTACCCTATCCATTCCCTAAATTATGCATTTATGAACAGTACTTCTCTAAATTTAGGGAATGAGTTCCATTCCCTAAACATTATAGAGGAGAGAGAAAAATAGGGAAACTGATATATGATGTTTTGAAAAGTGGATATCCAAATTTAATAAAGTAACTTTTTTACCCTAAATTATACATTTTGGATAGAGAAACTGATGTGGATGCTCTTAATACAGCTCTACCAGATTTTAATTTTTTACATCACATTCTTCTTCTCATATTCTCATTCATTTTCTCAAGTCTCATCCAATATATTTTTTGTTCCTCGTCGCCTTGTCAGTAGTTCTGTCAATTTCAGAAGATGTCCTTCGCCTTCTTCAATCGTTCGGTAATATTTTTTTCGATCTTTTTTCTTTTCTTGAAATGATTTTATTGTTCTACATAAATAATAAATTATAGACGAAATGGACTCCAATATCGTTAGAAAATTAGATTATTTGTAATTATATGAAATTTTGTCTTCCCATTTTTTCTTTGTTGTTGCAAGCAAATTACTACGATCACAAATATGATTTATGCATTTAAAAAGTCATAAAATATGATTTATAGATTTTTAATACTCTTTATGTGCACTTATCTGATTTATTATATACTTGTTTTGTGTAGTTCATTATTAACTATTTAAATTAATCAAAACTTAATATTTTATATTTTCTTATTATATTTGTGCAGGTAATAGTCAAAGTTTGAAATATCATCAAATTAAAATTACACGGTATAAATCTACGTAATTTTATTTTGATAAAATAGTAGGAACTTATATTTTTTTTTATTATTAGTTTAATATAAATATGTCTGTGAAAAAAATATGATTCTGGATATATAAAACGTATGAAAAAAAGAAAAATAGAAGAATTTATTCAATCTCAAAAAGGTGCACTTGATAGATTTATTATTAATAATCAAAATCAAAACTCATAAAATAATATAATTGAAAATTTAAATGAAAAACTAATTGAATTTCTACCAGAAGATAATACTTTAGGACAAAAAGAAATTGATCAAGAACTTTCTAACGAAGATAATTTTAATTTTTTATATAACGTAGACAAGTTAAAATTGTTTGATGATGAGTTTTTAAAAATAAAATGTTTAAATCTAGAAAACTTTTTAACACACAACAAGTTATCTGATATTGATGGTTTAGATTTTTTTTTTTAGAGTTACAAGTTTTAAAAGAAATAATAAATCCAGAATTAAAAACTGCACTTGAGGTATTAAATCTTATAAAAAATTAATTTTTTTTCCTAATGCATGGATAGCTTATAGAATATTATTAACTACACCTTACACCTGTTAGTATCGCTTCAGCAGAAAGAAGTTTTTCAAAATTAAAATTAATAAAGTCTCATTTACGTTCAGCAATCTCTCAAGAAAAATTAAATAATCTAGCAATTTTATCGATTGAAAAAATTTTATTATCAAAACTTGAATATAAAATTTTAATTAATAATTTTACATCTCAAAAAGTTAGAAAATTAAATTTTATATAAAAATCTATTTTTAAATTAATATTTTATTTAAAAAAAAAAATTAAACCCGCCATTGTCAGTCCCAAGTCCGAATGAAAAAGGGTAAAGAAAAATTTTATTAAAAAAATATTAAAGATTTAAATTTTTTTTTGCCTAGGGCCTCATGAAACTTTGAGACGGCCCTCCATAAGCCATTAAGGCCTATGCCTAGGGCCCCTATTATATTGGGGCCCACCAAATTTCATATATATATATACATATATATATATATATGAAGTTGTATATTATATATTTAAAATTATGACTAAAATAAATTTAATATTTATTTTTATTAGCAATTTTAATTTTTTTTACTAGCTAAATTATATTTAGTCAGTAATTTAAATTTTTTAGATTTAATCAATAATTTTAACTTTTAATAGATTAAATCTATATCATTTTCATTTTTTACTCTTGTTAAATTTAATTGATAATTTTAATTTCTTACCATTAAAATTAGATTTGGTTAATAATTTATTTTTATTTTTTATTAAAATTTAATTAGTAATTTTTAACTTTTTACTGGTAAAAATTTAATTTACTAATCAAAATTAAGTTTTGTTAATAAATTAAAAATATTTATGAGTTATATTTAATTGATATTTTTTATAACAATTTAATATTACGCTATTATTTTTTTCTAATTTTTTTTTTATGTTCTATCTACTTTTCATTATATTTTTTAAAATTTTTATTTTTCTTTCAATTTTTTTTTAATAATTCACCGTTGATGTTTATTAGTTAACTATTTTTAGTTAAATAAATTTTCTTAATAATTTATCAAAATTAAAATTAATAAAAAGATAATTTAGTTTACGAAGCTCTCTCCAATACAAGATTTCAAGAAAGAGTTTATTTTGCGTAATGACTATATTTAGTACTCGAATATATTTCTCTAGGTTACATATAATATTTTTATTGTTGTGTCCAGATTTTTTTTTCTCAAAGTTAAAATTGTTTGATATTTTTTAAAATAACAATTAAAATGCATATTAATAATTTTATAATAATTTATTACTCGTTTCCAAATTAGTTAACATAAATATTTTTTATATTTTAAATTTTACAAATAAAGAAGTGAAGTTTGACACAAGATAAAGTTATTGATAAGTGGCATAGTTTGTTACTACTTCCAATTGTATATATTATTATGGGCAATATATGAAATTGTTCTTTTAAATTTTACTAATAAAATTAAATGTCATGGGACATGGTTGAGTTGGCTAATGCACAATGGAAAAGTGGTTGAATCTCGATAAAGTCGAGAAAAATGCTCTTCCCACAGTAGTCAACTACAATTTCCTGATTTATCTCCTCATAGATGATTGTAAGATTGACCATTAAGTTGCTAGGGTGATAACTTCTACTTTTTACTATAACTAATAAAATTAAATATCTCTAATAATATTTATTTTAAAAAAATATTAAGGTCTTATTTTTTTTTGTCTAGGGCCTCAAAAAAGGTTGAGACGGCCCTGACTACATTTTTACAATTGTTATCAGGCCCGCCTCAAGGCATAGGCCATTAAGGCCTATGCCTACGGCCCCCAAAAAATTAAGGCCCATTATTAGTTAAAAATAAATAAATATATTTAATATCTAATATCTGCATTTAAAGGATATACTGTGCAATCCCAAGCTGCATGCATGTTTTGCTTTAATTTGACTTCGATTTCCGTTCTAGTTGCATATTTTACTTTAATTTGACTTGCTTCGATTTCCGTTTCAGTGCTCTCTAGATTTTACTTTAGATTTTGTATTGATTTCAATGCAACGATTTTATTTTATTTTAATTTCCACTGTACTCTTCAAATATATTTAATTACATATTAATTATAATTATTATATTCTCTAATTCTAAAGTTATAATATAACTATATAAAACCTTACAACTAATTTCTTTTCTTTCGTCTCATTTTATAATTAGTTGAACATCTACTCATTCTCTCATTAATGTTATATGTATTTTTTCCTTTTCCTTCTCCTAATATTTTTTTACTCTTTTTTTTTAAAAAAAATTATGGAAGGAATGGACTATGAACCCAAACCTAAATTATTAGTAATTGCATCAGAATTTTTTTATATATTTGTGTCGATAATAGTCAAACTTTAAAATATCATCAAATTAAAATTACACGACATGAATTTTAAATCTAATTTATTTTTAAAAATAAATCCACCGTTATTGATCCCAAGTTTAAATAAAAAAGAATAAAGAACATTTTAATTTTTTAAAAAACATTATTAAAGATTTTTTTTTTACCTAGGGCCTCGTGGAACCTTGAGACGACCCTGATTGTTATAACTATATGACTTATTTATTTGTAGTAGTTATGATGACGTATTTGTTATAATTGTATAACAACTACAGATTTTATAGCTACTATAACATACCGATTTAGAAAAAAAAAGAAGGAAAGAGATAATAATAAAAATAAATTACTATTTTACAATGGAGTACATATGTGTCATTTCATAGGAGGTGGAGTGTTTGCCCCTAACTAGGTGCAATGAAAAAACACTAAGTTATCATCCAAGTATTCATAAAAGTTTTTCACGGATGCTAGACTCCAATGTTACCTAATTCATCTTAGGGGTGGGTGGAATGCTCGATAGTAAATGAATAGAAAATATTTCCTATGCTTAAAAGTGAAGAGTGTCTTTTTATTTTTGTTCATTATTTTATATCATCCTTGTTAACTTTTATGTTTACCTCACCGCTCGTAATTTGAATTGAAAAAATATAGATATAAGTCCCCAAGATGTAGCACATGTAATATATGATATCTCAGGCATAATGATATTCTTTATCCTAATAGTGTTTTTAAGAGTCAAATTAAAGTATATGTTGTTTAAGTTTTTTTAATAAGATAATCAGCCTAATTAAATTAATTTAAAATTAATTAAATTATTAAAATAATTATTCAAGTTTGATTTTTTTGTTTTTTAAAAAATCTTGTTTCGTTGTGATATTATTTTTTAAAAAATATCTTAACCATTTTTTTATTCAATTTCAAATATTTCAAATTATATTTTTAAATTTATTTGTTTAGTTAGTAAATTTATTATATTTTTTTAATTTTATTTATTTACATGCTCTACGAGTCCACGTAATCCGCTGAAAAAAACCCTAATCGCCAGCACTTCTCTTCCTCCTTTAGTAACCCCTCGGCGGCTGCGAGCGATTCCATTGGCGACTTGCGGCAACCTTCTGCGACGATCACGGAGATCCAAAGAGAGCCAGCTTCCTTAGCCTCTCTGTTTGCCACTGTAAGAACCCTATTTACCGGAACCCTAATCAACGTAGAAGAAGAAAAAAGTGATTTCGTCGTTTTAGATCGATCTAGATTCTTCAGTATTTGTTGCATCAAATTGTTTCTTTTCAGTTAATTAACGCCGTTACTTCTATTATTGTTTTCCTATTCCTCTGGTTACTGATTTACACATCTGAACCTGGTTTATCTCAATGCAAAGGAGTTGACAATGTTAGTTGGTTCTTAATTATTGTGTGGCATTTGATCTTGTTGGATTTACCTACAGAAGGTTCTCCTCTTCTGTTTAGAAGATGGCAGAGGTTATTTCAATGGCAGATATAGAGGCATCTGCGGCACGCCTTGGAATTGATCTCTCTTCCATTAATCTGGATTCAATCCAACTTCCTCCGGGTGAGGATTTTGGGATCCAAAGGTGATGACCATAACCTTGCATGTTGTGTTGCATCCATTAGAGTTTTTTTATTCTTATTGATTGTGTATTTTTATTCATCAGTGGTGATGATGGAGATTTGTACCAAGATGATCCTTTGGAGTTTGAAGGAGGATTCGGAAACATTATCGTGGTTGACAATTTGCCAGTTGTGCCTCCGGAGAAATTTGAGAAATTGGAAGGTGTGATTCGCAAAATATATAGTCAGATTGGGACAATTAGAGAAGGAGGAATCTGGATGCCAGTTTCCCCAGACACACAAAAGACTCTTGGGTATTGCTTCATTGAATACAACACGGCTCAGGTACTTTGTCCCTATAGTTAAATTATGCTGAACTAGGCGGCAGACTAAAATTTGCATCATTTTTCTTTTGATTTTAGGAAGCAGAGTTGGCACGAGAAAAAACAAATGGATACAAATTAGATAAATCTCACATATTTGCTGTTAATGTATTGGATGATTTTGAAAAGTACATGAAGGTCCCAGAGGAGTGGAAAGCTTCTGAAATCAAACCATATATGCCTGGGGTAATTTTTTAATCTACTTTTTTTCATTTCCTTTATCTCACTCTGTGGCCTGTTGGGTGTCTAAATAAGATCCTCAATGTAATAGTGGCAAATAATACCATATTCTTGGAAAAAATAAAAAATAAATAAAAAAACCTATGACTTAATATATTTTTCTCTAGTTTGAAGATCTGGTCATCACTTTGTAGCTCTTTGGGTTGTGCTGTCTTTTGGGACTGACAGAATTTATGTAGAAAGGTTTTCTTTTTATGCATACGTGTTAAGTTAGATAACTGTTTAAATACTAGTAATAATATATGCATTATGCAAATAAGACCTTTATTCTGATTACTTAGTAACATTCTAGCATCAGAGGTCTACTGTTGATTGTTAAGATTTAGGTGAGAGACTAGTATATGCATTTTCCTATAACTGCAACTTAAATCAAGGTGGCTATACTGTTTATTCATTGATAATGAGCATTATAGTAAACTCTGTGCAAGAATTGATCTTTTTATGTAAGCTGGTTTTGATTGTTTTACACATATGACAAGGTCCCTTACTACAAGGAGCTTTAAGATTTCAATCATGGGTCATTGTTCTCTGTAGATCTTTGGAAAATAGCTACCTGAGGAGATTTTTATTCATCTATATGTGTGATTTGATCTTTTTGAGTCTTTTGTTGGATTTACAGAATACCAAGAGGAACTTATTTTGCATTGTTGTTTGTGTTTGGATTAGTTATCTAACATTGATTGGGATATACAAAAGGGGTGGTTTGTGTTTAAAAGTTCTTCTACTACAGGAGAACTTGCAGCAGTGGCTTACTGATGAGAAAGCTAGGGATCAATTCGTCATCCGTGCAGGTTCCAACACTGAAGTTTTCTGGAATGATCCCAGGCAATTAATGCCTGAACTCGTACATCAACGACAAGTAAGGAAATACCTGAACCCTGAAGCTTGTAGCTATTGTATGCAAAGTTAATCTTATGCCTCCTTTCTTGCAGTATTGGACCGAGAGCTTTGTCCAGTGGTCTCCTCTTGGAACCTACTTGGCCACTGTGCATAGGCAGGGTGCTGCTGTCTGGGGTGGTGCTTCTACTTTTAATCGTTTGATGAGATTTGCTCACCCTCAGGTCATATTCATGTTTTACAAGTTTAGTTTGTTATGCAGTTAATGCTAATAATTACTGCTAACAGGTAAGGCAAATTGATTTCTCTCCTAGCGAGAAGTACATCATAACATATAGCAGCCATGAGCCGAGCAACCCCCGGGATTCTCATGTAGGTAGTCAAAAGAGTTAATTCTCTGCTCTTTTTCTGGTCCTTAATTTATTTGTTTTTACTGCAGAGAATTGTTATAAATATTTTTGATGTGAGGACTGGAAAATTGATGCGAGACTTTAAAGGAAATGTTGATGAGTTTGCAACCGGTGGAAGTGGTGGGGTCTCTGGAATTTCATGGCCCGTGTTTAGGTGGTGTTTGAAATTTCATTTGATTTTTCTGATTTAATTTTAAATAATGATGATACTGGTTCCTTTTCCCTTCACTTATTGGCTTTCGTTTTTCAGGTGGGGTGGTGGTAGGGAAGATAAATATTTTGCTAGAATTGGGAAGAATGTCATTGCTGTTTATGAAACTGAGACATTCACTCTTGTCGATAAAAAATCTATGAAGGTTGATAATGTCGTGGACTTCAGTTGGTCTCCCACGGATCCAATATTAGCTCTTTTTGTTCCAGAGCAAGGTGGTGGAAACCAGCCTGCCCGGGTATAGCAAAGCTTATCTTTCTATGTTTTCGTAGTTGTGCTTTTAAACCGGTTGGTCATACTAATCAACAGGTGAGCCTTGTCCAAATACCTGGAAAAGAGGAGCTCAGGCAGAAGAATCTATTCAGCGTAAGCGACTGCAAAGTGTACTGGCAAAACAATGGAGAATATCTAGCTGTGAAGGTTGATAGGTACACGAAAACAAAGAAGAGCACCTACACTGGTTTTGAGCTTTTCCGTATAAAAGAAAGGGATATCCCGATTGAGGTTCTTGAACTGGATAATAAAAATGACAAAATTATAGCCTTCGCATGGGAGCCCAAGGGCCATAGATTTGCTGTTATCCATGGAGATGGTCCACGGCCTGACATTAGCTTCTACTCAATGCGGACTAGTCAAAACACAGGCCGAGTTTCAAAACTCATGACTCTGAAATCGAAGCAGGCAAATGCACTCTATTGGTCTCCTGCTGGCCGTTACATATTGCTTGCTGGCTTGAAAGGTTTCAATGGCCAATTGGAGTTCTATAATGTCGATGAACTAGAAACTATGGCAACAGGGGAGCATTTTATGGCCACTGACATCGAATGGGATCCCACTGGCAGGTAAGTCTTACTCCAGCTGACTATAGGTGTTACACATTCTTAATTTGTGTCTCAGCCCGTACTTAAATATGCATATTGCTGCTTGTAGATACGTTGCCACCGCTGTCACATCAGTCCATGAGATGGAAAATGGATTCCACATTTGGTCCTTCAATGGAAAGCTGTTATACAGGATATCCAGGGATCATTTCTATCAGGTTAGGCTAAACTTCTTTTCCAAATGATATATTTAATGGCATGGTGCTTCTTCGAATCTTATTATGTTTAAAAACTGAAACAGTTCTTGTGGCGTCCGAGGCCACCCTCCCTCTTAACTGCTGAAAAGGAGGAAGAGATTGCTAAAAACCTGAAGAAATACAGTAAGAAGTACGAAGCAGAGGACCAGGATGTATCGATGCAGTTGAATGAGCAGGACCGAAAGAAGAGGAAGATGTTGCAGGATCAGTGGAATGAGTGGGTGGCCAAGTGGAAGCAGTGGCATGAAGAAGAGAGGCAATTCAGGATACAGCTGAGGGATGGGGAAGCCAGCGACGAGGAGGAAGAGTACGAAGCAAAAGAAGTTGAAGTGGAAGAAGTACTTGATGTTTCGGAAGAGATTGTTGCAGACCAAGATTGATGTCTTGCGCGCTAGCTATCTGTCAGAGTTTTCATCTATATTTTTGCACTAGATCTTATTTCTTTTTGTTGATGTATTGTGTGCTTGGATGCTCGTTTAGTCTCTAAGTAGATTGTTGTTTCCAAACAGAATTGACTACCTCATCACAAAATTCTCACTAATTTATTATCAACCCATTTGTTCTTCACTTCAACACCAATGTTTTCCTTTTCGATGAATACTTGTCATGTCAGCGTTTGGGTCTTGGCCAATTCCAAGTCTATTAGATGATCAGTGTGTGATTTTTTACAAGTTTCAGTTACGTTAATAAAATTTTACTTTTAGATTTTAGAATTTAGAATTTGACATTAAAAAAATTTAAATAATTTTTTTTAAAGTATTCATGGATGTACAGGATAATAAATATTTATTAAAATGTTATCTTATTTATTTATCTTATGGTACTCACTATCAAGTATATAAATTAAAAAATAAAATTGTACATGGTGAGCATAAGATATGCAAGGTATTATATATAGTAATTTTAGCTCCGATCATGCATAACACCATGAGCGACTGAGTGCAATTAGGATGCCTGAATCATTTCTAGGTGTCCGGATCACTTCTGATGTCCTGATACCTTAGGCGATTGAGTGCAGTCAGGTGATTTGGATGCCCAGAAATGAGTCGGCCATCTTGACTACACTCAGTCGCTGATGGTGTGCACACCCTTATGTGAACTACCATGGGCGACATTCGACGTGGGCACCTGACATGATCAAAATCTATTTTTTTTAATCTCTCTCTTTTTCGCGCGAACTAAAGCCCTAAACCCTCTTCGTCTCTCTTCCACTCCTCTTTTCTCCCTAGTTTCAACCTTAGACACATGTCGTCTTGTTCAACTCTCAACTTGCGGCAATGAGTTAGGGTTTTCCTTGAAACTATACTGGTCGTCTCTCTCCTCTCCTTTTTGTTCTCGTGTTTCAAAATGACACAAGAAGGTGTTGCAAAGGTATGTTGAGTGTTTGTCTTTTATCCATCGTAGTTCCTAAGAACCAGCTGTTTAATAGTCACTGCGAGATCACTTTGGTGCTTGATTTTGAAGAACAACACCACCCTGAAAGCATGTCTAGACAATTCTGAACATGATAATGTTGGTTTTCATAAATGGATACATTGATGTTGGTTTTCAAAAACCAATACCAATGTGGTACTGGTTTGCGAAAACCAGCACCACATGTGCTATTTTCAAAAATGGACAATGTGGTGTTGATTTTTGAAAACTAACACCACCCAATGTTAAAAAATAGAAAAGTCCGACCAACGTGATTTAATATCTATCTGAAAAACCAACATCATTGTAGTACTACAATCTGAAAACTAGCACCACTCCAACATACTGATAAAGACATAGAAGTCAGAAGATATAGTGTTATATTAATGTCAAAATCTTAGAGTCATTATTTGTGCATATGTACATTTGTTTATTTATGTTAATAATGTATATTTTGAATAATTCTAGTCATAAGTTGATATTGGTCATAAACTCCAATGGACTAATGTTTTAAGTCACTTTAATGGTTTTTCTGGCCGTCCAATAATGAAAGTAAAGGATTGTGGGTCTGTTCGTTTACATGATCGACACAAAGTGATCATTAAACAATCCCATTTTGTTATTTTTTTGGACATACGAGATATTCAGCAAATTCATGGTATGTTGATGAATATATTTCAAAGTTAGGATTCAACATCTCAAACCTTTATATTTTTAGATATATTTTCTAGTTTTGAAAGTTAGAAGCACATAATAGAAAACTAATCCTTTTAAATTTTCAAATGTTCTAGTTGCTTTCACTAGAAGAGATGTATTTCTGTTGCTTGGTATTTCAAATAGAGGTGTTTTCGTTCCTATGAACTCAACTAATGTATTGGGTGACCTCTTTCTTGCTCACTTCTCTAATAAAAAAAATCTACTAGATCAAGAATTGAGGAGTTGCTTAAACTCTATCGTCATAAAGTTGAAGTAGATGATGATGTTTTAATATTTTGTAAATTATACATTTTGTATATATTTGTTGGTGTTATTTTCTTCTAGTACATATAAGATTCCATTAGATTTTGTAGATATTGTAGATGATTTTGAAAATCTAGGTAGATTCAATTGGATTGAAACGATTCATCAATTTATTACTCCCGAATTACCTACCATCGGGGATCTTTTTCTATCGAGTCAGACATATCAAACGACTACTTCAGTTTCATACCTAAAGAGATTTGCTGATCTTTTGGCTGTAAGTTTTTTTAATGATAAATGTGATTTTTTATATAGACATTATTATGTATGTAAGATTGCGTATAATGAAGTAGGCATGATTTTTGGAGCATGTCCTAATCCAGAAACCATATAATACTGAAGGTGGACAAATAAATAAGTGGAGGTCCACACCTTCACATATTAGTAATGTGAGAGTTTTGTTGGATCAAGTCTCACCTGAAGAGGTAAATATCGAAGACTAACACCTAACTTTCATTTACAGTTTCTAAATAATTATTTCTAATTTGATACGTTATTAGTGAACTAGTCCCTACCCCTTCTGAAAATATATTGGTCAAAAATCTCCCTTACCTTGATGATACTCCACATCTATTAGAGACATCACCGGTATATGATATAGAAGCCAGATGCCCAAGTGATACTGAATGCTCTAATTGTATTATTCATCAGAACTGAATCAAGGAGCTAATAATGGAGAACATGCAACTAAATGAAAGGGTGAAAGAATTACTTGTAAGAATAGAAAAGCAGGGCATCTTGGCTTAATCAGGCAACCCTGTAGTTGTAGGGATATGACCGATGTGGGTGCATGCTAGAACACGTTTCGTAAACATGCACAATGAAAAATAAAACAATAATAATTCCTAAATTATTACATCACACACACCACACACATACAATGATACAACATGTCAAACATGATCATATAATTAAAATTTTACGAAAAATAAATTTACACTAGGTATAGCTTACAGATGACATGTAACGAGAAGGGCATCAATCATAGCGAGGTTGTCGAACCTCATCTCTATTCGTATCCACGCCGAGCTCCTCAAGACAACTCCTTGAGTACAAGTCTCTCTTTCGGAAGTTACTAGTCATGAGTGAAGAAGAGAGATCAAGAGGAAGAAGAAGCAAACAAGGAAGATGTCTCTTCCTTGCTTGGTGGTCACGACAACAAGGAGAAGGATCTCCTTGTTGGCCGGCGTCAAATAGAGGGGAGAGGGAGAAGAGGATTGAGTTTCCAAAAATCCAATCAACCAAATAATGAAACTTGTGTCTAATTTTCTCCTAATTACATCTATATGTAATCATCTTTAATGAGTTGGATTAGAAAGCCCAAATCCAACCCATTATCCGTTAACTAAAAATTAGTCCATTAACCCCTTGGTTTGGTTCACAATTAAACCAAGTTGGTTCATGACTAATTCATGATCAAACCAAATATAGTTCAACTCTTCCATAAGAGATGTTACCCATCCACGCTTCTATTACGACAAATATTTGCATATTTGTCTTATGTATGGTTCAACCAAATATTTATCTCTTGATCTAAGAATTCTATTCTTTAACTTGTTTTATATCTTTTAGAAACTCATTAGTGCGTGTGACCCAATAAGTTCCTGGTTTATCTTGACCGTCTATAATTAACTACTTAATTATAGAACGATTATGAGTGACACCTAGTAGTACATCATGATCCCTAATTAACCGAAAAATCATAGTTGATCTTAGCACTAATTCTAAATCCTTCAGCAGTTACAGTGAGTCGTGCCTTATTCCTTTTATTCGCCTTATACCCACTTAGTTCAGGACATGGTCTATGTGTCTACCCCCATTAGACTGACTACGTTACACCTAATCTAAGTAATACTTTCTTGTTCTATGAATTCAAATTATTCGAACATGTATACAAAATTCTCGTACTCTTAACATGTGTTATTTTGGCTAAAGACTTTGAGTAATAATCCTAATGAGTGGTCATAGGGTATACGTCTCCTCGAAAGGAGCGGTGAATCCTCTGTGGGATATCCAAACATCATCGGGTACTTCAATTTATACCCAATCATCCCTGGTCTATACCTCAATGAGATTCTTGCTTAAGATATCCAAGTATAAGTCTTCATGACCAAGATGACTTGTATACCTCAAGTCAAAGGAAACTTGCACTCGAACTGTAGTAAGAACTTCACAGATATATCCATATATGTAGATAACCATATGAAGTATTACAGTGAGTCACTCCAATGAACTAGTTACCATAACTAGTATCCACGTTTAACTCTCGACATCCCAATGTCTCCAGCCAGTGAGAAAATAGCTGCTTGGCGAACCAAGGAGTATAACCCGTGCTAATCTTACAGAATTGATGATGTTCGAATGCATCAATTCGACGACTAGAAAAATTCTAATACGCTCATACTTGCATATGTAGAGATAATCACTAGTTGTGATCCAATCACAATTTCTCTCATGCTATGAATTGTATTGCAGACATTCAGTAAATGAGTTTAAGACAATCAAACATATACTATGCATTCAA
The DNA here is from genome assembly GCF_018446385.1 of Zingiber officinale. Taxonomy (NCBI): domain Eukaryota; kingdom Viridiplantae; phylum Streptophyta; class Magnoliopsida; order Zingiberales; family Zingiberaceae; genus Zingiber; species Zingiber officinale. The sequence continues at coordinate 221,832 of NC_055990.1, forward strand.
ATAGTGAATCTATATTTAGTAAGAACTATAAGGCGATTGCCTTAGGGCATCCCTCAAAATCTAACACTCTCACTTGGCCTAATGCCAATCGCCATGGTATCCTAAACTATAAGAATAGACGTGACTCTCAAACTTATAGTCTTTGTCAAAGGATCTGCTAGATTCCTTTCAGTGGAAATTTTCTCGAGCTGTATTTCTTTTCTACTAATGATCTCCCTAATCATATGATAGCGGCGAAGCACGTGTTTTGATCGCTGATGAGACCTAGGTTCCTGTGCTTGCGCAATAGCTCCGGTGTTGTCACAGTAAACAGATAATACTTCAACAGTGGACGTTACTACTCCAAGTTTGACAATGAACTTCTTGATCCAACTACTTCCTTTGTTGCTTTCGAAGTTGTAATGTATTCCGGCTCGCAGGTAGAATCTACAATAGTATCTTGCTTGGAACTTTCCAACTAACTGCGCATCTATTTAATATGAATATGAATCCAGACTTGGACTTGGAGTCATCCTTGTCTATCTGAAAACTTGCATATGTATATCCACGTATGCTTATATCACAATTTCCATATACCAAGAATATATCCTTAGTTCTTTTTAAGTACTTAAGGATCATCTTAACAGTCGCTCAGTGATCCATTCCTGGATCAGACTGGTATCTGTTCGTAACACTTAGAGCATATGATACATCAGGCCTCGTATATAACATAACATATATAATAGATCCTATTGTGGATGCATAAGGTATTTTATCCATGCAAATCCTCTCGTCTTCTATGTGTGGACACATAGACTTTGAAAGATGAATTTCATACCTCATAGGTATAAAATATTTCTTGAATTCAGACATGTTAAACTGTTTTAACACTCTATCTATATATGTCGACTGTGAAAGACCAAGCAACATTTTCGATCTATCTCTATAGATTTTCATCCCAAGGATGTAAGTTGTTTTTCCCATGTCTTTCATGGAGAATGTCGTGGGCAACCAAACTTTAACTGACACATCGTTTCCTATAAGTAATATGTCATCACCATATAATATTAGGAATACGACCACTCTCTCACTAACCTTTTGATACACACAAGGATCGTCTAGATTTTGTGAGAAATTAAATTCTTTAGTTGTCTCATCAAAATAGATATTCTAACTCTTGGATGCTTGCTTTAGTCTATAAATGGATCGTTGAAACTTGCATGCTTTCTTTTTATCAATAGATGTGAAACCTTCGGGTTGTATCATATACACATCCTCGAGCAGATTTCTATTATGGAAAGTTGTTTTCACATTAAATTGTCATATCTCATAATCATGAAGAGTTGATATGGCCAGGAGTATCTGAATGGATTTATGCATGTCTACAGGTGAGAAAGTTTTGTCATAGTCAATGCCTTTCCTTTGATGATAGCCTTTCGCTACCAACCTTACCTTGTAGGTAATTACATTACCATCAATGTCGATTTTATTCTTGAAAATCCACTTTCACCCTATAAGCATAATGCCTTCAGGTGGGTCTACCAAATTCTAAACTTGGTTTTCATACATGGAATCCATTTCTGACTTCATGGTTGTAAGTCACTTGTCCTTTTCTAAACTATTCAGAGTCTCTTTATAATCAGCAGGTTCCTCATCCTCAATGAGTAACATATCATTCAATTCTCTTACAAGAGATTCATATCTCTTAGGAGTATTATGTGTCCTACATGATCTACGAGGACGTTGTGTCATAATCGGTTATGGTTCTGGACTGGACATCTAGTTAGTGTTTATTGGAGTATCTTGAACTTCATCAAGTTCAACCATACTCTCACTTGCTTCCTGTAAGAGAAATTCTTTCTCTAGGAAGGTAGCATGCCTTAAAATAAATATCTTTTGTTCCAAGGGGTGATAGAATTGGTAACTCTTAGTTTCCTTAGAATATCTAATAAATAAACACTTATCAGACTTGGCGTCCAACTTGTCTGATATAGTTCTCTTCACATAAGCAGGATGTCTCCATATCTTTAAATAAGATATGAGAGATTTCTTACTAGTCCATACATCATATGGAGTAGTTGAGATTGTCTTCGTTGGGTCTCTGTTTATCAAGTAAACAGCTGTCATGAGTGCATAACCCCAAAATATTTTGGGAAGATTTTCACGAACCATCATTGACCTAACCATGTCCAATAAGGTTCGGTTATGCCTTTCTGATACACCATTATGTTGTGACATATATGACTAAGTCCATTAAGACAAAATACCATTGTCCCTTAGATAATCTTAAAACTCTTGGTTTAAATACTTACCACCTCGATTGGATCAAAGTATCTTGATATTTTTACCAAGTTGTTTCTCTACTTCATTTCTGAATTTTCTAAACTTTTCAAAGATTTTAGACTTGTGTTTCATTAGATACACATACTCATAACGAGAGTGATCATTAATGAAAGTAATGAAGTAGCTATAACCTCCTAGTGCATGAGTTGACATTGGTCCACATACATCGATGCCAAGTAACTCATCAACTCGTTCACCCTTTCTAGAAAAAATTAACTTTGTCATCTTACCTTTTAAACATGAATCACATGTATCTAATTCAAATGATTTGAGAACCGCAATCTTTTGCAATTCAGACATGCGTTTCTTTCTTATATGGCCAAGACGATAATGCCACGAGTAAGAGGTTGATTATTTATCTAATCGGGTGCTTTTATTGCTCGTATCGATATTGAATGCGTCACTAGATGTATCTAACGCGTAGATGTCATTGCATAAAGTTCCAGTGTCATAAAAAAACATTATTCAACGTTATATAACAACAATTGTTATTAAAAGTCAAATGGAAATCTTTTCTATTTAAGCAAGAAATAGAAACAATGTTATTTATTAATGCTGGAACAAAATAACAATTATCTAGTTCTAAGACAAGTCCACTTGGAAGTTGTAACAAGTATGTTCCAATGGTGACTGCAACAACCTTTGCTCAATTCCCAACTCACAGACTTGTTCTCCCTTGACGAGTCTTCTGTTATTCCTTAGCCCATATATGTCATTACATATTTATGAGCCACACTCAGTATCCAATATCCAAATGTTTGAGGAAATAACATGATAATTAATAATGAAAATACCTGAAGAGGATGGGGCATTGGATGCCTTATTCTTCTTCACGAACTCAAGATAGATCTTATAGTTTCTTCGCCAATGCCCCATCATGCCGAGTTGAGATCCTCTATCCCCAAAATGACGTTTCCATGTGTCCCCTCGTCGATCGGATGGATTAAATCATATCTCAAGGATGCAGTGCACATCACGAGGATATCATGACCGTCCGATCGATGAGGAGACACGGGGACACATTATTTTGGGGGTAGAGGATCTCAACTCCATCATGCCATAATGATGGCATGAACCCTTTTGTGTCGATCCTATTGTCTTGGTCTTTTTGCTCAATCCCTTAGCTTGATGTTTTAGTTTCCTCTTATAACTTTTCTTGGAGGAGTCTACTAACATTACAGTTTTTGTTTACTTTTAACAGAAGGCTCTACAGTCTTGAGCATATTAATCATCTCGGGAATGGTTGATTCCAAATTACTTATCCGATAGTTCATCACAAATTATGAATGACCTTTTGGCAAACTATATAGAATTAAGTCAATACTTAACTCATGATCTATCGTAAATCGAGTGATGCTAAACACTCTATGTAGTTGTTCATCTTTAGTGCATATTGTACTGCAGACGAACCCTCCTACCTCTTTGAGTAAAAGAGAAGCTTAGAGATCTCGAACCTTTTGTATCTAACTTGCTCATTAAATAGCTCATAAAGATGATAGATAATATCATACGCATCCAAATGCTCATGTTGTTTCTATAGTTTAGGAGTCATAGCAGCTAGCATGATACAACTTCCAAGTACATAATCATCCTTATGTTTCTGAAGGGTCAACAATTGGTCCGCAGTTGAATCCGCATCAAGACTTATGGGAAGAGGCTTATCAAGGACATAAGCTAGTTTCTCAACTTTGAGAACAATTCTCAAATTTCAAAACCAGTCCAACAAGTTCGGCCCAGTCAGTTTGTTTGAGTCCAAAATCGAATGTAGTTTAACGAAGTCATAATTAAATGATTAACCTAGAAATACAAAAAATGAGAATGTATGCGAGACATGATATTATTTATGTAAACAATTTATATAAAAGCTCGTTTATTTATCAAATTTAAATACCCTTATTTTTAAATTTAGGAAATTGTAGGTTTTCTCTAAGTGGATTGATATCCACTATAGATAAGAATAACCTTGACTTTGGCCAACAAACCATTCTTAGCTATAGCGGTAGGTAACAAGTTTACCGATTGCATATCACTTATATGCAACTATCACACTATGCTATCAACTGATTGATCTTCGCATAAACATCGGTGATTCTATCTGAAAGCGTAACGAGATGAAGAGCTGGGGACGACAGGCGATGACTCTGGAGGAAAGATAGGCGATGACTTCAGGGGAGGTGAATAACAACGGATCTGAGAAAACCAAAGCAGATACTGAAGAAATCCAGTCAAAAATACCTTCCAGCGACGAGAATAGCAGGTGGAAGCTAGATCTGAGAAACCCAAAGCAGATCTAGGGAAGATTCTGATGAATTAGGGCACCGTGACGAAGAAAACCACAGATCAATACTCCGGTGAATGTTGTTGCCTCCTACGCACTATGAAACCAACCGACAAAACGTTAGTGACCTAAGACCGGGGTGAGAATCCCTAGCTAGACCCTCCTACGCTCAAGTCAATCACCTCCATTCTCAGTAGGAAGAAAAAGAAGAAGTACAGCAAAACTAAAGTGGAACTAGGGTTTTGGTGATGGAGTTGAACGTACCTTGCCAACGGAGAGGATTTCCCCTTTTATACCACCTCATATAACCTCCGCGATCATGAGGTGGATCCCGGTTTGTTAGAGTTTGTTATGAGATGACGTAAGTACCTGCAATAATAGTTTAAGGAATCTTTTTTTATCCCAGATATACCTTCTTTGTTGTCTAGAGCACTTACAGAAGTTTCTAAAATCGGTTTCCTGCTAAATTAACCAAATTGTCATATGATCATATATTATTCCCATACATCACATATATTTAGTTATAATACTCCTTACTGGCTATGTTTACGAGATTTAGTAAGTGCGAATGTATTCATGCCCGGTCAGATTCTGTCAGGTCGATCTTATACTAATAGTCTTATAAAAGTACGTGTATATCTGTTCACTTGCCCGAGATTATATTACCGAGCGTATTGTGCCTATGTCTGATCGGATGCTTCCAAGCCGAGTCCCTTTTGACAATTTTGGTTCGTACGTTTGCTCGATTGCCCAAGATTATATTACCGAACGAGTTATGTGTATGCTCGACTGGACTTCTACTACCGAGCGTGTTATACCTATGTCTGGCCGGATATTTCAAGCCGAGTCTCTTATGACAACTTAACCTTGGTTCGTATGTCCGCTCGATTGTCCGAGATTAAATTACCGAACGAGTTATGTGCAAGCTCGACCGGATATTTCCTAGCCAAGCGCCTTCTATCCATCTTAGTTTGTATATTTGCTTGCTCGCCTGAGATTATATTACCGAACGAGTTATGTGTATGCTCGACCAGACTTCTACTACTGAGCGTGTTATATCTATGTTTGGCTGGATACTTTCAAGCCAAATCAGTAAGAGTATTTAAGTGTGGTTGTTTTACTGGAAAGTATGAGCTATTAATTTAGTTCGGATAAAATAAATATGTTTTATTTAATTTAATTAGAGTGACGATCGTTCTAAGATGTATAGTAAAATATATATATATTGTATAATAATATTATCATGTTTTTTTAATCAAAATATATATGCACAATAAATGTTTGGTTTATCGTGAATTTTATACTCTTTAGTTTGTACTGATTAAGTTAGGGAACATTAATGATGGTCAAAATAAAAAGTAAAAGTTGAAAGCTAAATGTTTTTTTTTAAAGCTGGCAGTAGCTAATTAATGCCATCCCCCGACAAGAAGCAAAGCGGCGAAGGAAGAGATCAGATCAACTAAAGAGAATGCCTGCCTGCCTGCCTGCCTGCCTGCCTGCCTGCCTGCGAGGATTTAATTTATTCGTGCATGCAAGGCTTTACGCTTTAATTAACGTGCTCGATGGCGCGCAGGGCTTGTGTATGTATACATATAGCAAAATTCTCATTGGGCATACTTAAATAATTTAGGATAAAATGAAAAAGCTTCCTTTAGAACTATTTTCATAAAAGTATCTTTATTTAAAATTAAAATAAAATAATGTATCGTCTAAAAATATTTTTATTTTAGTTAAATTATTATTTTAATTTCGTTAAAATTGTTATCTTTTTTTTTAATCCACTTTAATTAAAGTCGATGGTCACACAAACAAAAACAAAAGGTAAAAGTCGAAGATTAAGCGATGTTTCTTTAGCTGGCAGAAGCTAATTAATGCCATTCCCCGACGAGAAGCATATTAAGCGGCGATGCCTGCCTGCGTGGATTTAATTTATTCTCCGTGCATGCATGGCTTTACGCTTTAATTAACGTGCTCGATCGCGCGCATGACTTGTGTGTGTGTGTATATATATATATATATACCCACACATAAAAGAAACATATCGACATAATATATATATACCGCCTTGGACATGCCATCGCCGCTGTTGTCGCCGATGGACATGCCGCAGCCGATGGAGATAAATGAGCTGGAAAAGATGGAGGTGGATCGACCTCATAACTACGATGAGCACAGGTACGAAAAGGTGGCGCGGCTCATTAATAAAAAAACAACGTCTTATGATGATCTTGCGAGAGAGGTGGTTGGTGAAGCGTGTCGCGGCACGGCGCCGTTGAACCTGATGATGGACTCGGTGCTCCACGAAGTGATCGCCAAGAGGAAGACCGGCCTGGCCTTCGCCATCATAGCCCTTCCAGATGCATCGAACCACAGAATTCTCCGCCACCAGAACTACTACGGCGACACGCCGCTGCACATTGCGGCCGAGATCGGTGACAGCAAAGTGGCGAAGGCCTTGTTAGAGAGGGACGGAAGCCTCGCGCACAATAAGAACAAGTATGTGCATGTGTTAGTGTTTGTTATTCACTTAATTAGCTGGCTGGTTAATATAATTCGGTGATGATCGATAGGAAGGGGGAGACGGCGCTGCACAAGGCGGTGCAGTTCGGGCACCTAGACGTGTTCAACATCATCATCGATGCGGGAGGCGACGAAATGGCCTCCGTTCGGACCGGCGACGGCTCCACTATCTTGCACTACGCCATCATGCACGACCAGACAGGTAGTATATATCCTTTCAATTCACAACGCTAGCTAGCTTTAATTTGTTTGTAAGATTAAGTTAGACTACAAGTACTGCTAGCTCCTTAATTTATCTGCTTAATTAATTGACGAAATGATATTAAAAAAATAAGAGTAAAGTACGCGCATGCAGAGGAAGCTTTGGCCATCGCAAAGAAATTTCCAGACTTGATACTGTCACGAAACGCTGGCGGGGCCTCCCCGTTACAAATAATGGCGGCCTTTTACAAAAAATCATCCAAACCTCATCAAACTTTGATTTCTCACCTTTACGCCAGCTGTATCGAGGAAGGAGGAGTAAAATCAGATGAAGAAAGTGGCAACAGAGACGTACGTATGAATTACTAATTTTACTCCATTAAACTTGTATATATATATATCGATACATATTTGATAAAGGACAAGCGCTAATTATCATATGTATAATTAAGTTTGAAAATTAAGGATAAATACTTAATTTCCAGGGACAAAGCAGAGGAAATTGGTGGTCGCGCTTGCCAGGTAATTATCATATGCACATGCACCTTGTGTATTTAATTGTTTAATTAATTATGCTACTGATTAATTAATTGCTACTGATTAAATTTATTGAGCTAGGGTGGGGAAAATGTTGGATCGTCCATGTGATTAACAATCTACGTGAGTTTCGTTTCCGAGAAACTAAATTTAAACTATTTTTTAATGAATAATTAAAATGTTTATTGGTTGCTGAATATATATATATAATATGATATTTCAGGAAGAATAAAGGTGAAAGAGAGAGAGGAGACGTCAAACCACGAGGAGCTCCTGAAACAGTTAGTCCGGAACGAAGACTTCGGATTCTACGTCAAGGGATTCATACCTCAAACATCAGACTACCATTCCGCCGGAGATAGAGGAAGCCTTATGAGGAACGTCTCGGGCATTGATACCGCTGATCATCTGTACGAGGTGATGCGGGAGCTGGTGAAGAGTGCAAGCAGGCCGTCGGACGACGAGGTGTCGGAAGCGAGCGATAGGAGGATATGGGAGGAGTCTCCGCTGATCACCGGCGTCAAGTTCGGCCTCGATGAGTTCGTGATCAAAATCCTCCAATGGAGCCCACGGTCGGCCACCTACGTCGGTTACGACGGCATGAACGTGCTCCAGGCCGCCGTCAAGTATCACCGGAGGCACGTCGTGCTGGCCATCAAAGAGGACAAGCGGCTGCCGACGTGGTTGTTCACCGATCTGGAGTCCGACACCAAGAACTCCCTTCTCCATATCGCAGCTTCCGGCAATACCTTCAAGAAGGAAATAATGGTCGACCCCCTGCGCCTGCACGATGAACTCGAATGGTTTGAGGTAGCTAGGTAGCAATTAGATCATATAAACTAGTAATTAAAATCTTCAAATCTAGCTAATTCATCATCCGATCGACTTCAAAAATGCTGGGCGAAATATATAATTTATGAATAAACGTCAAAATTATGTTAAAGAGCTGTGGCGGCGGCCGGCCGCCGGCCGCCGGCGATGTTTTTGCAGATGCTGGAAAGGATCGTTCCTAAAGAGCTGTTGAACTACCGAAACAGAGGACAGAAGACTGCCCAGGAGGTGTTCGACGAGAAGCACGAGGAGATGCTGAAGGACTGCAGGACGGAGCTGGTGGACATTGGCCGGACCTGCGCCCCGCTGGTGGCGGCGGCGGTGTTCACCTCCAGCTTCTACATCCCCGGCGAGAACAACCGGGAGAACAACCGACTGGCCTTCAAGATCTTCTCCCGCGTGTACGTCGTGCGCTTCTCCTGCGCCACCACCGCGCTGGTCCTGTACCTGCTGCTGATGGTGATGCCGTACAAGCAGCGGGACTTCCGGCGGGTGGTGCCGTTGAACTATCTGATGGCGAGCATCTTGCTGACCATGTCCCTGTCCACCTTCAGCATCGCCTTCGCCTGCAACATGTACATGCAAATCTACGGCAATAATAAGAAGTCCTACGCTGACTTGGCGACGCTGATGCTCGAGCTCCTCGTCGTTCCCTTCATCTACGGCTTTGCGCACTTATTCTGTGGAGGCAGTGGAGCCTTCTGGAGAGCTTGTTTATTCCTTAAACGTCTCGCCAGGTAATTAATTAATTCTATGTTCTATCTCATTAAATAAATATATATGAACTTGATCATATATAATTCATGATTTAATTTGTGTGTCAAAAACTTCTTGATTTTGTACATGGCAATTCATGACAAGATCATTAATTGATTTGTTTGTCTTCGTGTGTGTGTGTGTGGATTTTGATTGCCAATGGTGAATTGTAATAAAGTTAATTTCTCCGACTGATAACCATCTTCTAGTTGACATTTGACCCTGTAATTTATATGAGCATAATTATCTTTTTTTTTTACTATAATAAATTAAAAATTTATCACTACTTACCATTATTCTAGACTAAAATCTGTTTCTCATTTTACCATTAGCAACATTAAAAAAAAAATAAAAATAAAAAACAGAGGATTTGTACTAATGAATGGAGATAATTAGAGGCATAAATGAGTAATACTAAATTTGATCATTTTTTCATGTTGTATTTGCCTACAACTATATTTTAAATAGGTCATGCCAATTACACTCTGAAAAAACGATTTGTCTGGTTTAACATGAGCTTGGGCTTGAGTGAAAAGTGTTAGCCTAATTGGCACGGACAAACGAGCTTGGTGAGTTAAATTGAAAAAATATATAAATAATAATAAAAGGAAAAATTATTAAAAATATATATTATTTAAAAATAAAATATAATTAATTTAAATGTTGATATTAGCCTTTTATTTTTTTTTAAAAAATATTTTAAGAATAAAAAATCTTAAAATATAAAAACTTTATAAATAATTGTATTTTGATATTTTTATTAAATACCATTTAAAATATTTAATATTTATTCTTAAATTGTAAATAAAAATTAAGTCCATCTTGATGACAGGTTATGACTGTCCACGCACTTATCAATCTGAGTTCCTGCTGAACTCCACCTCAATGGCGTGAGATAGTCGTGAGGAGAGCACTAACATTGTTGTATATATAACATTTTTGTTTATGCTTAATTGAATTAGGTCCATGGGCCAATCCTTGTATCCGACTCGAACCCATTGAATGTTCAAGTTCTTTGTTGCCATCAAATGTTTTAGTTGCCTCAACTGTAGTTTTCCCACCCTAATTCTATATTATTGGAGAGTGTTAGAGATGCTTCATCAAGTTTCACAATATCAAATTTTACTCATTTGGTAGAATATCACAAAAATATATTAAAAAATTGGGAATAATATAACGTGTACATTTATGCTTTATAATTAGTGTCGTAAATGAACAAAGTATTCGTGAATAAATTTGGTATTCGACTTGGTAAGAACTTGTTATTGGATCGAAAAGACGCTTGGGGGGAGAATAGCGATTGTCGATTTTTCGGAAAGTTGAAAAAACACAACGGAATAAAGGAAACAAAAACAATGCTAACAAGGTTAATTTTTACTTGGTTCGGAACATATGACGACTCCTACTCTAAAGTCCGCGATCGTCGATCACTTTCATTGAGCAATCACTATAAATTCGAATATTTGAATTACAAAGTTTTAGTATACAAATTGTAAACTGAAAAGTTACTGACAAGAAGAAAGAATGAATTGAGTTCCTTAATCGTCGAACATTGGAGCAACTTTTCAGGATCGTTGGAGCCTTCTTGGAGTAGCGCGTAAGAACAAAAATTATAACAAATGTTGTTTTGAAGCTGCTAGTCGAAGGTCTTTATATATGTCCATTCCATAAGCCTGAAACCCCTCCAGGCGTTTGGACTGCTGCTGACATGACGATCTCTCATTGAAATTTGATATGTCAAGTTTATCCACATCCGAGCGCCCAGACCCTCTCCGGGCGCCTAGACTATTGACGTGGGTTCGACTAATCGTCGCGCTCCAACTCAGCTTTTGGATAACTTTTCTGGTCCGGGCGCCCAGACCGCCCGGGTGCCTGGTAAGGCCGCCTGGACTAGCTCCGGGCGCTCAAAGTTCGGGCGCCGAGACCACTTTTTGTTCTCTTTTCTTCCTTGCAATAAATAGTTAGTCCAAGCATAAAAATCACCTTATAAAAAAGAGTAATACAACACAATAAGATAAAGTAGTAATCAGATTATGTCTCCCCGAGATCAAAATCTAATCAAGGTTTTAACTTAGGATTTCCAAATAGACCTAATTGGATCGACACCTACAGTTCCCTCAACCGGAAACACGTTTGTTGGTGCAGCGGGGTCGGCAAGAGGAGGGTGAATTGTCTGTAAAATAAAAGAGTATACCCTCCTCAAGACTTTCAACTAAAAAAGATAGCAACAATAATAAAAGAAATAACAAGAAATAAAAGGGAGACTAGAATTTAACTTGGTTACAACCCAGGGGGTTGTTAATCCAAGGCGGTGGGAAAGTACACTAGAAAAGTCTCCTTCTCTAAAGGCGGAAAAACCTTTTACACAATAAGAGAGCACAAAAGTTGCTAGGAAGTTGTTACAGAGTTAAATTGTTATTTCCTAGCTCCAGGGACCTTTATATAACTCCTGGAAAGTCTATCTAGAGTGTTGAAGGTGCCTCCAAAGGGGTTCAAGGAGTCTCCATTGGGTTGATCGAATAAAACTCTATCCGATTGTAAACGACCACTTTGGCTGGGTCCGAGGCGCCTCCAATGCCCTTGAAGGCGCCTCAGTTGAAGGCACCTCAAACTGGGTCTGAGGCGCCTTCAAGGTGATGGAGGTGCCTCCAACCCTGCAGGCAGCATAGACGCCTTCAGCACTTCGTTGAAGGCGCCTCCAGCTAACTTTCCAGCTCCTTTTGACTTCATTTTAGTTTCCGATACTCCGATAGCTTGGGTGATTGCGGTCAACCGGAATACGACTCACCCAAACCCAAATCCCGGCCTTTTCCTCGAGTAGGCTTCCGTCCTGGCTTCTTATCCCTCAAACGTCGCGCACGTTCTTCTCGTCCACCGGTGTACTCTTCCGCAGCTCTTTCGTCGTTCGGACGCATCGAGCCCATCAGCTCCCTTCCTGTGTCGTCCTTCTCGCTAGCTGCGTCTTCCGCTCGACTTCCTGCGCTCCTAAGCTCCTGCACACTTGGACACAGGGATCAAATAACAAACATGACCTAACCTAACTTGGTTGATCACATCAAAACAACCACGGGGTTCAATAATCTCCCCCTTTTTGATGTGCATCAACTCAAGTTCAAGTTAGGGTAAAACAGACAAACAATAATTTTGAAGAAATTACTAAACTAACATTTTCAAGCATAAATTTGCAATTAAAAAAATTGCAACATAAAATTTAGCTTCTGATACCAATTTTTGAAAAGAATATCATTTTATGAAAATGAGAATATCATTTTTTCAAAAATTCAAAAAAAATTGAAAATATTTCTAACTCCCCCTAAAACTTGTGTCTATCTCTCCCCCTTTGATCACCCCAAAAATAGGGTCTAAAACATATTTAAAATTCTAAGTCTTTTGAAATAGTTTCTAGGTCGATTGAAAGTATATTCTAAAATATTTCTTTAAAAAGAAATTCTAACTTAGGCACTTTTTTTTAAAGTTTTCAAAGTAAAAATTTTAAAATATAACTCATTTTCATAATAATTTGTAAAAAAAAATTTAGTCAAAATTATCTTTAAGAATTTTCTAAGAAAATAAAATTTAAGGATTTTCTAAGTGCAGCATTTTCAAAATGATTTCTCAACAGAAAATATTTAAAAAAACTTTAGACTTTGATTCATATTCAAAATAATTTCTGAGTAAAAACAATTTAAAGTAGATAATTTCTAAGTTTAACAAAGAAACTCTTTTAAGAATTTTCTAAGTTTAAAAAATGTAATAATTTTTTTTAATGAATGTCCAAAAAGAAAAAAAATGTTCTAAAAGAAACTTTCTAAAGTATTATTTAATCCTAATTTTAATGTTTTATCAAAAAGTTAATTAAACATTTTTATTCCAATATTTTGGCTTCCAGGTCGTGGCGAGGCACTAGGCCTTCTTGGTTATTGGAGCAACAATTGTTGGACCCCGTGGTAGTTTTGATGTGATCAACCAAGTTGGTTAGGTCCTGCTGTGTTTGATCCCTGTGTCTGAGTGTGCAGGAGCTTAGGAACACAGGAAGTCGAGCGGAAGACGCAGCTAGCGAGAAGGACGGCATGGGAAGGGAGTCGACGGGCTCGGTGCGTCCGAAGGACGAGAGAGCTGCGGAAGAGTACTCCGGCAGGCGTGAAGAGCGTGCGCGGCGTTCGAGGGACGTTAAGCCGGGACGGAAGGCTGCTCGAGGAGAAGGCCAGGAATTGGGTTCGGGTGAGCCCTATTCCGGTTGGTCGCAATCACCCAAAAGAACGGAGCATCGGAAGCTGAAGAAACCAAGCTAAAAAATGGAGCTGCCAGCTTGGAGGCGCCTCCATCATGAAGGCGCCTTCAACCCTGTTGAAGGCGCCTTCAACAGGTCTGTTTTGACCGTTTGCGCTGCGGATAAAGTTTTATCCGCTGACTGAGCTGGAGGCGCCTTAAACCTTGTTGGAGGCGCCTTGGACCCTCGGGATAGACTTTCCAGGAGCTATAAAAGGCCCTGGAGCTAGGAATTCAACAACAACTCAAGCAATCATTGTGTAGCCATTCCTAGCAATAGTTCTAAACTTCCAAAGTGTAAAAGGCTTCTCCGCCTTCAGAGAAGGAGATTTTTCTCTTGCTTTTTCATCGCCCTGGATTAACAACCTCCTTGGTTGTAACCAGGTTAAATCCTATTTTCTACTTAATTTCTATTTCCTTGCTTAGTTTAATTTTATTTCTGCCTTTACTTATTTACTATTGCATTAATTGAGTTGAAATCCGAGGAGGGTATTTTTATTTTGTGTTTTCAGCAATTCACCCCCCTCTTGCCGGCCTCCGCTGCACCAACAAGTGGTATCAGAGCCTGATCGCCTCAGAAGGACTAACCGCCAACTGAAGCACTACGATCAAGACGATGGCCGGAGCGAACATCCATCCCCCGAAGTTCGACGGAGACTTCGCCACATGGAAGCGCAAAATGGAGGTATTTTTTAAAACGGATTTTGATATTCTTATTACAATGAAATATGGTTTTGCAGCGCCGAAAGACAAAGAAGAAAACACGTGGAGCAAAAAGGAGCAAGCAGATTTCGTCGCCAACGGAAAGGCTGAGTTCCACCTACTCAGCGTTCTGCCGCCGCAGGAGGTAAACCGGATCGGAAGCTACAACTCCGCGAAAGATCTCTGGGAAAAATTCCTGGAACTTCACGAAGGTACCTCCGAAGCGAAGCTAGCAAAGCGCGACATCCTCCGGAACCAGTTGACGAACCTCCGGATGAACCAAGGCGAGAAGGTAGCGCAACTCCAAGCGAGAATCAAGGAGCTGATAATGCAACTAACGAACCTTGGAGAAGAGGTAACCAACCGGGACTCTATCCGGTACGCTCAATGCCTTCCCGAGAACTCCAGAGTGGGCCTCCTTAGTAGATGCATACTACATCTCTAAGGACCTCGAGGTAAGTACGTTAGAACAGTTATTTTCGACTTTTGAACTTCACGAATCTCGAGTTTCAGAGCCAAATGGAGTAGAGAAGACCGGTCAGAACATAGCTCTAAAGGCAAAAGTAATCGGTTCTGACTCCGAAGCCTCGGGCGATGAATCCGAAGCAGCACTACTGGTAAAACGGTTCAATAAGTTTTTTAATTCTAATAAATTTAGACCGCAGAAAAAGAGGCATCAACAAAGAAAAAGGACGGTTCGCTGCTACAACTGCAACGAAGAAGGGCACATCAAGGATGACTGCCGAAATTAAAGAGAAAGGAGAAAGAAAGGGAAAAGTCAAAATGCAAGAAACCAGAATCCTCCAAGCACAAGAACCTGAAGGCTACTTGGGATGATTCATCATCCTCCGAGTCGGACATCGAAGAATTCTCGGGACTAGCACTGATGGCCAACCATCAGCTAGAAGAAACGTCTAGCTCAGAAATGAGCATAGATGAAGGGGGAGGAACATCAGAAGGAGAAAGCAATGATGAAGGGGGAGCATCGCAAGATGAGGTAAGGTACGTGCCCTAAACTCTAAACAGTCTTTTGAGTTTATTAAAGCTTTGTCTAAAGAATTAGATCAATTAGAAAAAGAAAATAAAAATTTGAAATCTGAAAATAAAAATCTAAAATTAGAAATTGAGAAATTAAGAAATAGTACATGTTTAAATAGATTTCCAAATTCAAAAATTAAAGTTTATGGAAAATTGAACTGGTATATTAGAAACCATCAGGGCCAGCTTAGAAGGATACCCAAAAATTATGTACCCCCTAAGTATCTGAATAACCCTGTAGGTAGGAACCTCTATTGGGTTCCAAAATCTGTGCTTAATTAATTTTTCAAAAATTAAAAGCTTACAGTGAGAAAATTAAATATTGAAATTCTTTATGAAAGCTTTGTCTAAGGAAGTGGTTGTTGCTCCAATAACCAAGAAGGCCTAGTGCCTCGCCACGACCTGGAAGCTAAAATATTGAAAAAAATGTTTAATTAACTTTCTGAAAAAGCATTAAACTAGAATTAAATAATGCTTTAAAAGTTCTTAAATCTTTTAAAATTCTAAAAAGTCGATTGTGAAAATTCAAAAATTTAAATTTGACTTGGAAATTTTTTATTGACTTAGAATTTTTTAAAATTCAAAATTTGACTTAGAAATTTTTTTGGAAAAATAAATTCATATTGACTTAGAAAATTTTTTTTGAAAATTCAAAAATTTGACTTAGAATTTTTTTTTTGAAAAAATTCATTTTGAATTAAATTTTTTAAAATTCTATACATTTCACTTAACTTAGGTTATAATACAAGTTTAGGGGAGTTAGAAAATTTTGAAATTTTTTATAAAAAAGTGTTGCAATTTTACTAATTGCAAAAATTATGCTTAACTTGTTAGTTTAGTAATTTTATTTAAAATTACTTTTATGTCTATTTTAACCCTAACTTGAACTTGGGTTGATGCACATCAAAAAGGGGGAGATTGTTGGACCCCGTGGTAGTTTTGATGTGATCAACCAAGTTGGTTAGGTCCTGCTGTGTTTGATCCCTGTGTCTGAGTGTGCAGGAGCTTAGGAACACAGGAAGTCGAGCGGAAGACGCAGCTAGCGAGAAGGACGGCATGGGAAGGGAGTCGACGGGCTCGGTGCGTCCGAAGGACGAGAGAGCTGCGGAAGAGTACTCCGGTGGGCGTGAAGAGCGTTCGAGGGACGTTAAGCCGGGACGGAAGGCTGCTCGAGGAGAAGGCCGGGAATTGGGTTCGGGTGAGCCCTATTCCGGTTGGTCGCAATCACCCAAAAGAACGGAACTTCGGAAGCTAAAAAGGAGAAGAAAAGAAGACAAAAGAGGCTGAAATTACTGTAGCAGTAACCTTGAAGGCGCCTTAAACACATTGAAGGCGCCTTGAACACATTGAAGGCGCCTTGAATGATTGTTTAAGGCGCCTTGAGTAGTCCAGTTTGACCGTTTGCGCTGCGGATAAAGTTTTATCCGCAGATCGAGTTGGAGACGCCTTAAACCTTGTTGGAGGCGCCTTGGACCCTCAAGATAGACTTTCCAGGAGCTATAAAAAGGCCCCTGGAGCTAGGAATTCAACAACAACTCAAGCAATCATTGTGTAGCCATTCCTAGCAATAGTTCTAAACTTCCAAAGTGTAAAAGGCTTCTCCGCCTTCAGCAAAGGAGATTTTTCTACTGAGCTTTTTCTTACTGCCCTGGATTAACAACCTCCTTGGTTGTAACCAGGTTAAATCCTATTTTCTACTTAATTTCTATTTCCTTGCTTAGTTTAATTTTATTTCTGCCTTTACTTATTTACTATTGCATTAATTGAGTTGAAATCCGAGGAGGGTATTTTTATTTTGTGTTTTTAGCAATTCACCCCCCTCTTGCCGGCCTCCGCTGCACCAACAACAATCACTTCCTTAGACAAAGTCTCATAAAGAAATTTTAATGTTTAATTTTCTCGCTGAAAGCTTTTAAAATTTTTATTCAAAAATTTAGTCTAGAAAAGATTTTGGAACCCAGTAAAGGTTCCTCCATACTGGATTAATTAGGAACTTAGGGGGTACATAGTTTCTAGGAATTTTTCTAAGTTGTCCCTAATGCTTTCTAATACACCAATTTAATGTTCCATAAACTCTAAGTTTTGATTTTGGAAATTTAATTAAGCATGCATGATTATTTTTTAAATTTTCAATTTCAATTTCTCATTTTCTAATTTTAAAATATCATACATTTCTAGTGGACATGCTTTTGCTAATTTTAATTTCAATTCAACATTTTCTTTTTCTAATTTTGCTAAATCTTTTGTAAGCACTTTGATAAATTCAAAAGACTGAGTAGGAGTGAGATTACGTACCTTACTTACCTCACTTGGTGATGCTCCCCCTTCGTCACAACTTTCTTCTTCTGATGATCCTCCTCCTTCATCTATGCTCATCTCCTAGCTGATTTCTTCAAAAAGATGGTTGGCCATCAGTGTTACTCTCGAGAAGGCTTCAACTTCAGATTCCGAGGATGAAGATTCATCCCATGTAGCTTTCAAACTCTTGCATTTAGAGGGCGTCGGTCTTCGAGACTTTTCCTTGTCCTTTTTCTTTAATTTGGGGCAGTCATCCTTGATGTGCCCTTCCTCGTTGCAGTTGTAGCATCGGACCGTCCTTTTGTTGCGTTGATTCTTCCTTGACTGCGATCGAAATTTTTTAGTTTTAAGAAATTTATTGAAACGTCTTACCAGTAGCGTCGCTTCGGTTTCGTCGATTGACGCTTCAGAGTCGGGATCATCCTTTTCGACTTGTAGGACAATGTTGAGGTTCGACTTCTCTACTTGTTTAGGCTTTGCAAGTCGAGACTCGTGAAGTTTGAAAGTAGAAAATAAACTTTCTAAACTACTTATCTCAAAGTCCTTAGAGATGTAGTAAGCATCTACTAAGGACACCCACTCTGGAGTTCTAGGGAAGGCATTGAGCGCATACCGGATAGAGTCTCAGTTTGTTACCGATTCGTCGAGATTTGTCAGTTGTGTTATCAGCTCCTTGATTCTTGCTTGGAGTTGTGCTACCTTCTCGCCGATGTTCATCCGGAGGTTCGTCAGCTGAGTTCGGAGGATGTCCCGCCTTGCTAACATCGCTTTTGAGGTGCCTTTATGGAGCTCCAGGAATTTATCCCAGAGATCATTAGCGGAGTCATAGCTTCCGATCCGACTTACCTCCTGGGGCGGCAGAACGCTGAGCAAGTGAAATTCTGCCTTTTCGTTGGCCAAGAAATCAGCTTGCTCTTTCTTCGTCCAGTTGTATTCTTCTTTGTCTTTTGGTGCTGCATATCTATATTTCATTATTAAAAGTATATCAAATTCAGTCTTAAATAATACCTCCATTCGGCGTTTCCACGTAGCGAAGTCTCCGTCGAACTTCGGGGAATGAATATTTGCTCCGGCCATCATCTTGATCTTTCTGCTTCAGTTGACGGTTAGTCCTTCTGAGGCGGTCGGGCTCTGGTACCACTTGTTGGTGCAGTGGGGCCGGCAAGAGGGAGGTGAATTGCCTTCAAAAATAAAAGAGTATACCCTCCTCAAGACTTTCAACTCAAAAAGATAGCAACAATAATAAAAGAAATAACAAGAAATAAAAGGAGGACTAGAATTTAACTTGATTACAACCCAAGGGGTTGTTAATCCAAGGCGGTGGGAAAGCGTACTAGAAAAGTCTCATTCTCTGAAGGCGAAGAAGCCTTTTACACAATGAGAGAGCACATAAATTGCTAGGAAGTTGTTATAGTGTTGAATTGTTATTTCCTAGCTCCAGGGGCCTTTATATTGCCCCTGGAAAGTCTATCTCGAGTGTTGAAGGCGCCTCCAATGGTTTGACCGGATAAAACTCTATCCGATTGCAAACGACCACTTTGGCTGGGTCCGAGGCGCCTCCAATACCCTTGAAGGTGCCTCGGACTGGGTCTGAGGTGCCTTCAAGGTGATGGAGGTGCCTCCAACCCTGCAGGCTGTTAGAGTATATACTAAAAGTCTAACTTTTGTATAAACATTTATTTAGAAATAAGAATCACATTGGGCAAGTATCTACATTTATATATACTAAGTGTAGTCGTTCAATTAATTTATATTGTGGATAACACGGTGTGTGGTGTCACACACAGGAGATCGTGTTATCAGTTCTTTATAAATTATAAACAGCAGCTCACGACTAAGATGGAAAGGAACAAACCATTGGAATAGTCGTAGTGTAATTAGATATTAGTTTATCTTGACTAATAAATTACACTAGTACACTCTAAGTGTATTGAGCAGGACCATTTAAGGAAAGTTCTTTTTATACTGACTTAATAAAAGAACAAGTCTTTAGTTATTATGGAAGTGTGTGCTCTTAATCCTAATATAATAACAAGCACATATATTTAGTATTCATTTCTTTAACTTATCAAAGAGTGAGATTTAGCTTGATAAATCAAAAGGCCCGATAAGTTGGGAAATGATATTACTTATAGTGTGTGTTGTTGATTATAGAAGGAAACTGTGTCCTAGTAATCTAGGTTGATAATGTCCCCAAGAGGAGATCATAAGGATTGTCATGTTAAACCCTGCAGGTGGACTTAGTCCGACATAACGATAAGGTTGAGTGGTACTACTCTTGGACTAAGATATTAATTAAAGAAAGTTGTCGGTAACTCATTTAATTAGTGGACATTCGACATCTTAAACACAGGGAGACTAACACACTCATAATAAGAAGGAGCCCAAAATGTAATTTGGGATTGGTACGGTAGTTCAGTAATAATTCTTTAGTGAAATGAATTATTATTAATGAAATTAAGTTAGGTGTTCGGGGCGAACACGGGAAGCTTAATTTCATCGGGATACCAAAACCAATTCCTCCTCTCGGTCCCTATCGTAGCCTCTTGTATATAGAGAATTATACCCACCTTCTTACCCACTCTTTGGTGGCCGGTGAAGCTAGCTTGGAACCCAAGCTAGGGCCGGCCAAGACCCAAGGATTGAGCCAAGATTAGTGGCCGACCCTAGCTTGGAGTCCAAGCTAGGTGTGGCCGACCACATATAATATAAAAGGGATTTTATTTAAATTTTTTCTTATGTGGATAACATAGTTTTAAAAGAGAGTTTAAATTTTAAATCTTTCCTTTTATAGCTTTCTACAAAAGATTAAGAAAAGATTTGAAATCTTTTCTTATTTGTAGATTGAAAGGTGGATTTTAATTTTAAGAAAACTTTCTTTTTTTGTAACCATGTTCATGATTTAAAAGAGAGTTTAAAAATTAAATATTTCCTTTCTACAAAAGATTAAGAAAAGAATAAATATCTTTACTTATTTGTAGATTGAAAGGAGATTTTAATTTTAGAGATAACTTTCCTTTTTGGAAATCATCCACATGTTTAAAAGAAAGGTTTTAATTTATAAAATTTCTTTTTATAATCCACCTTGAAGGGAAAAATTATTAGAAAAATTTTTATTAAAAATTTATGGAAACAAATTAGGAAGTTTTAATTCTTGTGAATTAAAACTTTCCTTGAAGGAAAAATAGATGTGGCCGGCCACTTTAATAAGAGAAAAGAAAATTGATTTTTATCAATTAATTTTTTCTTTTTCATGGCAAAGGAATTAAGGAAGTTTTTATTAAAATTTTCTTATTTTCCAAGGCTAAGGATTATAAAAGAGAGGGTAGAAGTGCCTTCAAAAGGAACAACTCTATTCTATTTTTTCTCCCTCTCTTCCTTGGTGGTGGCCGGCCCTAGAGCCTCTTCTCCTTCTCTTCTCTTCCTCCTTTGTGGCCGGCGGCATCAACACAAGAGGAGTCCATGGTGGCTGGTTCTAGCTAGGAGAAGAAGGAGAGAAAGGAGGCTTTGTTTCTAGCATCCCTTGGAGCTTGGTGGTGGTGGCCGAACCTCACATCTCTTGGAGTTTTTGTGGTGGCCGAAACTTGCTTGGAGAAGAAGGGTTTGGGTGGTTCTCATCTCGGAAGATCGTTGCCCACACAACGTCTGAGATTAGAAGAGGAATACGGTAGAAGATCAAGAGGTTATTTGCTTACAAAGAAAGGTATAACTAGTAATTGTTTTCCGCATCATACTAGTTTTTTTTGTATAGTAATTTTTGGAAATACCAAACATAAGAGACATATGATTCTAGAGTTTTCGAATTTGTGTTTCTTTTGTTTTATTTTTTGAATTTGTGATTCGATTGTTCTTTTTGGTTAAACCTAGAGTTATATAAGGAAATTAAATATTAGCTTTCCTTAAA
This sequence comes from Zingiber officinale, assembly GCF_018446385.1. Classification (NCBI taxonomy): domain Eukaryota; kingdom Viridiplantae; phylum Streptophyta; class Magnoliopsida; order Zingiberales; family Zingiberaceae; genus Zingiber; species Zingiber officinale. Next base: position 243,488 of record NC_055990.1, read on the forward strand.
AGTCTTTGTCTAGGAAGTGGTGGTTGCTCCCATATCCAAGAAGGCCTAGTGCCTTGCCATGTTTAACCTGGAAGCCAATTTTGGAAATTAATATTTAATTAAATTTATAACATAGGTGGATTTGGATCAATAGTGTTAAGTTCCGCTTGCGATCCAAGTCTAAATCATTAAGAACAGATAAGTTAAATTTGGAATCAATAATGTTAAGTTCCGTTTGCAATTCCTAATTTAACTTCTAAAGAACATAATAGGCTGTTTAGAAAAGGTTCGACACTTGTACGAAATTTTTGTACAGTGGAACCGGTACGAGCTTCCTAGGACCAACCAACAATTGGTATCAGACCTAGGGTTTGCTTCTGTGTGTTTGATTTTCAAATAGATTATGCACATGTCATATATAATTTAGGCAGGATAATAGTAGGATGTGCTAACTTTGTGGTTGTAGGATCCAACTATTATGACATATAGATATTGTGTGTGATTGGACCCTTGGACATGTCAAGGGTATTTTATTGTGTGTGCATGATTGTAAAATTAAATACAGCAGGAGCTGTATTAGTTATTAGAATTTTACATTTTTGTTTTGATCTAGATTACATGTACATTCCTTTATGCAATATAGGATTCACATATGTAAAAATTCTATTTTTGTCGCGGATCGTATCCTTGCGAGGCGTGGTGCTATCGGAGGACCAGAGGCGCAGCGGAGAAAGGAAGCTCGAGGGACCCGACGACATGAACCTGAGGGCTGGCAGCACGCGAAGGACAGTGATGGAAGAAGCCATAATAGTTGGAAAATTAATTTTCATATTTATTGCTTTTATTTACTATGATGTGTGTGTGCATGTGATGTATGCTAGCATAGGTTAAAATTCCTCACCATAAATAACTAAGTGGGAGAGAGATTAGTATATGAATCCCATGGCCTCCATTACTGGTTTGTAAGTGATGCAACAAGCTTGCGCGTTGGCTCTGAGTGTCTTCCTCCATATCGGATGAGTTTGTTTGCGGATCACTAGATCAAACTTCCATATTTGGATGGTTATAGGAAATTATTTAGGAGCGTGTGATCTTCCCCATCTGAAGGGGCACAATCTTACTTAATGGACTAAGTATCAAGTAATGATATACACTTAGGCACACTTAATAGTATCATCCCCATCGGAGTCACTGCTATTATTTGTGTGACCAAAGAAAACCAACTATTAATTAATTTGTCATAAAGATAAATTGACAAGATAATAAAATTAAAACCCCCTTTTACAAATGTTAAATTTGTATATGTCCACACTATTGTGGCATACAACATTCACAGTGTTTAAGGTAATTTTATTTGTCATAAAGATAGGTTGACAAGGTTATTAATGGGTATAACTCTCCTCTTACAAATGCTCAATTTTGTATACGTCCACACTATCGTGGCATGCAAAATTCACAGTGTTTGAGGTGTTGGTGAATTTAAATGATATTTTTTTTGAGGAATCAATATTATTTTAAATTCAAAGTTTTGACCAAATATTTTAGCAGAGATAGACCAACTATTAATTTTATTTGTCAGGTTGACGAGATAATAAAATTAATGAATAAAATCTCCTCTTAGATTTTGTATACGTCCACACTATCGTGACATACAAAATTCACGGGGATTTTAAGGTGTTAGTCTTGACCAAATATTTTGTGATTCTTAGGATTCCAAATGTTAGTCAATTCCCTAGCTGTTGTACTATAGAATAGACTTAGTAGTCTCAATTATAATTGGAAACAAAACTTGGACATTAAGATGGACTTCCTCTTAGAACTAAGAACAATATAGGTGTATTTTATTCATTAGTTGTTGAAACATGTTTAGTGGTGTTATCTACCGGTACCTGATATGGGGATACAGGAGCCACTGATCATGTCTGCAATTTATTGCAGGGGTTCCAGGACATCCGACAACTATATGAAAGGGAAAATACCATCCACATGGGCACTGCTACAAAAGTAGCAGCTGTTGCAGTGGGAGATGTTTATCCTCCGATAGGAATAAAACATGAATTTTTGAGAAATTATCTTTACGTACCAAGTTTAGAAAGAATTAGTTTTCAGTTTCTAAACTATTAAAGAATAGATATTGTGTCTATTTTGATAACAAAGTTGTTATCAAGAAAATAGGAAAGATATCTGTTCTGGTACATTGGTTGGCAATTTATAAATCAAATAACTCCCACGATGCAACAAATGAAAATTAATAACATATCTTCTAACTCTAATAAGAGAAAGCAACCTTCGGAAATGAACCAATAATATCTTTGGCATCTAAGGCTAGGTTATATTAACTTGAGTAGGATTCAAAGGATAATAGCCGATGAACTTTTGGGTTCATTGGTTGTGGAAATCTTTCCAACCTGCAAGTCTTACTTGAAAAGAGAAATAACCAAGGAGCTTTTAAGTATAAGGGGTATAGAGCCAAAGATATGTTGAAATTGGTTCATTCTGATTTGTGTGGTCCTATGACTATCCAGACAAGAGGTAGTTTCGAATATTTTATCTATTTTTTAGACAACTATTCAAGATATAGATACATTTACTTGATGCGCCGCAAGTCTAAGTGCTTTGATTAGTTCAAAGAGTACGAGGCTGATGCGGAGAAACGTCAAAGTGAAAGTATCAAGACACTACGGTGAGATCGTAGTGACGAGTACCTCTTAGGAGAGTTTAGGAGTCACTTATCAGAAGACGGGACTCAATCCCAACTAACTACACCTAGTACACCCCAACAGAATGGTGTAGTAGAAAGAAGGTATAGGACTCTTATAGAAATGATTAGATCGATGATGAGAAAATTACCAAATTTGTTTTGAGGATATACTCTAAAAACAGAAGTGAACATAGTACCTTCTAAGTCAGAACTCTCAACTCCAATAGAATTGTGGAAAGGGCATAAGCCTAGTCTAAAGCATATTCAGATTTGGGGTAGTCCAGCATATGTGCTGAAGGGAGACACTGATAAGTTGGAATAGGACTTCACTTGTATGTGCATTATTCTAGAGAAATGAAAGGAGGTTTATAGTCCTAAAAATCATAAAGTCATTGTTAGCATCAATGACCGATTTTTAGAAGAGGATTATGTAACCACAAGCCCATAAGTAAATTTGTTCTTAAATAATAAAGGACGAGTCTAATCTAGTACCAACTGTACAAGATGAAATATCACAAGAAACTACAACACACATCACAAATGATACACAGAAAGTGCCTCGTCATAGTGGGAGGGTTGTTAGGCAACCTAAAAGATTCATGTTTTGGGAGAGTCTTTGGACTTAATCCCTGGTAAACATGAACCTAATTCCCAAACATATGACGAAGCACTCCAAGATTAAGATGCAACATCTTGGCAAAGAGCAATGAATGCAGAATTAGAATATATGTATTCTAATAAAGTCTGGGAGCTTGTAGAATCACCAAATGGTGTAAAATCTATTGGATGAAAATAAGTCTACAATAGGAAAAGAGGGATAGACAGGAAGGTGGAAACTTTCAAAGCAAGGCTTGTTGAAAAAGGAAACTTTTTCACCGGTAGCCATGCTTAAGTCCATCCAGATTCTTTTATCTATTACTGCTCATATGGACTATGAGATTTAGCAAGTGGATGTCAAGATAACTTTCCTTAAATGGAAGTCTTGAAGAAAAGATTCATATAAAGCAACCAGAAGGGTTCATCACAAAAGGCAAAAAGCATCTTGTGTACAAGCTCAATCAGTCTATGGACTGAAGAAAAGCTTCAAGGTCTTGGTTCATCTGGTTTAATGAAGTAATCCAGACCTATGGATTTATTTAGTGTCCAGATGAGTCTTGTGTAAACAAGGAAAGTGATGGAAGCGTGGTGGTATTTCTTGTACTATACGTAGATGACATTTTTGATAGTTGAAAATAATATCAAAGTGTTGTCGGAAGTAAGGGTATGGTTGTCCAAACAATTCGATATGAAGGACTTGGGAGAATGCACATATTCTTGGGAACAAAATAATAACGGATCGCAAGAAAAGAATATTATGCTTATCCCAAGCTTGATATATCGGTACAATCCTTGCTCGTTTTAGTATGCAAGACTCCAAGAAAGGTTTTCTACCTTTTAGGCATGAAATAGCTTTATCTAAAGAGGTGTCTCCGAAGAAATCAAAGGAGATAGAGAACATGAAGGCAATTCCTTATGCTTCGGCTGTCGGAAGCCTAATGTATGCTATGCTATGTATGAGATCGGATATCTGTTTTGCCGAGAGCATGGTTAGCAGATATGAAAGTAACCCAGGACCAGGACACTAGACTGCCGTAAAGTATATATTAAAGTACCTTAAAGAGACTAGAGATTATATGCTAGTTTACAAAGTAGATAATTTGATCCCTGTGGGTTACACGTATTTTGACTTCCAATCAGATAGGGATAATAGTAAGTTGACCTCGGGGTTTTGTATTTACTTTAGGAGGTAAAGTCATAACAATGGAGGAGTGTTAAGCATAGATATTTTTCGGACTCCACCATAGAAGCTGAAGATGTGGCAGCCTCTAAGGCAGCTATAGAAGCTGAATGGCTCAGAAACTTCATGATGGACTCAGACATGATTTCTAGTTTGCCCAAAATTGCTACAATTTATTGTAATAATAGTGGTGCAGTAGCAAACTCGAAGAAACCATAAGTCCATAAGGCAAGTAAACACAATAGAGCGCAAGTACAACACAATACGAGAAATCGTATAACGAGGAGAAGTTGTTGCCGCCTACATTGCATCAGGTGATAACCTGTAGATCTTTTCACTAAGGTCCTTAAGGCAAAAGCTTTTGATGGACATGTTGAAGGGTTGGGAATCAGATGTATGACAACATTTATGGCAGCATAGTCTTTTAGTATAAGTGGGAAATTATTAGAGTATATACTAAAAGGCTAACTTTTGTATAAACATTTATTTAGAAATAAGAATCACATTGGTCAAATATCTACATTTATATATACTGAGTGTAGTCGTTCAATTAATTTACATTATGGATAACACGGTGTGTGGTGTCACACACAGGAGATCGTGTTATCAGTTCTTTATAAATTATAAACAGTAGCTCATGACTAAGATGGAAAGGAACAAATCATTGGAATAGTCGTAGTGTAATTAAGTATAAATTTATCTTGATTAATAAATTACAATAGTACACTCTAAGTGTATGGAGTAGGATCATTTAAGGTAAGTTCTTTTTATACTGACTTAATAAAAGAACAAGTCTTTAGTTATTATGGAAGTGTGTGCTTTTAATCCTAATATAATAACAAACACATATATTTAGTATTCATTTCTTTAACTTATCAAAGGGTGAGATTTAGCTTGATAAATCAAAAGGGCCGATAAGTTGGGAAATGATATTACTTATAGTGTGTGTTGTTGATTATAGAAGGAAACTGTGTTCTAGTAATCTAGGTTGATAATGTCCCCAAGAGAAGCTCATAAGGATTGTCATGTTAAACCCTGCAGGTGGACTTAGTCCGACATAACGATAAGGTTGAGTGGTACTACTCTTGGACTAAGATATTAATTAAAGAAAGTTGTCGGTAACTCATTTAATTAGTGGACATTCGACATCTTAAACACAGGGAGACTAACACACTCATAATAAGAAGGAGCCCAAAATGCAATTTGGGATTGGTACGGTAGTTCAGTAATAATTCTTTAGTGGAATGAATTATTATTGATGAAATTAAGTTAGGTGTTCGGGGCGAACACGGGAAGCTTAATTTCATCGGGAGACCAAAATCAATTCCTCCTTTTGGTCCCTATCATAGCATCTTGTATATAGAGAATTATACCCACCTATATCCACCTTCTTACGCACTCTTTGGTGGTCGACCAAGCTAGCTTGGAACTCAATCTAGGGCCGGCCAAGACCCAAGGATCTGTTAGGATCGATGGACTCGGCTAGAGGGGGGGTGTGAATAGCCGCCCCAAATTCTTCATTTCTTTCTACAAATCAAGTTAGCGCAGCGGAAATAAAACGAATAGAAACGAAAGCGGAGAATAGCAAACCTCAAACTCGTCGATGTAACGAGGTTCGGAGATGAAACTCCTACTCCTCGGCGTGTCCGTGAGGTGGACGAATCCGATCAATCCGTCGGTGGATGAGACCCCAGAGAACCGGCTAATGTAACACTCCTTCTGGGTGGAGAAACCTCGCCACAATGTTTTGCAAAAGCAATACAGGAGATACAAAGAAGAGCAAGAACAAAATACACAATGAATGTACAAATACTCGCTTGCCTTCTCGTCGACTGAAGTCCCGGATGAAGCACCAACTTCACGGACGAATACCAAGAAGCAACTCAGTCGAAGAAGCTCACACAAAGCTTCGGAGCTCAGCAAAGCTCAAGAGCACAGCTTTCAGAAGAATAGCAGCTCAGTTCAGAGGAGGAAGAAGTCCGAGAGACTCCACTGTAGAAGCCCTTTGCCCTTTTATAGCCTGCATCCACCTGCGAGAAGAACAGAGGCCAAAGACAGCAGAAGAACCTAGATCTAGCCGTTGTCACTCACAACGGCTAGTCCTGGACCGATCAGGCTCCAACCTGATCGATCCACACTGTCCCTGATCGGTCTTGGGGACCGATCAGGCTAAGCCTGGACCGATCAGGCTAAGTCCTGATCGGTCCAGGAAGACCCTGATCGGTCCTGGGGACCGATCAGCCTTTCTCCTTCTTCTCTTCTGTTTGCTTCCTGATCGGTCTTCAGACCGATCAGATAATCCACAGAAGCATTCTGTTTGGTTACTGATCGGTCACCAGACCGATCAGCCGTATCACTGGATCGGTCCCCAGATCGATCCAGAGCTTGGTTTTTCCCAATACCAAGTCCCAAGTCTCCCACACCAACATCCGGTCAACCTTGACCTGTTGGTACATCATGCTTAGCATCCGGTCACTCCCTTGACCTGCTAAGACTCCCCACCAAGTGTTCGGTCAATCCCTTTGACCCACTTGGACTTTTCTCTTCGTGTCAAGTATCCGGTCACTCCCTTGACCTACTTGACCTTCTCAACACCAGATGTCCGATCACCCTTGATCCATCTGGATTTTCCCTTGCCCGGCTTCACTCACCAGGACTTTCACCTAGCTTCACTCACTAGGGTTTTCACCTGGCTTCACTCACCAGGATTTCCAATCTGCCCGGCTTCACTCACCAGGACTTTCCAACTGCCTGGCTTCACTCACCAGGACTTTCCCACTGCCTGGCTTCACTCACCAGGACTTTCACCTAGCTTCACTCACTAGGGTTTTCACAACTGCCTGGCTTCACTCACCAGGACTTTCCCACTGCCTGGCTTCACTCACCAGGACTTTCCCACTGCCTGGCTTCACTCACCAGGACTTTCCGAACTGCCTGGCTTCACTCACCAGGACTTTTCGAACTGCCTGGTTTCACTCACCAGGACTTTCCGAACTGCCTAACATCCCAATTAGGACTTCCCAGTCAAGTATCCGGTCAACCTTGACCTACTTGACTCTTCTTCATCCAACCTGATCAGACCCTGATCAGTATCTCTCCGCATGGACAACTGCACCTGTATTGTCCATCTACATGTCTTTCTGTATTGTCAAACATCGAAACCATGACCAAGGTTTACGCTTGGTCAACTAGGTCAACCTACTGGAAATTGCACCAACAATCTCCCCCTTTTTGATGTTTGACAATACCTTTAAGTTAGGCTAATCCAATAGCCTCAACTTTCCTCATGCCACTAGGTAATGAAACATAAGTTACAACCTTACATTCTCCTTCTAAGAAGGCAACCTCCTTCTTAGATAATGAAGGTCTAACTTAAACCCTTCATTCTCCCCCTATTGGCACACATCAACAAACTCTCCCCCTGAAGAGTAAGTTATCGTTGTTCACAACTTCACTCGTTGTGATCAACAAACTCTCCCACTAACTCCAATGTTCTTCCTTGAACATTCTCTAGACATTCTCCATTCTCGCCCTTTTTGACACACATCAAAAAGAGTGAATCAAGGTCAAGAGTTTCTTCCTAATGAAAGTCCCATACCTTTCATTGAAACCCTTAATTTCCCCCTTGATACTAATGTCAATAGTCAATTTAGTGATAATCCCATATCACTCATGACAACTCCCCCTAAAGGTCAACTCCCCTTGACCAATAGGTAAAACTCCCCCTAAAAGTCAACTCCCCCTTGACCATTGCACCAACAATGTCTTGGAGAGTTTCAAACCTTTAGAACTCTAAAACACCACTTCCATAGCTGCAATTTCAGACAAACAGTCGAAATTCCGCAGGTTGGCACGCCCTGATTGGTCACCAGACCGATCAGGCTCCCTCTGGATCGGTCACAGTGACCGATCCAGGCTCCCCTGGACCGATCAGAAACCCTTCTGATCGGTCCACAAACCTGATAAAGGTCTGATAAGTTCTGATTTCTCTCCACGAAATTCAGAAACCTCTAGAAAATTACAGAAAATTCCAAAAATTATGAAAATTTGAGGATACATTCCTCATAACATATACTATCATGGAAAAATAGTTTTCTATGAAAATATCTTCCATTTTTCAATCTTGATACAAAGTTCACAAGATTTTGAAATAACTCAAAGTTAATCAATTTTTGTATCAACTTTCTCAATGATGAATGCTATCACTAGAAAAGCTTCATCAAGGTTTTTCAAATCAATTTTAAAATGATTTTAAACCCTTTAATTTAGGACCACAATCTTAGGGCTAAATGTACATGACTTGTACACAAGCTTTCCCTATGATCCCCCAATTAGAATTAGGCTCATCTAGGTACAAGAACTATGCACCTTGATCCTAACTCATCATCCTAATATCTCACACACATCTAAGGTGTATCAAAAACACATCCAAGTCAATTTTGATGTGAGATATGGATTTAGGTTAGCTTATTCTAAGTTCTCATGCATTTTTCTAAACAACAATTTGATCTCCATATCAAATTGTGTTTCTTATCCTTAAATCAAGTTAATTGTTCATTAATGCACAAGATGATGACATGACATATAATTGTATCATAAATGGAAACATGTGCCAATGTCATGATGTCATGGCATAAAGTATGAAACTTAAATAAAGCATGACATTTAACTAACCTAAGCATTATCATGACATTTTAAATGATCATAAAATAAATATGATGTCATGACATGACATATGGCAAACAATACATGGCAAATAATATATAAAGGTATAGAAAATACCTAATTCTTGCCTTAGTTGCCATTTTTGATAATTTTGATCATTTTGCCATAAATTCTATATTCCTAAGTGTAATAGACCTAAAATCACATACCAAGGATGTTTAGATCACTATGTGCCAATTAAATTGACCTAAGAGAACTCCTCAAATGTGATTGGCATATCCTAATCACCTTAGGAATAATTTTTAATTTCATTTTCAAGGCTTGATTACACCTTGGAAATTTCTAAAGTGCCACCTTTTGCCATGATTAGGTTAACTACCTATTCAAGTAAGGTTGACACACCCTAACTCATCTAGCGTGATGAAATCACGCTCCTAGGAACCCAATACCTATTGGAGCTCATTGGGTTCACTAAGTATTCACTAGGGATGACTTCCCTAGCAACCCTTCTAATGACCCTCCTAGGCTTTGAAGCCTTGGTCATTTGGGACTCATCAAGATCAACTCTAGGGGTGACTCCCCTTGTGATCTTGGTGATGGTCTTTCTAGCCCTAGGTCTTGTTCCATAATCGAATGGAACATTGTGATAAGTGGGCTTGACCACTTGGGACTTAGGTTTGTGACCCAAACCTTTCTTGTCCTTGGACATTGGTTTTTGACCCTTAAACCCTAGAGATGACTTCTCCAAGTTCTTAAGAGCCTTTTCCAAAGTATCAAGTCTTGACCTCAAGACTTGATTCTCCTTCTCTAATACCTCAAGACTTGATTTGTCATTTTTCTTTGAGGTACTCCTAGGCATATGTCTAGTAGTTTTGGGATTCCTATCTAGGTTTCCCTTAACCTTAGATGAGTTAATCCTAGGGTTGACATTTCTAGAGTTGTCCTTATTCAAGCTAACATGTTTAGCACCTAAGCACATATCTTGATTCCTATAATTAACATGCTTATCATTATTAACAATAGTAATAAGGCTACTAGCATGTGTCTTATTATTATTGCAATAATGTGCCTTAGAGATTACCTTAGGGTTTGCCTTAGCTCCCCCTATCGATGTGCTCGTCTTCTTGTCCTTGTGAGGTTGCCTCCCCCTCGGACATTGGCTCCGATAATGTCCCCTTCGCTTGCATTGGAAGCACACCACGTGCTCCTTGCCCTTGCGTGTCGGGACTCCGGCTTTCTTGACCTTTGGCGCCGATGGAGACTTTCTAATCCTCTTTGGACACTTACTCTTGTAGTGCCCAAATTCCCTACACTCAAAGCACATTATGTGTAATTTGCTAGAAATTAAAATGCTTGAGTTACCTAGGTTTGAGGATGGATGAAAGCTCTCTTCTTCATCCCTTCCGGAGGTAGACGCTTCTTCTTCTTCTTGCTCCGAACTTGAAGAACTCTCCTCCTCTTCATCCTTAGATGTTGAGTAGCCCTCAACTTCTAATTCAACACTTCCATGATGTGAGCTACTTGGCTCACTTGACTCCTCTTCATGGCTTGAAGCGGAGTTCCCCTCATGGAACTTAGCCAAGTTGTTCCACAACTCCTTGGCATTGTTGTATCCACCTATCTTACATAGAATGTCATTAGGTAATGAGAATTCAAATACTTTCATTACCTCATCGTTGATTGTGGAATGGTGGATTTGTTCCCTTGTCCACTTCTTCTTCTCGAGTGGTTTTCCTTCCTTATCCATTGGAGGCTTGAAACCTAATTGAACACAACTCCAATTTTCAAGGTTAGTCATAAGAAAATACCTCATTCTTACCTTCCAATACGTGAAGTCGTCGCGGTCATAGAAAGGTGGAATGGTGATGTCTTCTCCGAGTTGATCCATCTCTAGCTTGTGCTCCCTCGGGTGTTAATCCGGCGAAGAGCGACCTCGCTCTGATACCACTTGTTAGGATCGATGGACTCGGCTAGAAAGGGGGGGTGTGAATAGCCGCTCCAAATTCTTCGTTTCTTTCTACAAATCAAGTTAGCGCAGCGGAAATAAAACGAATAGAAACGAAAGCGGAGAATAGCAAACCTCAAACTCGTCGATGTAACGAGGTTCGGAGATGAAACTCCTACTCCTCGGCGTGTCCGTGAGGTGGACGAATCCGATCAATCCGTCGGTGGATGAGACCCCGGAGAACCGGCTAATGTAACACTCCTTCTGGGTGGAGAAACCTCGCCACAATGTTTTGCAAAAGCAATACAGGAGATACAAAGAAGAGCAAGAACAAAATACACAATGAATGTACAAATACTCGCTTGCCTTCTCGTCGACTGAAGTCCCGGATGAAGCACCAACTTCACGGACGAATGCCAACAAGCAACTCAGTCGAAGAAGCTCACACGAAGCTTCGGAGCTCAGCAAAGCTCAAGAGCACAACTTTCAGAAGAATAGCAGCTCAGTTCAGAGGAGGAAGAAGTCCGAGAGACTCCACTATAGAAGCCCTTTTCCCTTTTATAGCCTGCATCCACCTGCGAGAAGAACAGAGGCCAAAGACAGCAGAAGAACCTAGATCTAGCCGTTGTCACTCACAACGGCTAGTCCTGGACCGATCAGGCTCCAACTTGATCGGTCCACACTGTCCCTGATCGGTCTTGGGGACCGATCAGGCTAAGCCTGGACCGATCAGGCTAAGTCCTGATCGGTCCAGGAAGACCCTGATCGGTCCTGGGGACCGATCAGCCTTTCTCCTTCTTCTCTTCTGTTTGCTTCCTGATCGGTCTTCAGACCGATCAGATAATCCACAGAAGTATTCTATTTGGTTACTGATCGGTCACCAGACCGATCAGCCGTATCACTGGATCGGTCCCCAGATCGATCCAGAGCTTGGTTTTTCCCAATACCAAGTCCCAAGTCTCCCACACCAACATCCGGTCAACCTTGACCTGTTGGTACATCATGCTTAGCATCCGGTCACTCCCTTGACCTGCTAAGACTCCCCACCAAGTGTTCGTCAATCCCTTTGACCCACTTGGACTTTTCTCTTCGTGTCAAGTATCCGGTCACTCCCTTGACCTACTTGACCTTCTCAACACCAGATGTTCGATCACCCTTGATCCATCTGGATTTTCCCTTGCCCGGCTTCACTCACCAGGACTTTCACCTAGCTTCACTCACTAGGGTTTTCACCTGGCTTCACTCACCAGGATTTCCAATTTGCCCGGCTTCACTCACCAAGACTTTCCAACTGCCTGGCTTCACTCAGCAGGACTTTCCCACTGCCTGGCTTCACTCACCAGGACTTTCACCTAGCTTCACTCACTAGGGTTTTCACAACTGCCTGGCTTCACTCACCAGGACTTTCACTTTCACCTAGCTTCACTCACTAGGATTTTCACCTGGCTTTACTCACCAGGATTTCCCGACTGCCTGGCTTCACTCACCAGGACTTTCCGAACTGCCTGGCTTCACTCACCAGGACTTTCCGAACTGCCTGGTTTCACTCACCAGGACTTTCCGAACTGCCTGGCTTCACTCACCAGGACTTTCCGAACTGCCTAACATCCCAATTAGGACTTCCCAGTCAAGTATCCGGTCAACCTTGACCTACTTGACTCTTCTTCATCCAACCTGATCAGACCCTGATCAGTATCTCTCCGCATGGACAACTGCACCTGTATTGTCCATCTACATGTCTTTCTGTATTGTCAAACGTCGAAACCATGACCAAGGTTTACGCTTGGTCAACTAGGTCAACCTACTGGAAATTGCACCAACAGGATCGAGCCAAGATTAGTGGCCGACCCTAGCTTGGAGTCCAAGCTAGGTGTGGATGGCCACATATAATATAAAAGGGATTTTATTTAAATTTTTTCTTATGTGGATAACATAGTTTTAAAAGAGAGTTTAAATTTTAAATCTTTCCTTTTATAGCTTTCTACAAAAGAATAAGAAAAGATTTGAAATTTTTCCTTATTTGTAGATTGAAAAGTGGATTTTAATTTTAAGAAAACTTTCCTTTTTTGTAACCATGTTCATAATTTAAAAGAGAGTTTAAAAATTAAATATTTTCTTTCTACAAAAGATTAAGAAAAGAATAAATATCTTTCCTTATTTGTAGATTGAAAGGAGATTTTAATTTTAGAGATAACTTTCCTTTTTAGAAATCATCCACATGTTTGAAAGAAAGATTTTAATTTATAAAATTTCTTTTTATAATCCACCTTGAAGGGAAAAATTATTAGAGAAATTTTTATTAAAAATTTATGGAAACAAATTAGGAAGTTTTAATTCTTGTGAATTAAAACTTTCCTTGAAGGAAAAATAGATGTGGCCGACCACTTTAATAAGAGAAAAGAAAATTGATTTTTATCAATTAATTTTTTCTTTTTCATGACAAAGGAATTAAGGAAGTTTTTATTAAAATTTCCTTATTTGCCAAGGCCAAGGATTATAAAAGAGAGGGTAGAGGTGTCTTCAAAAGGAACAACTCTATTCTATTTTTCCTCCCTCTCTTCCTTGGTGGTGGCCGACCTTAGAGCCTCTTCTCCTTCTCTTCTCTTCCTCCTTTGTGGCCGGTGGCATCAACACAAGAGGAGTCTATGGTGGCCGGTTCTAGCTAGGAGAAGAAGGAGAGAAAGGAGGCTTTGTTTCTAGCATCCCTTGGAGCTTGGTGGTGGTGGCCGAACCTCACATCTCTTGGAGTTTTTGTGGTGGCCGAAACTTGCTTGGAGAAGAAGGGCTTGGGTGGTTCTCATCTCGGAAGATCGTTTCCCACACAACGTCCGAGATTAGAAGAGGAATACGGTAGAAGATCAAGAGGTTATTTGTTTACAAAGAAAGGTATAACTAGTAATTGTTTTCCGCATCATACTAGTTTTCTTTGTATAGTTATTTTTCAAAATACCAAACACAAGAGGCATATGATTCTAGAGTTTTCAAATTTGTTTCAAATTTGTGTTTCTTTTGTTTTATTTTCCAAATTTGTGATTCGATTGTTCTTTTTGGTTAAACCTAGAGTTATATAAGGAAATTAAATATTAGCTTTCCTTAAAAGTCTTTATCTAGGAAGTGATGATTGCTCCCATATCCAAGAAGGTCTAGTGTCTCGCCATGTTTAACCTGGAAGCCAATTTTGGAAATTAATATTTAATTGAATTTATAACATAGGTGGATTTGGATCAGTAGTGTTAAGTTCCGCTTGCGATCCAAGTCTAAATCATTAAGAACAGATAAGTTAAATTTGGAATCAATAATGTTAAGTTCCATTTGTGATTCCTAATTTAACTTCTAAAGAACACAATAGGTTGTTTAGGAAATGTTCGACACTTGTATAAAATTTTTGTACAATGGAACCGGTACGATCTTCCTAGGACCAACCAATACAGGTAGCATAGGCGCCTTCAGCACTTCGTTGAAGGTGCCTCCAGCTAACTTTCCAGCTCCTTTTGATTTCATTTTAGCTTCCGATGCTCCGATAGCTTGGGTGATTACGGCCAACCGGAATAGGGCTCACCCGAACCCAATTCCCGGCCTTTTCCTCGAGCAGGCTTTCGTCCGCGCTTCTCGTCCCTCTAACGCCACACACGTTCTTCTCATCCACCGGTGCACTCTTCTGCAGCTCTTTCATCCTTCGGACGCACTGAGCCAGTCAGCTCCCTTCCCGTGCCGCCCTTCTCGCTAGCTGCGTCTTCCGCTTGACTTCATGCGGTCCTATGCTCCTGCACACTTAGACACAGGGATCAAATAACAAACAGGACCTAACCTAACTTGGCTGATCACATCAAAACAACAACGGGGTTCAACAACGTTTTCATTGGATCTCTCCTCTAGTTGATTACCTCCACTTACCAACTATAGTTGCTTGACTTATTTTTGACCCACTAGGTCTTCTTGCCAGTTGTCAGGTTCCGCAGATCCAATTGGATTTCGGCCAATTGTCAGGTCTCACAGATTTAACCAGACTTGCTGCCAGATATCGAGTCCTGCGAACCTATCTGGACTTCGCACTAGCTATCAGGTCCCGCGGACCTAGCTGGATTTCAGCTTGGTGTCAAGTCTTTCAGATATGCTAACTCCTATATGTTGGTGCAACCTTAGGTCAAGGTTGACCTGGTTGACCCGACTCGAGTTGACTTGACTCGAGTTGTATTTTGATGTTTGACTTGGGAAGATTGTTGATGCAACCTTAGGTCAAGATTGACCTAGTTGAGTTGCATGTTGATGTTTGACACTCGTGGAAGAGTTGTATTCTTGATGTGAGACAAGAATAGATGGTTGGGAGATTATTGGTGCAACCCTAGGTCAAGGTTGACCTGGTTGACCTGAAAAGTCCAAGTATGGAGACTTGGCAAACGGAAAAGTCCAAGCAGGGAGCTTGGCACGCGAAAAGTCCAAGTATGGAGACTTGGCACTGGAAAAGTCCAAGTACGGAGACTTGGCACGGGGAAAAGTCCAAGCAGGTAGCTTGGCACGCGGAAAGTCCAAGTATGGAGACTTGGCACGGGGAAAGTCCAAACAGGGAGTTTGGCACGGGAGAAAGTCCTGGTGAGTGAAGCCAGGCAGTCGGAAAGTCCTGGTGAGTGAAGCCAGGCAGTTGGAGAAAGTCCTGGTGAGTGAAGCCAGGCAGGGGAAAGACCTAGTGAGTGAAGCTAGGCAGTGTGGAAATCCTGGTGAGTGAAGCCAGGTGAAAATCCTAGTGAGTGAAGCTAGGTGAAAGGGAAAGTCCTGGTGAGTGAAGCCAGGTGAAAGTCCTGGTGAGTGAAGCCAGGCAGTGGGAAAGTCCTAACTGGGATGTTAGGCAGTGTGGAAATCCTGGTGAGTGAAGCCGTGAAAGTGAAAGTAAGTGAAGCCAGGCAGGAAAATCCAGATGGATCAGGGATGATCGGACATCTGGTGTTGAGGAAAGTCCAAGTAGGTCAAAGGGATTGACCGGACACTTGGCAGGGAGTTCTAGCAGGTCAAGGGAGTGACCAGATGCTAGGGATGAAGTACCAATAGGTCAAGGTTGACCGGATATTGGTTTGGAAGTCTTGGGACTTGGTTTGGGCCAAACCCAAGCTCTGGATCGGTCACCAGACCGATCCAGTGATACTGTTGCTCGATCGGTCGGTGACCGATCGATCATCGGTCAAAGCTCTGTTCGATTCTTGTCGATACGGTGACCGATCGCCAGCAACGAGGCAAAGAGCGGTGATCGGTCCACGGCATCGATCGAGGCCATCTGATCGATGCCGGGACCGATCGAGGAGACGACGTCGCGAAGGAAGAGTACCGGTGGGATCGATGCGTGGACCGATCGGCTATCTGATCGGTCCACGCATCGATCGTAGTACGCATGAAGGTTACGTGCACTAGCGTCGATGCGGGACCCGATCGGCCTGATCGGTCCTTAGGCCGATCAGGGTTCTAGCCGTCGACGCAACGGCTAGTTTCTTCATTGTCTTCTTCGCAGTATAAAGGGGTCGAGGGCTGCGCGATGACTCTTCTTCCTTCTTGCTGTTCTATTTTTGCTTGAGCTTTGTTGAGCTCCTCCAAAGCTTCGCGTGAGCTTCCGGGTTCCTGCTGTTGTAGGCGTCGCGTGAAGTTGCTGCTTCACCTCCAGTCGACAAGAAAGCAAGCAATTGGTAGAGTACGATTGTGTTCATATTGTATTGCTTTTCTTACTGCTCTTGTACTCTTTGTTTGCTGTTGCAAACGTTTGTGGCGAGGTTTCTCCACCCACAAGGAGTATATTGTATTAGCCGGTTCTCCGGGGACTCATCCACCGACGGATTGACCGGACTCGTCCACCTTACGGACACGCCGAGGAGTAGGAGCCCTAATCTCCGAACCTCGTTACATCCTCGTGTTAAGGTTTGTTTTTCTTCTCTTTCGTTTCTTTGTATTTTCCGCTGCGACTAACCTAATTGTAGGAAGAAACGAGAGCGATTTGGGGCGGCTATTCACACCCCCCTCTCTAGCCGTACGAAGGATCCCAACAAGTGGTATCAGAGCGAGGCCGCTCTTCATCGGATTCACACCCGTGGGAGCACAAGCTAGAGATGGATCAATTCGGAGAAGACATCACCATTCCACCCTTCTACAACGACAACTTCGCATATTGGAAGGTAAGGATGATGTATTTTCTTAGGACTAATATGTTGAATTGGTTTTGTGTACAAGAAGGTTTTACTCCTCCAATGGATAAAGAAGGAGAGCCTCTAGAGAAGAACAAGTGGACGAAGGAACAAGTCCACCAATCTACAATCAACAATGAGGTAACTAAAACAATTGAATTTTCATTACCTACTAATATTTTGTGTAAGATAGGTAAGTACAACAATGCCAAGGAATTATGGGATAACTTGGCCAAGTACCATGAGGAGAGCTCCACTTCAAGCCATGAAGAGGAGCCTAGTGAGCCAAGTAGCTCACATCATGGAGGGAATTGGGAGGTGAGGGCTACTCAACATCCAAGGAAGAAGAGGAGGAGAATTCCTCTTGTTCAAGTTCGGAGCAAGAAGAAGAAGTTTCCACCTCCGGAAGGGTTGAAGAAGAAAGCTCATCTCCATTCACAACTCTAGGTAACTCAAACACTGTGATTTCAAGCAAATTACACATAATGTGTTTTGAGTGTAGGAAACATGGACATTACAAGAGTAAGTGTCCAAAGAGGGTAAGAAAGACTCCACCGGCACCAAAGGTCAAGGAAGCCGGAGTCCCAACACGCAAAGGCAAGGAGCACATCGTGTGCTTCCAATGCAAGCAAAGGGGACACTATAGGAGCCATTGTCCGAGGGGAGGCAACCTCACAAGGGCAAGAGACCGGGCACATCGATAGGGGGAGCTAAGGCAAACCCTAAGGTAATCTCTAAGGTTCATTATTGCAATTCTAATAAAACTCATGCTAGTAGTTTTGTTGCAATTGTTAATAATGATAAGCATGTTAACTTTAGGAACCAATACATGTGCTTAGGAGCTAAACATGTTAGCCTAGGTAAGGATAACACTAGAAATACCAACCCTAGGATTAACGCTTCTAAAGTTAAGGAAAACCTAGGTAGAAATCCCAAGAAGACTAGACACATGCCTAGGAATATCTCAAGAGAAAATGACAAATTAAAACTTGAGGTATTAGAGAGGGAAAATCAAGTCTTGAGGTCAAGACTTGATAATTTAGAAAAGGCTCTTAAAAACATGGAGAAGCCATCTCTAGGGTTTAAGAGTCAAAAACCCAAGTCCAAGGACAAGAAAGGTTTGAGTCACAAACCTAAGCCCCAAATGGTCAAGCCCACATATCATAATGTTCCATTTGATTATGGAACAAGACCTAGGGCTAGGAAGACCATTACCAAGGTCACAAGGGGAGTCACCCCTATAGTTGACCTTGATGAGACCCAAATGACCAAGGCTTTAAAGCCTAAGAGGGTCATTAGGAGGGTTGCTAGGGAAGTCATCCCTAGTGAATTTTTAGTGAACCCAATGAGCTCAAGTAGGTATTGGGTTCCTAGGAGCATTTTCTCTACCCCATAGATGGGTTAGAGAGTGTCAACTCCAATAAGAAGGGTAGTTAACCCAACTTTGAGGAAATTGACACTCAAGGAGCATTTTCAAGGTTTTTGGGAACCTTTGACAATGAAATGGAATAATCTTTATCATTCACTCCTTGGAAGAGTAAAGTGTGCCAAAGTGAGAATATATTAATCTCACTTTAAGTTGACACAATTTTGAAAAACCTAGAGAAATATCAAATTGGGATTTTGATATTCTCTTAGGTAATCAAGGCAATCCAGGCCTTAAATTAGAAGTGCTACTCTTGTAGAATTTTAAATGGTATAAATCAAACAAGAGATCAAGAAATGTCAATTTGGGTTTTGACATTTTCTTGGAGCACTTTGGGCAATCTAGGATTAGGACTTAAGTTAGCTAAGTGATTAAGGATACTTAGATAGGGAATTTAGGTATTTTATTTGTGCTAACTTGCCATGATTGGTTGCCATATGCCATGCCATGACATCATATTTATTTTATTATCATTTGAAATGTCATGATAATGCTTAGGTTATCTATATGTCATGTGTTAGTTTAGTTTCAAACTTTATGCCATGACATCATGACATTGGCACATGTTTTCATTTATGTTATTAATTTATGCCATGTCATCATCTCTTGCATTAATAATCAATGAAATTGATTTAAGGATGAAAAACACATTTTGATATTAAGATCAAATTTGTGTTTAGAAAATGCATGAGACCTTAGTCTAAGATACCTAAACCCATATCTCACATCAAATTGACTTGAATGTGATTTGATACACCTTAGATGTGTGTGAGATATTAGGATCATGAGTTAGGATCAAGGTACATAGTTCTTGTACCTAGATGAGCCTAATTCAAGAAATGGGGGATCATAGGGAAAGCTTGTGTACAAGTCATGTGCATATAGCCCTAAGATTGTGGTCTCAAATTAAAAGGTTTAAAATCATTTTGAAATTGATTTGAAAAACCTTGATGAAGCTTTCCTAGTGATAGCACTCATCATTGAACATTGTGATACAAAACTGACTTAACTTTGAACTATTTCAAAGTTTTCGAATTTTGTATCAAGATTTGAAAATGAAAACTATTTTCATAGAAAATTATTTTTCCATGATAGTGTATGATATGAGGAATGTATCCTCAAAGTTTTCGTAATTTTTCGAATTTTCTGGAATTTTCTAGGAGTTTCTGAATTTCCGGAAGGGGAAATCAGAAATTCTGATTTCAGTGGCTGGATCGGTCCGGGGACCGATCCAGGGAAGCTCTGATCGGTCTGCAGACCGATCCAGAGTATTGTGGATCGGTCTGCAGACCGATCCAGTGAGTTCGGGACCGATCCAGAGGGGTTCTGATCGGTCCGGGGACCGATCAGGGCGTGCCAACCTGCTGAATTTCAGCTGTTGTCTGAAATTTCAGTTATGGAAGTTGTGATTTTGGATTTCTAAAGGTTTGGAACTCTCAAAGACATTGTTGGTGCAATGGTCAAGGGGGAGTTGACCTTTAAGGGGGAGTTTTTACCTAATTGTCAAGGGGGAGTTGACTTTTAGGGGGAGTTTTTACTCCTTAAAACTTTTGAGGATTAGTGATATGAGATTATCACTAAGTTGATTGTTGAGTTTAGTATCAAGGGGAAATTAAGAGTTTCAATGAAAGGTATGGGACTTTCATTAGGAAGAAACTTTTGACCTTGATATCCTCCTTTACTTTTTGATGTGTTCAAGGGAGATTTATTGGAGAACCCAAGTTAGGTTATCGGGTTAACCTAAGCTAGGGGAAGAATGTCAAGGAATGTTCAAGGAAGAACATTGGAATTCTTTTTGATGTGTGTCAAAAAGGGGGAGAACTATTGGAGAACCCAAGTTAGGTTATCGGGTTAACCTAAGGGGAGAATGTCCGGAGAATGTTCAAGGAAAGAACATTGGACATTGGAAGATGGTTGGAAAACCTAAGTTAGGTTATCGGGTTAACCTAACTTGATTATAGTTTTGTCAAACATCAAAAAGGGGGAGATTGTTGGTGCAACCTTAGGTCAAGGTTGACTGGTTGACCCGACTCGAGTTGACTTGACTCGAGTTGTATTTTGATGTTTGACTTGGGAAGATTGTTGATGCAACCTTAGGTCAAGATTGACCTAGTTGAGTTGCATGTTGATGTTTGACACTCGTGGAAGAGTTGTATTCTTGATGTGAGACAAGAATAGATGGTTGGGAGATTATTGGTGCAACCCTAGGTCAAGGTTGACTGGTTGACTGAAAAGTCAAGTATGGAGACTTGGCAACGGAAAAGTCCAAGCGGGGAGCTTGGCGAAAAGTCCAAGTATGGAGACTTGGGAAAAGTCCAAGCACGGAGACTTGGCAGGGAAAAGTCCAAGCGTGGCACGCGGAAAGTCCAAGTATGGAGACTTGGCACGGGAAAGTCAAACAGGGAGTTTGCACGGAGAAAGTCCCTAGTGAGTGAAGCCAGGTGGAAAGTCTGGTGAGTGAAGCCAGGCGGTTGGAGAAAGTCACGGTGAGTGAAGCCAGGCGGGGAAAGACCTAGTGAGTGAAGCTAGGCGGTGTGGAAATGAGTGAAGCCGGTGAAAATCCTAGTGAGTGAAGCTAGGTGAAAGGGAAAGTCCGGTGAGTGAAGCGGTCCAGTGAGTGAAGCCAGGCAATGGGGAAAGTCCTAACTGGGATGTTGGCGGTGTGAAATCGTGAGTGAAGCGGTGAAAGTCCAGTAAGTGAAGCCGTGCGAGGAAAATCCAGATGGATCGGGGATGATCGGACATCCGGTGTTGAGAAAGTCCAAGTAGGTCAAAGGATTGACCGGACACTTGGTGGGGATAGCAGTCAAGGGTGACCGGATGCTAGGGATGAAGTACCAATAGGTCAAGGTTGACCGGATATTGGTTTGAAGTCTTGGGACTTGGTTTGGGCCAAACCCAACTGGATCGGTCACCGAACCGATCGGTGTCTGTTGCTCGATCGGTCGGTGACCGATCGGATATCTGATTCTTGTCGATCGGTGGCCGATCGCCAGTAACGAGGCAAGAGAGCGGTGATCGGTCCACGCCGTCGGGCCATCTGATCGATGCGGGACCGATCGAGACGACGTCATGAAGGAAGAGACCGGTGGGATCGGTGCGTGGACCGATCCGGCTATCTGTCGATCGTCCACCGCATCGAAGGTTACGTGCACTAAGCGTCGATCGGGGACCGATCGGCCTGATCGGTCCTTAGACCGATCAGAGTTGTAACGCAACGGCTAGTTTCTTCATTGTCTTCTTCGCGGTATAAAGGTCGAGGCTGCTTGATCTTCTTCTTCTTCCTTCTTCTTGCAAGTGCTTTGTGCTTGAGCTTTGTTGAGCTCCTCCAAAGCTTCGCGTGAGCTTCATTCCACGCTGGATCAGCGCTGAAGTTGCTGCTTCACCTCCAATCGACAAGAAAGCAAGCAATTGGTAGAGTACGATTGTGTTCATATTGTATTGCTTTTCTTACTGCTCTTGTACTCTTTGTTTGCTGTTGCAAACGTTTGTGGCGAGGTTTCTCCACCCACAAGGAGTATATTGTATTAGCCGGTTCTCCGGGGACTCATCCACCGACGGATTGACCGGACTCGTCCACCTTACGGACACGCCGAGGAGTAGGAGCCCTAATCTCCGAACCTCGTTACATCCTCGTGTTAAGGTTTGTTTTTCTTCTCTTTCGTTTCTTTGTATTTTCCGCTGCGACTAACCTAATTGTAGGAAGAAACGAGAGCGATTTGGGGCGGCTATTCACACCCCCCTCTCTAGCCGTACGAAGGATCCCAACACTATACACTTGGTAAAGCAATTAGACCAGAAACACTCTGACTTTAATCCACTTGTCATTCATCAAAACCTGAGTTAGATCATTAGTGTAAATTATATCAACAATCTCCTCCTTTTTGATGCAATGACAACTTGGGTTAAAGTTAGAAAAAAATAATATTTAAAGACAATATGTAAAATGCAAATAAATGATCTAAGTTAGTTTTGAATTTGATTTATTTGATTTAATTTGTTTGTTATTTTTCTATATTAACTCTTACCCTCCCCTTTGATATTCACCAAAAAAACATTAGGACAAAAGATAGGCATAAAATGTAATAAGTAATGTCAGACATTAATGTAGAAAATAATAGCATAATGGAAGAGAAGTAGCAAAATAGTAGTGCATCAAGTATGAATCCAAAAGCTATGAACATAAAGGAGTATCAAAAATACAACTCAAAGTGTCTAGTCAGAGGAGGATGACGGACGTTGGGTTGGACCCCACGATCGGAGTATCTCTAGAATCTGCTGTTGTCCAGTACGCGTTTCTTGATGGCTAGTCATCGTCTCCTCCCGAAGATCATGTATCTCCTGTCGTAAGCTAGTCATAGACGTCTCTAGATGAGTAACTCGATACGGAAGAGTATGATCGGCTAGAGGTGGTGATCTCGATAGATATCAAGCATCAAATCTGCCTTTGGATTTTCCTGAGGCTACTCCTCAGGGACAGGAGGATGCTAGTGTGGCTAATGCTGGGCTGCCCTCCAAGACACTATACCCTGATCATCTATATGTATGGAGGCTAAGGACATATTCCTAGCACCTATCATGCAGAACTCATTTAGGGGGGTGACATCACCTGTGGTGACATCAATACCTAATAAGTGTAAATAGGCAGTCAGAATATGGTAGTAGAGTGTGTGGACTCATCTACTAGTGCAGATACTGAATAGATAATGGTACGGAATATGTGAAAGCAAATATCTATATCTAACCTATGACAGAATGCATATTGGAGGAAAGAGTGAAAAGGTCGTGATCCTGTCTGAACTAGGAGTCAACGGACGCTGGGGACGTGGCGCTCCCTGCTGGATCCTTGAGTGCTCCGGCGAACCTGCAACAAGACCGAGCCGGGGGGCGACGGCCCTCCGACGCTCAAGTCAGGCGAGGAAATAGCAAAGAAGTGGCTTCAGAGATCCAGACGCGCGTACCTCCGGTGAAGAAATGGAGGCCTTATATAGAGCTATCGAAAGAGCCCAGGCACGTCGATCGAAGCAGTCATCTGCTTCAGACCATACCCAAGTATGGGCCTGTCAGAAGAGCATATATGAGGCCATACTGCTACTGTATCCACCTCTCCCTGATGTGACGGCGGGAGCTTCCATCGTGCAATCTCGGGTACGGCCTTATCATCAGACGTGCCTTCTCTGACATCCCATATCTCGAGACAAGCGCATAGGCCGCTCGGCTACCTTTGTACCCTCGCCCTTATCTTGGCCGAGCGGACCACCCGCTCGGCCCTTAGGTCCCAGCCGAGCGGACTCCTGCTCGGCCCTTAGGTCCCAGCCGATCGGACTCCTGCTCGGCCCTTAGATCCTCCTGCCTTGGCGTCAGAAACCCAAGCCCATGGATGGGTTATCTATAGCTCCGCTCGGACCATTATCCGCTGGGCCAGCCCTCCCTCCGTCCTTAGGCTGGGACCCTTCAGAGGGTGGGCCCCCCATGCAGTGAGTCCGACTGACTGGACTATGTGTCCGAGCGGGCGGTCGTCGCTTTCCAGTCGCTTATAGTATCCGTGGGGCCGTTCGGCCCTTCCTCCAAATTCAGTCGTTCGGCTCTTCATTTCGGTTGTCTTGTCGCTCAACATAGATGTTTGCTTGTCTAGATCTTCTCGAAAATCACGCAAATCCTCTTCATTAAGTCGAAGCATGCGCGGTATGGGCGCATTAATTGTGCCTGGCGACAGAGCGCCACGTGGCTCCTCTTGCGTGGCGGTGATGATCCGTACGATGGGACGCTGGTCATTTTGAAACGGACGGCTAGATGATGACTCCGTCTTCCGTGACCTGCATCCGACGGACGAGGCCGACCAGCCTTGTTCGTATAAAGCCCTTGTCTTCGCCTTTTACGCCGCATTCTCTGTTTCATCGCGTTTTCATCGAAGGTGAGCTCTTTACAGTCTGCTTGTCTGGTGGTCTTGCTCTTGGTGTTCCCTTCATCTACCTTCCTCGATAGCTTTTCCCTTTGCTCGACTTCTCTCCCTTTTTCTTTGTTCTCTGCTATTTCTTGCTTCGAGATGGCAAAAACTTATAGCCCTTGAACTGCTTAGGGTTCAATCTGAGCGGAGGGCGCTTGGCGCCTTGTTCGGACGTATGGGATTCCCGATGACTATGAAATAGTTGTAGCCGACCCGTCTGATCGGCCCCATGACCCGCCGATCGGCACCATTTGTTTCTTTCTGGACCAATTCCTGGGCGGCCTTAGGTTTCCTACCCATCCCTTTATTTTGGAGGTTTGTAATTATTTTCGCATCCCGCTCGGCCAACTTGTGCCGAATTCCTTTAGGCTGCTGAGCGGGGTAGTCGTCCTCTTTAAGCTGCACAGTATCCCTCTCGACCCCAAAATATTCCACTTCTTTTTCTACCCTAAACAATCTGAGCCGGGCACCTTTATCTTCCAAAGTAGAATAGGCTTTAGATTTTTTGATAATATGCCGACCTCCAACAAACACTGGAAGGAGTTTTTCTTCTACATCCGACTTCCCGGGCAGACCGCTGTGCCGACTCAGCCGGAGCTCGGCAAGTTCAGAAGCAACCCATCCTATCTTCATGCGGCGAACTGGTTATCCGGTCAGCGATACAAGATCGACCAGTTGCTTCTCAAGGGGGTGTTGTATATTTTCGGATTGTCTCCCGTTCGGGCAAACCTCCCCATCCGCATGAGTAAGGATTCTTTACTCTTAGTCTTTTTTGTCTAATTGATTTTAATTTCTTTTACTGCAGCTGAAGTCATGTGGCCCTCCAAGGCCGCCGATCATCTGAAGTTGAAGTGCGTGGAAATCGAAGCGGCGACTAAAGAGAACTCGTCGAGCGGGGTCTTATCCCCAGCCGCCCGGCAGATGGAAGTCACCTCAGCCGCCTCAACGGAGGTTGAGGCGGATCCTGTTTCCTCTGCTCCCGCAGAGCTAGGAGTCCCCCAGGTCGGGGATCCCCCACTGGAAGTTCGGCGGAAACGTCGAAGAGACCCCAGCCTTCCGACTCAAGGCGAACCACAAGCGCCGATCGGGGTAGATTCGCCGGACCGCACACCGCCGCAGATCGGGACCCCCTTGGCTTCGCCTACCGCACGACCCTCTGGCTCTCCTCCCCAAACTCGTCGCCGCTTACGTCGGTTGGGCGAAACTTCCACCATGGGGGAGTCCTCGCATCAGGCGGCCGCGACTGAAGAAGCGCCGTCCGGCCATCCGACCATCAAAACTACCCTCCGATTCCCGTCGGAGGAATATTTACTGTCTGCTGATCGGCCATCAAGCCCCGTCCACGAAATAACCCTGACGGGCCCGCTCGCCAAGCTGTTCGAGGACGCCCAGATTCAAGTGGCCCTCATGACGCCCAAGCAGCTCGGCGATAACAACATGCAGCAGGCCACTCAGGTAAATTCATTTTTCTTTCTGTGCTATGCTACCGTCCAGTTCCTCATTTTATTATTTCCCTTACAGCGCTGGGCTGAGCAAATCGCCACTAGCCATCGGCTAGCCGAGCTGGAGGATCTCTTGGAGAAACTCCAAGTGTCAGGGGGTCCATCGGCCGAGCGGGAGAAACAAACCCTCGAGGCCGAACAGAAGAAGTCCGCCGACTTGGCGACAGAGGTGGCTCGACTTGAAGGCCTGGTCAAGACACGCGACGCAGACGTGAAGCGCGCCAGCAGCCGGAAGAGGCGGGCGATTGCTGATCTGGACAAAATGAAAGTTGAAGTCCGAGCCCTAGATCAGCAATCTAAGAACCTGGAAGCCCAACTAGCTGCCGAACGGGAAGGGCGCTCGGCTGAACGCACCAAAGCGGAGGTGGACCTGAAAGTTCTTCAAGATTCGCTGATTTCCGCCCGAGCGGCGCTCAGACAATATAAGGAGGGAGAGTCGAGTCGCCTAGCAGCAGCTCGCCAAGAATACCTCCGCTCGGAGCGGTTTGGCGCAAAATTCGGTGGCAACGTCTCCTCAACTTTCCTCGAGGCGGTCAAGGTCACCATGGCGTACTTGAAGAAGGGTGGCCACCTTCCCGAGGAAATGCACATTCCAGCCTCCGACCTAGCGGCCATGATTGATGATATTCCGGACGCCTTCTTTAATTTTGAAGACCCAGAGTAAGGCGAGTTGTTTCAAGTGCTTTCTGTATTTCATCCGCTCAGCGGATGCAAAAATTTCTGTACGTGCCGTTCGGCCTCCTTATGTTTCTTTGCTTGCATTTTTTTTTGTTTGCCCTTCATTGTCTCGTTTTAGCGTGTTGTTGCATATTCGTAGCATCAGTTGGACTCCCCTAGCTTCCTACTAAACGACCGATCGGGTTAACCAATTGACTTATTTCCTCAGAATCGTTTAGCGCTCGGCTATAATAATTGCCTTCAGTGAATGCGAAGTGTTGGCAAACCGACGGCCGATCGGGTCAATCAATCTGGTACTTGCGAACAATCATGATCGGTGGGGCTCCCGATCTTTAACGACGGTGCTCGTCGGAGCGATTATTTATAGCCGATCGGCGCGGCTCCCGATGTTTAACGACGGTGCTCGTCGATCTTCCGCTCGGGGATTTATAGACGCTGGCTCGTCTCGATTTTTAACGTCGGTGCTCGACGGCGCGGATATTTATAGCCGGTCGGCGCGACTCTCGATTTTTAACGTCGGTGCTCGACGACCTTCCGCTCGGGGATTTATAGACGCCGGCTCGTCTCTCGATTTTTAACGTCGGTGCTCGTCGGCGCGGATATTTATAGCCGGTCGGCGCGGCTCTCGATTTTTAACGACGGTGCTCGTCGGCGCGGATATTTATAGCCGGTCGGCGCGGCTCTAGATCTTTAACGACGGTGCTCGTCGGCGCGGATATTTATAGCCGGTCGGCGCGGCTCTAGATCTTTAACGACGGTGCTCGTCGGCGCGGATATTTATAGCCGGTCGGCGCGGCTCTCGATGTTTAACGACGGTGCTCGTCGATCTTCCGCTCGGGGATTTATAGACGCCGGCTCGTCTCGATTTTTAACGTCGGTGCTCGACGGCGCGGATATTTATAGCCGGTCGGCGCGGCTCTCGATTTTTAACGTCGGTGCTCGACGACCTTCCGCTCGGGGATTTATAGACGCCGGCTCGTCTCTCGATTTTTAACGTCGGTGCTCGACGGCGCGGATATTTATAGCCGGTCGGCGCGGCTCTCGATTTTTAACGTCGGTGCTCGACGACCTTCCGCTCGGGGATTTATAGACGCCGGCTCGTCTCTCGATTTTTAACGTCGGTGCTCGACGGCGCGGATATTTATAGCCGGTCGGCGCGGCTCTCGATGTTTAACGACGGTGCTCGTCGGCCTTTAAGGCTAACTCCTTACCAGGTCAAGCGACCTTGGCCTTCATTTCAAGTCTAGCTTGGATAATTACCCCCTGGCCGAACGGCTCAGGGTCCACTTCGTCGAGTATCTTGGCTCGGATAATATACCCCCTTCCGAATGGTACGGGGCTTCCGTTTTTAGAGCGCTTGGCGCCAATTTGATCCGTATACCTCCGGCCGAGCGGCTCGCGGTCGAGCGGCTCGGGGCCTTCGTTGTCGAGCGCTTGGCTCGGAAAACCATATACCCGGCCGACCGGCTCAGGCCTTCGCTTCAGGCAATAACCTCCCTCTATCATCCTGAACAGCGCAGGGCTTTGGTTTCCTTCCTGCCACACTAGTATGCAGCCCGGCCGAACAGCTCGGGGTCTTCGATTTCGAACGCTGCTTATATTCTATACGTAGCCCGACCGAACGGCCTGGGGTCTTCGGGTTCAAGCTCCCGGCTTGGATATAAACCTCCCGGCCGATCGGCTCGGGGGCCTTCGGCTATCTGCCGTCCGTCCTCGTCCTCCAAATAATACGCGCCCGAGCGGAGCTTTTCGATGATTTTGAAAGGGCCTGCCCATGGAGCTTCAAGCTTGCCGACCTCTCCAACCGGCTTGACTTTCTTCCAGACAAGATCGCCGACTTGGAACGATCTGGGAATTACACGCCGGTTGTAGTTTTGCTTCATCCGCTGACGGTATGCCATCAGCCGAACGGACGCCTTTGCCCTCTCTTCTTCTACCAAGTCCAGCTCCATGTTTCTTCGTTCGGCGTTGTCATCATCATAGCTCTGGATCCGGGCTGACTCAACGCCGACTTCGACCGGTATGACAGCCTCACCGCCATATACCAAATGGAACGGTGTGACTCCTGTCCCTTCTTTTGGCGTCGTTCGGATGGCCCACAAGACGCTCGGCACTTCATCCGGCCAACTCCCTCCCAAATGGTCGAGCCGAGCGCACAGAATACGAAGAATTTCCCGGTTGGCGACTTCAGCTTGACCGTTGCTCTGAGGATAGGCCACGGATGTGAAATATTGCTCAATGCCATAGCTTTTGCACCAATCCTCTAACATTTTCCCTGTGAACTGCCGCCCGTTGTCGGACACTAGTCGGCGAGGGATACCGAACCGACAAATGATGTGTTGCCAGATGAATTTTTTAACCATTTGTTCGGTGATCTTTGCCAGCGGCTCGGCCTCCACCCACTTGGAGAAATAGTCCACTACCACTAGTAAAAATTTCCTTTGCCCAGTCGCCATCGGAAATGGACCCACAATATCCATTCCCCATTGATCGAACGGGCATGAAATGGTTGATGCCTTCATCTCCTCTGCCGGTCGGTGGGAGAAGTTGTGATACTTCTGGCATGAAAGGCATGTAGATACTGTCCGAGCGGCATCTGTTTGTAAAGTTGGCCAAAAGTATCCGGCCAAGAGGATCTTCTTGGCCAATGAGCGTCCGCCCGGATGACCCCCGCATGATCCTTGATGTACTTCCTGGAGGATGTAAGCTGCGTCCTCCGAGCTTACACATTTCAGCAAAGGGCGCGAGACTAAAGCCGATCTCCGATGAGTGTAAACCGACCGGCTCTTTTCCGAGGAGCTGGGCTTATTCATCGGACGGTGTGACCCGAACGGAGGAATTCTATAATAGGTGTCCTCCAATCACTGGAAACGCGAGGCCTTGCATCCGGTCGACATGCGCCACCAAGCTTTTTCAATTGGTCGGTAATGACCGGCGTTATTGAGCTTGCAGTTTGGCTAACTCATCGGCCGCTTGGTTCTCCGTTCGTGGGATCTTCCGAATAAGCACCTCTCGGAAAGTAGCTTGGAGTTTTCAAAGGCCTCAGCGTAGAGCTTAAGCCGGACGCTGTTGATTTCAGAGGTGCCAGAAAGTTGCTGAGCGACCAACTGTGAATCCGAATAGAGTGTCACCCGACCGGCTCCTACATGCCGTGCTGCCTGCAATCCGGCTATGAGGGCCTCATACTCTGCTTCATTGTTGGTGGCTTTGTAGTCCAGCCGGACGGATAGGTGCATCTTTTCTTCTCGAGGTGAGAGTAGTAATATTCCGATCCCGCTTCCGAGTCGAGTGGAAGACCCATCCACATATATCCTCCACAGAGCTTCCGGCTCGCCTTGCACTTCGGTCACAAAATCAGCCAAGGATTGGGCTTTAATCGCCGGGCGGGTCTTAGATGTCAAATTAATTTCACCAAATAAATTATATTGTTCCAACTTATTATACAATTGTGACAAATTATATGCCTTTTAACAATGATTTAAATGCGCGAATAAAACATGGTTTTCATAGAATTATTCGATAAGAATATGGCATAATTGATTGACAAGATCTTTCAAAATCACATACGAAGAAGAGTTCATTTAAGAGATGCACTAATATGTCAGTATCATCGATTGACGATAGATACATATAAAGTGACTCACCCCCGATCGGCTTGACAAGTATAGGCAGAGAATTCAGATATGTTTTCAACTCTTCAAATGCTCGGTCACACTCTTCGTTCCACTGGAACTTAGTAGCCTTGCGCAGGATCTTGAAGAATGGCAGGCTCCGATCGGCAGTTTTGGAGATGAATCTGGACAAAGCAGTTATCCGACCGGTCAACCGTTGTACTTCCCTTGTGTTTCTGGGAGGAAGCATGTCCTGCAGAGCTTTCACCTTGCCGGGGTTGGCTTCGATTCCCCACTCGGTCACTACGTATCCCAAGAAACGTCCTCCCTTTGCTCCGAACAGGCACTTCTGGGGATTCAGCTTGACTCCGTATTTGCGCAGCGTTCGGAATGTCTCTTCCATGTCTTTAAAGAGATCTGCCGCTAGGACGGATTTAATAAGAATGTCGTCCACATAAACTTCCAGATTCCGCCCGATCTGCTCCTTGAACACCTTGTTCATCAAGCGTTGATAGGTGGCACCGACATTCTTCAATCCGAACGGCATCACATTGTAACAATATGTGCCGTCGGCCGTTACGAAGCTTACTTTTTCTTGATCTTCCCGGGCGAGCGGCACTTGATGATATCCTTGGTAGGCGTCAAGCATGCAAATTAATTCGCAGCCGGCCGTAGAGTCCACCAGCTGATCTATCCGGGGCAGAGGATAAAAATCCTTGGGGCATGCCTTGTTTAAATCTCGAAAGTCGATGCAGACCCTCCACTTGCCGCCCGGCTTGGAGACCAAGACTACGTTGGCCAGCCAGCTCGGGAACTGCACCTCGCGTATGTGGCCGGCCTTCAGAAGTTTTTCCACCTCCGCCCGGATAATGGCATTCTGCTCGGCGCTGAAGTCCCTTTTTCTCTGCTTCACTGGCCGAGCGTCCGGTCGGACATGCAATTCATGCTGCGCTAGGCTTGGCGAAATTCCAGGTAACTCATGTGTCGACCAGACGAAGACATCATGATTTCGTTGGAGGCATTGAATCAGCTTCTCCTTCTGTTCTTCCCCCAGATCAGAGGCGATAAAAGTCGTGGCCTCCGATCGGGTCGGATGGATCTGGACTTCCTCCTTTTCATCATAAATTAAAGCAGGAGGTTTCTCGGTTATGGCGTGTACCTCAATTCGGGGCGCCTTCCGAGCGGAACAAGCTTCTGCTCGGATCATCTCTATATAGCACCGCCGAGCTGCTAGCTGATCTCCCCGCACTTCTCCTACTTTGTCCTCCACGGGGAACTTTATCTTCTGGTGGAAGGTTGAGACAACCGCTCGGAATTCGCCGAGCGCCGAAAATGACGTTGTAGGATGAGGGAGAGTCGACCACCACGAAGTTTATTGTCCTCGTCCTCCTGAGCGGCTCTTCTCCCAGCGAGGTAGCCAGCCGGATTTGTCCGACCGGCTGAACTTCGTTGCCCGTAAACCCGTAGAGCGGGGTCGCCATGGGCAGCAGCTCGGCTCGATCAATTTGCAGTTGATCGAACGCCTTCTTGAATATGATGTTGACCGAGCTACCTGTGTCAACAAATATGCGGTGAATGGTGTAATTTGCTATTACCGCTTTAATGAGCAGTGCGTCGTCATGGGGCACTTCTACTCCTTCTAAGTCCCCGGGTCCGAAAGTTATTTCCGGTCCACTTGCCCGCTCTTGGCTGCAGCCGACCGCGTGGATCTGC
Source organism: Zingiber officinale (assembly GCF_018446385.1). Classification (NCBI taxonomy): domain Eukaryota; kingdom Viridiplantae; phylum Streptophyta; class Magnoliopsida; order Zingiberales; family Zingiberaceae; genus Zingiber; species Zingiber officinale. The sequence continues at coordinate 275,593 of NC_055990.1, forward strand.
AGCTGCCGGACACCCGCCTTTCTGGCTCGGTTGGAGTCTCCTCCGGTCGGCCCGCCAGCGATGACATTGATCTCGCCTCGGGAAGTGTTGCTTTTATTTTCTTCTTCGCGAGCGGATGGTCGGGATCGTTCTCTGGACGCTCGGCGATTCTCTTGCCTGGGTGAGCGATGCCGATCGGGAGTCTGTTGCCGTGGCCTATCAACTCGAGTCCGATCGGCTTCCCGAATTCTTTGTCGCCGATCGGCTGAGGGAGATCGCCGTCCGGCATTCCGCGGCACAGGATGAGCCACGAAGGGAAGACTTCGACAATCCCTGGTGTTGTGCGTATCCGTCTGGTGGAAGGAGCAGAACATCGGGGTCCATTTCTTCTTTGGCTTGCTTCGAGCGGCAGCTACTTCTTGTACCTGGGACCTTACACGAGGGGATCGGATTGCTTCTGCCCTCGGTCCTCTAGGTGGCTGCTGAGTGGCGTGCTGTTTCCGTTCGGCCTGAATAGGTGCCCGCTCTGTCGGAGTTTCCTTTTTCCGGGCGGCTTGCGCTTCTTCCACGTTAATGTACTCGTTGGCCCGATTTAGCATGTGATCATAATCTCGGGGCGGCTTGCGGATGAGCGATCGGAAGAAGTCGCCATCCACTAGGCCTTGTGTGAAGGCATTCATCATGGTCTCTGATGTGGCCGTTGGAATATCCATCGCCACTTGGTTGAATCGTTGGATGTAAGCACGAAGCGATTCTCTCGGCTCTTGCTTGATGGCGAACAAGCTGACACTTGTCTTCTGATAACGCCGACTGCTAGCGAAGTGGTGGAGGAAGGCCGTTCGGAAGTCCTTGAAGCTAGTGATAGATCCGTCCGGCAGCCTCCGAAACCACCGTTGAGCCGATCCCGAGAGAGTTGTAAGGAAGACGCGGCACTTTACTCCATCTGTATACTGATGGAGTGTAGTTGTGTTATCAAACTTACCCAGATGATCATCTGGGTCCGTTGTTCCGTTGTACTCTCCGATCGTCGGAGGCACGTAATGCTTGGGCAAAGGGTCTCGTAGAATGGCCTTCGAGAATTGGCGATTGATCCGCTCGGGAGATGAATCTGCTCGGGGAGCTTTCCCCTTTCTGGCGTCTCGCCTGGGCATTTCGTCAGAAGAAGATCCCCTGTCTTTCCGAGCTGGTACGGTTTCAGGGGTGCGGAATAAGGCCCGATGGAACGCCACGGTGGCTTGAGGTGCTTCCGCTCGGCCACCCGACGCAGATGTTGCTTGTTGCTCCTGCCGCTCGGCTGCCTCTTTCTGTTTCTGCTCCACAAGTTTGGCGGCCCTCATCTCGACCAGAGCGTCCAACTCTTCTTGTGAGAGTGCCACATTGTGTACCCTTCCAGCCTCGTCCATTGTCTCTGCTCAGATGCAGGTGCGTTCCCACAGACGGCGCCAATTTGATCCTGTCTGAACTAGGAGTCAACGGACGCTGGGGACGTGGCGCTCCCTGCTGGATCCTTGAGTGCTCCGGCGAACCTGCAACAAGACCGAGCCGGGGGGGGGGTGTCCCGGCGACGCTCAAGTCAGGCGAGGAAATAGCAAAGAAGTGGCTTCAGAGATCCAGACGCGCGTACCTCCGGTGAAGAAATGGAGGCCTTATATAGAGCTATCGAAAGAGCCCAGGCACGTCGATCGAAGCAGTCATCTGCTTCAGACCATACCCAAGTATGGGCCTGTCAGAAGAGCATATATGAGGCCATACTGCTACTGTATCCACCTCTCCCTGATGTGACGGCGGGAGCTTCCATCGTGCAATCTCGGGTACGGCCTTATCATCAGACGTGCCTTCTCTGACATCCCATATCTCGAGACAAGCGCATAGGCCGCTCGGCTACCTTTGTACCCTCGCCCTTATCTTGGCCGAGCGGACCACCTGCTCGGCCCTTAGGTCCCAGCCGAGCGGACTCCTGCTCGGCCCTTAGGTCCCAGCCGATCGGACTCCTGCTCGGCCCTTAGATCCTCCTGCCTTGGCGTCAGAAACCCAAGCCCATGGATGGGTTATCTATAGCTCCGCTCGGACCATTATCCGCTGGGCCAGCCCTCCCTCCGTCCTTAGGCTGGGACCCTTCAGAGGGTGGGCCCCCCATTCTTACCGCTGGATCAGGTCGCATCATAGCGATGTCTCTAGTGGTGTGTGGCAAGATGCACGTCACCAGGACCCTATAGAGAATGTAATGTCGGACACTAAGTGTCACTGATCGAAACTAGGTGACAGTTGCCACCCTCTCACCTCCAAAAAAAAATACGAATAGATCCTATCCAAAGTGATGTGGGAGTAGGGATCACCAAATGGTAAATCCCTAGGAGGGTAACATACAAAGGGCACGATTGAGGGTCACAGGCCTAGGAAGTCTCGAAGGGTGGTAGGAGATAATGTGACCTCTGTAGTGGCAACCCTAGAAGTGTATGTAAAATCGTCTACTTTGACTAAATTATGGTACAATTTGGCACACAAACTTGAGTTAACCGAATTAGAACAATAAACTAATCTATGTAGCTTATAATACTCAATAACTTCTATACTAGGGATGAAAGAACGCTGAAAGAAAGTTCTACATACATACCAACTTGGCAAGAGTACATAAGTAATGAATGAAAATCTAATCCTATGTTCTTTAGTAGGAAACCTAGGGTCATTGCTAGGTGTCCTAGAAGGGCCAGCACCAACATCAGTTACTTTCTTCCTACTTAACAATAATAAAAATTAAAGACTAATTTTTACTAAAACAATGAAAAGAAATTTAAGTTTTGAAAATTACCAAGGCATTCTGAATATTTATAAAAGAAACGATGACCTTGGTTGATCCTTAGCAACGTAGCTCGAGAACTAAAGGAGAAAAGTTTAAGATTTTTAGAAAGAAAACTTAAAAAAATTTCTTTCTCCCTTTTATTACTTTTGCTTTTAAATCCCGGTGAAGAGCTTTGCAAAAGAATGCAAGGGAGATGAGTGAGCTGCAGGGCGCCCGTTGGTGCGTTTTTATAGGAAGAGTCCAGGTGTCAGGAGCTAACTCCGGGTGCCTGGACAATTAAACCTGCGTCGTCTCTGCAAAATCATGGGATGGCAAAGCGGGGCGCCTGGACTGTGTCCAGGCACCCGCAACAGCGCATTTTTTTTACTTTAAAAAACAATTTAATTAAGAAAAAAAATAGATTAAATTTTAATTATATTAATTAAATTAAGTTGTTTAACAAGTTAAAAATGAATTAAGTTGTTAAAAAAATTAACTAAGGTTAAAAAATTAATTTAAGTTGTTAAATATTTAATTAAGTTGTTTAATTTAGGTAAAAAAATTAATCTAAGTTTAAAAAATTAATTTGTGGAAAAAAATTGAATTAAGTTATGAAAAATCAAGTTGTTGAAAAGTGTCATTAAAAATTGAATCAAGCTAAAAAATTTTAATTAAATCATTGACAATTTACTTGAGTAAAAAAAAATTAGTCAAGTTTTATTTAAAAAAAATAATTTAAGTTTTTAAAACAATAATTAAGTTGTTTAAAAATTAATTATCTAGAAATTAGTTTAAGTTAAAAAATTAATTAAGTTGTTAAAAATTAATTTAAGTTAATAATTAATTAAGTTATTGAAACAATTTTGATTTAAGTTAAGAATTTAATTAACTTAAAAATTAATTAAGAAAAAATGATTAATTTGTAAAAAAAACACTGAATTAAGTTTTTTTTTAATAATTTAAGTTAAAAAATTAAGTTGTTTAAAAATTAATTTAAATTAAGAAATTAATTTTAGTTGAAAATTAATTAAGTTAAAATTGTTTAAAAATTAATTTAAGTTAAGAAACTAATTTTAGTTAAAAATTAATTAAGTTAACACTTAAGTTGTTTAAAAATTAATTTAAGTTACTAAAAACTTTAATTATGTTAAAAAGATAAGTTGTTAAGAAAAAAAATCTTAGTTTTAAAATACTTATCTTAAATTGGTCCTTAAATGTCTAACATTTAGTTAGCTAGCTATACAGAAGATATTAGTTTTCACTTGGTTAGTCAAGTTAAATATTATTGTCCAGCTTATTGTTTAGTAAAAAGGATTGCTTAACTTGTTTCGCCCAGACTTATGTTGATGTACTGATATAAGCATCTGAAGTCCAGGCAAAAGACTTACGCATCTCATGTCATTCTATATTTTTTTGAATACACAATCAAGTTAGACGTAGTGTGTTTGTTAGATGCTCGATTTCTAGATCTATAGGATCATGCTTTCTGTGAGTTTGATCTAGGTTAAGGCCAAAATTTTTTGCAAACCTTAGAGAAATGGGAAAATTTTTTAAACCATAATTAAATAATTTTCCTAGAATTTGTAAAACATTTGAAAATTTGTTTGATCACAAGAGCCCTAGTCTATTGTGACATCCCCAGTCATCTTCGTAGATTACTGAATTTAGATTCAAGTAGTGGTTTAGTGAAGATGTTAGCCAGGTTTGACTTGAACTCAACATAGTTGAGTTCAATGTCTCCTTTGACGACGTGATCTCTAATAAAGTGATGCTTGATTTTAATATGTTTGGTTCTTGAATGATACACTTAATTTTTGGTTAAGTTGATTAAACTTATATTATCAATATTAATTCTTATATTTTTATATTCTAACTTAAAGTCTTTTAATGTGTGCATCATCTGTAACAGTTATGCTACACACCCACCCATTGTTATGTACTCGATTTCAGTAGTAGATAAAGCAACACAATATTATTTTCTACTAAACCAGTTAACAAGTGATGGTCCAAGTAATTGGCATCCACCACTTATGTAACAATCCAAATTTCCTCATTATGAGTCCTAATAGTACTTAAAAATATTTATAAATGCTTTAGAAATATTCTAGAGATTTTTAGAAATTTTTAGAAATTTTTAGAGTATTTTTATACAATTTTCGGAGTTCGTTTGGTATTTTTACAAAAAGAAATAAGTTGCAAAAAAAATAAAAAGATTGAGCCGAGGTTCGAACCGGAGACCTCCGGCTAAGCAAAACCTTTAATTGTCTCGGTTGACCAGGAACCCAAGCAGGCGGTGCTGATAAAATAGATAGCGTAATTAATTTAAGTAGTAATAGAAAACAGAAAATAATTAGGTATAAAAGAGTTTCGGCCGAGATTCGAACCCGCGACCTCCGACCCGGTCCAAGACTTAAGCAAAGGGCGATAGCCAAGTGCCCAAGTGGGTGGTGCTGATTAAAGAAAGAGTGAAATTAATTTAAGTAGTAGTTAATAACATAAAATAATTAGGTATAAAAGAGGTTCGACCGAGATTCGAACCCGCGACCTCCGACCCGACCCAAGATTTAACTGAACCGCGATAGCCAAACATTCACCAGGTGTTTCATGAACAAATTAATAACGAATTGGTCTTAAGCCATAACAGAAATATTAGAGTTATAAAGGGAGAACTTAGGGATTAATTTTCTGTGACCTAATTTCTTCTCCTTTTCTCTTCTGCGTGCGACGGCGGGCTCGGGCGAAAACAGAGAAGAGAAGCTAGGGCTTCTCTCCGGTGGTCGGATTAGGGTGTTCTCTGAGGGGTTTTCTCTACCATTATGATCTCCTTGTTGAGGGGAGTTCGTGGGCACGAGGAAGAGCCGACATCTTGAGCTATCCGAAACCCTAGAAGCCTTGTTTCTTCTCGGTTGTGAGTCCAAGAACGCAAAGGTAAGTGCTTTCTCACCTGCGGTAGGAGTAGTTTCGAATTCATGTTAGTTTCTTGTGTTTCTAAAGCTTGTTGTAAGGAGCAGTGGTTTAATTGAAGTTTCTGCCGTGAGTTTTGAAAGAAAGAACACGAAAAGTTAAGTATGTGGAGTATTTCGTTTCTTTTGGTTTCCTGCCGTGCCATTGAACAGGAGGAAGAGTTTCTTTTGGTTTTCGGATTTCAGTTCTGAGCCATTGGTTGGGTAGCCTTGCAAATCTCGGTTTGTGGTTTGAAATAGCATGGATATCTGGAAGTGTTCGGATTGCAGTTTTGATTCGTTGGTTGTGTAGTTTCAATTTCAAAATTTCTTTTGTTAAATCTGAGCATGAGGTTTAGATGTGCTTTCTTGCTACCATTCATTCTAGAATACAGATTTGAGTTTCCTTATTCTAGTATGAGGTTTAGATATGCTTCCTTGTTACATTCATTCTATGGTACAGATTTGAGTTCCTTTATTCTAGCATGAGGTTTAGATATGCTTCCTTGCTTCTACCCAAATAAGCATACAGAATTAAGTTCCTTGTTATCTCAATATGCATGAACAATTTTATTTATAAGCATGCAGTGTTTGATATCTCAGTTGTAGGCTTCAGTTTTATATCTCTTGTATTTAGAGTCAATTGTTATAAGAATAGTTTCTTAGCATGGTTCCAGATTTTTATATGAATTCATAAATGGTTTTGTGAGAAGTATAAGCAAGAAAAGACCAAGGTCTTGATTTGATCCCAAATTCCAGAAGTTGAGGATCAAAGGCACGCTTAGTGCTTGGAGAAATGCCGAGGCATTCTATAATAGGAGAATTAGAAGATAATAAGTATTTTACTTTAAGAGGCTAGTACCCGACTTCCGAGGTTGTCGTTAAACAAATCCAAGTGACCGTTTTCGAGGTCTCGGCCCTGGTAAGACCGAGGTCTTTACACTTATAGGACTGGTGGCTCGCTACCCCAGTCTTTATTAGGGAGTGCGCTTTGGTACTACGCCTGGGCCCAAGAAGAAAGATTATTATTATTTTGAAGTATAAAAGTATAAGTTTTGAACAAGTAAAATAAGCTTTACATGATTTTTAAAATTCAGCAAGTTTAGTTTCTTTGATGCTAGCATGATGTTTAGATTTGCTTACTGTTATCTATTATTAGATGAGCAGTTATACATGTTTAGTATTTCAGTATGTTTGATTCTTTTGTTATCAGATGAGCATGTGTAGTATTTCCTTTAAAGCATTCAGTTTTAGATTTGTTTTTATTCACATGCATATTCAAGTTTTGTGAGTTAGATAGCGCTTACCAAGCAATTTTACTTATAGTTGCATCTCCTCTTACTGCAGATAAAGGAAAAGAAAAGTTATAGCGAAGGAAGGCGACAAGGAGGTGCGGATGGATGTGTGATGTTTGGACTATGGAAGCCTTGGGAATTAGTTTAAAATTCATTCAGACCTTGTATTGAATACTTTATGGTTTAGAACTTTTATTTTTATTTGAAATGGAACTTTAGTTCCATTACTTGAGTTGTATTATTGTTGCATGCATGTTTCAGATTCATATATATAGTTTTAGCATGTTCAGATTGATATATAGCTTTAGTTGAGAACAGATGCATGAGTTGAGTGTATAGATGAGTCATTTAGTTTTCCGCTGCTAGTTAATTGCATGTTTTGAGTTTTCCGAGAGTTTTAAGTATTACTATCAACATGTGAGCAAGATTAGTTAAGATAAGTTAGTAGTCCAGTAGCGCTCCACCCTCACAGACTAGTAGTGAGGAGGGCGGGGTGTTACAACTTATACTTTTACGATCTAGTTTACTGTTGGCATAATCTGAGTCAAAGCAACCTATTAATTTAAAATTAGGTGTTTTAGGGTAATAAATTTCTACATTTGGCGTGCCTTTCAAATATCTAAAAATTCTTTTTACATTAGTTAAGTAGGATTCCTTAGCATAAGTTTGATATATAGCACACAAACTAACTATAAATAAAATATTAGGTCGACTGCAGTTAAGTATAAAAGGCTACCTATGATATTCCTATAATATCATAGATCTAATTTCCATTTGGATCACTATCTAGGGTTGTATTGGTCGCCATTGATATTTTTATTTCTTTGGTATTTTCGTTCTAAATTTTTTAAGTAATTATTTTATGTAATTTTATTGGTAAACATAATTTTCTTCATTTATTTGTTTAATTTGTAATCCTAAGAAATAAGTTAGTTTACCTACTAGACTCATTTCAAAATCTTGTTCCATTAAGGTTATAAATTTTTATAAAAATTATGAGTTGGTTGAACAAAAACTTATGTCATCTTATCTTGTTTGAGTAATTTTATAAATAGAGTTGGATCAATTTGACCTTGGTTGAACCCTTTGGAAATTAGATAGGACGTCAACCTTTCATACCATGCCCTAGGTGCTTATTTAAGACCATACAAGACTTTCTTTAGTTTAAAGACATAATCAGGATGATCTAGACTTTTAAACTCAGGTAGTTAACTTACATAAACTTCTTCTTTTATTAACCTATTTAAGAAGGTAGATTTTACATCCATTTGATAAAACTTAAATCCTTTATGGGCTACATAGCTTAGTAGCATTCTAATAAATTCAAGTCTGGCTACTAGAGCATATGTTTCATCATAGTTAAGTCCCTCTACTTGACGAAACCCTTTAGCAACTACTCTAGCTTTGTTTCTAACAATTTCTCCATTTTCACTTAGTTTATTTCTAAATACTCGTTTTGTTTCTATTATATTTTTATTATTAGGTAATGGTACTATATCTTAGACTATATTTCTTTCAAATTGAGCTAGTTCTTCTTGCATGACTATTATCCAGTCTGGGTCAAGTAGAGATTCTTCTACTGTTTTGGGTTCGGTTTTAGAAATCAAAGATATTTGACTTAGGTTTCTGAAGGATGATCTAATTTGAACTTTTAGGTCTGAGTCACCTATAATTTGTTCAATTGAGTGGTCTGTGCTAACTTTTATTGTTCTAGACTCAGTTAGTGTTTGTTCATTTTCTTGTGATTAATTTTGTTCATCTTCGTGTTCATTTATTGGGTTTTTATTTTATCCCCCTAGATCAGTGCTACTTCTAATGAAATCAATTGGTTGGTATTAAGGTTGAGTTGAGTTAGATTCTTTAGTAATTTTGTTAAATTTCGTTAAATTTTACATTGGTCATTTCCTCAATTCTTTGAGTAGCTTTATTGTAAACTCTATATCCTCTACTGTTTAAGGAATACCCTACAAAGATTCTATTTTCTACTTTTGAGGTAAATTTTTCTAAGTATTCTCTTATATTTAATATGTAAATAGGACATTCAAATATCTTAAAGTATTTAATACTAGGTAATTTATTATAGTAAATCTCAAATGGGTTTTATTATATTTTTTATTTATTGTTGTTCTATTTTATATATAGTAGACTATACCAACAACTTCTACCCAGAAATATTTTGGTAATTGGTATCATTAAGCATTGTTCTAGTTGCTTCTTGGAGAGTTCTATTTTGTTAAGGTGTATTAGGACACAAAAATTCTTAATGGTACTTATTTTCTAAGCAGAATTTACTAAACCTATGATTTTTAAATTCCCTACAGTTATCACTTCTAATTCTTTTGATTTTGGAGTCTTTTTCATTTTTAGTTTGTTTACAAAATTACTAAATATTTTAAATATTTTTGTCTTTATTTTTTAAGAATTTTACTCAAGTGAATCTTGAGTAATTATCAATTATTACTAGACAGTATAACTTCCCATTAATATATTTAATCCCGTGTGAGTCAAATAAATCTAAGTGTAATAATTCAAGTGTTAAATTGATTTGAATTTGATTAGTTAGTTTGTGTGTTGATTTGGTCTATTTTCCTTGTTGATAAGTATTATGATAGTCCTCTAATTTTTTGTTTCTAAGTTAGATAATTTTGATAGTCCTCTAAGTCATTTAGTTTGGTGAGGTTTCTAAAATTAGTGTCGGACATTCTCCTATACCACAGCTAGGTTTCCTCTTTTTGTGTCAAGTGACGCTTAAGTGAGGAGCTGACTAGATTAATTATATAAATGTTATTATTCAAAAGTCATTTTAATTTTATTATAGGGTCTTTTATATGTTTAATTAAGCATTCAGTGGATGTAAACCTAATCTTATATTCTGAATCCACAATTGACTAATATTGAATAAGTTAAATTTGAAATTTTCAATAAGGAGTACTTTATTAATAATAAAATTATATTCTAGTTCAATGTTACATATTCCAATTACCTTTAGTTTGTCGTTGTTTCCAAAGGCAACTGTTCCTAATCTGTTAAAGATTAATTTTGTGAACATTATTTGATCCCCAGCCATGTGTTGGGAGCAACCACTATTCAATATACATTTAGATTCCTAAAAAAATTAGGAGAAACAAACTGTAACGACCCAATTTTTCCTATTTCAAGTTCTAAAAGTCCATAAAAATATTTGGAAATACTTTTAAAATATTCTAGAGATTTTTAGGAATTTTTAGAGTATTTTTACGTAATTTTTGGAGGTCGTTTAGTAGGGTTACAAAAAAAAAAGAAGTTTTAAAAAAAAATGTTGAAGGTGAGATTCGAACCCACGACCTCGGGTCGGACTGACCCAAGCAAAACCTGCCCAACCAGCTGAGCTACACGGTTTTATTAACCTTATATGGTGAGAATTAAGTTTATAGCATAGTTAATGATTAGTGAATTAATTGGAAAAAATGCGCGGCTGAGGGATTGAAGTCGAGACCCTTATTTCGGTTAAAAGCCGGTTAACCAGCTGTGCCGGTGAGTTTTGTTAATTAAGAAAAGAATGGATTATATTTAAGGTACAGTTAATAATAAAAAACCTCTAGTTATAAGAAAGGGAATTAGGTTTTGGATTTCCGGAAAACAAACATTTTCTCTCAAAATTCTTCTCCTTCTCGCGACGGCGCGCGGCGATTTCTGCTCTTGGGCGGAAACGCAGCGGTGGCTAGGGTTGGTTTTCCGGCGGCCGGCGAGCTCCCTTCTCCGCGGATTCTTCACAAGTCCGAGTTTCTCTTGGCAAGGAGAGCGCGCGGTGCACAAAGAAGAGCCAGGATCTTCATCTCTTCGCAAACCCTAGAAGCTGCCGTCGGTTGTAAGTCAAGGAAAGCCTAAGGTGAGTTGCTTCTCACCTGCAATAGGAGTTGTTCCGCGAGTTTTGATTTGCGAATGAGCTCTGATTTGGTATTTCTGCGCCTTCCTGTTGTTCGGCCAGTTTTCTTTTGGTTCCTGCGATTTTGGGTGTTGCTGCCGTGGGTTTCAAAGAAGGATCAAGAGATGGTTTCATTTAATTGAGTATCTAGATTGAATTGAATAACAAGAAATAGTTACATATATGTGCAGTTGTATATAGTTATGTATCTTAAAAGATTTTGGAGCATGTTTCATGAAGCTTGTATTATTCTTTGTTTGCTACCGTGAAACCAAAAGGAAGAAGAGAAGGATTAGTTTAGGTTAGGCATGATGAACAGTTACAAAATTTAGGTTTCTAGTAGCAATTTATCCTATTAGCAGCACATTGGTATCATTTTTGGCTGTCTACTGTGGTTTTCATGAAGTAATTAAACCTTGAATTGTTCCTTACCAATCTGATTAAGTATAATTGGAAATTTTAGGTCGCTTTACAATAAGGGTTAAGCTAAGAATGTGTTATTAAAGTTTGTTTTAATTTTACAGCAAAAAGAAGTTGATTCTTCATCTTTGGTTGTCAATGCTTTTCAAATTGTGCTAGAATAAATTAGATAGTTGTGGCATAATCTACAACCTAAATGTAGCATTCCAGTTTTAGTTACCCTTGGCCACCTTAGGCACTTGAGCAGTTTTATTTGTGTTATTTAGAGGGCACGAACAACCTTTAGTCTGAGTACATAGTATTAGTTTTATTTGCTAATAATTAAGCATGATTAGTTTAACATGAGCAGTTTTATTTAGAATAGGTTTTATTTGCTAATTTAGCATGATTAGTTTTCCATGCTTAGAGAGCTCAGTTTGTTTCTCTTATGAAAATAAGTTAAGTGTTAGGCATGTTCTGTTTCATTTACCTTAGCTGAGCATGTTTGGTTTTCATTTACTTTAGCTAAGCATGTTTGGTTTTCATTTTTCTTTAGCTGAGCATGAGCAGTGTTAGATCCCATTTTTATGCCTTTCTTATGGATTTGAGTATGAGCAGTTCTCTTTATGTTTGCTGTATGCGAGCATGATTAGTTCTTTGCTTTGCTGTTTACGAATATAAGCAGTCTTCCTTGTTTTGCTATTAGACTTTATTCATGCACTGTAGTTGTAGAATTGAATAAGCATTTTATTGAGCTTAAGTGCAGATTTTATAAATAAGTTATAAGAAAGAGAGACCAAGGTCTTAATAGGATCCCTAATTTTAAGAATTGGGATCAATAGCATATCAAGTGCTCAAAGAAATGCCAAGGCATTTTATTATAAGAGAATTGAAGAATAACAAGTATAAGGAAGTTATAGTTAAAAAGAAAGTATTTTATTTTTAATGGCATGTACCAGACACGAGGTCCAGGACACAAGGTCCATTGGGTGGGCTCCTAGATCGCCCCTAGGCACAAGATCACCTAGAAGAACCTTAGTAGTTTCGGGATTAGCTACCTCGACTCTTATTAAGGATGCGCGCAAATTTGGTACAATGCCGGGCCCAAAAGAAGTTTATTATTATTTTGAAGTATTAAAGTATAAGTTTTGAAAAAAATGAAACAAGCTTCAAATATGTTTAGAATTAGAAAGTTTAGTTTCTTGTTGTTTGAAGCATTCAGTAGTAGTTTTATTTGTTTCTTGCTATTAGATTATTCAGCATGTTTAGCTTTATTTGCTTTCAGCATGCTGTTATAGTTTTATTCTTATGAGCATGATTAGCTATACATGTTTAGTATTTCAGTTAGCATGATTCCTTTGCTATATATGAGCATGAGTAGTTTTATATGTTAGCATTCAGTTTTAGCATGTTTTTATTTATATACATGCATATCGAGTTTTTGTGAGTAGATAGCGCTCACTAAGCTTTATGCTTATAGACTGCATTTCCTCCTACTGCAGATAAAGGGAAAGAAAAGATACAGTGAAGGAAGGCGACAAGGAGATGCAAGAGGAGTGTGTGATGTGTGGACTATGTGTTACACCCCACCCTCCTCACTACTGGACTGTGAGGGCGGAGCACTACTGGACTACTAACTTTACTTAACTATCCTTGTTCACATGTTGATAGTAAGTCCTAAAACTCTCGGAGAACTCAAAACTTACAATTAACTAGCAGCGGAAGACTAAATGACTCATCTAATACATTCTACTGAACTCTTTGTTAATAAATTCTTATGCTAAATCCCAAGGCTTCTATAGTCCAGGCATCACACATCCATCCGCACCTCCTTGTCGCCTTACTTTGCTATAACTTTTCCTTTCCTTTATCTGCAGTGATCCGGTGGTAAGAGCCCGGGACCCCCTAACGAGGGGTTAACGCCACGTGGAGGTCAAAGGGCCAGGTGGTCCGTCGAAGAAGGGTGAGCCGACCGGACTCATGAGAAAAGGGGCAAGCCGATCGGTCTGCCAGTAAACATCTGATAGTAAAAGGCGCCCTGACAGGGATCGGGGTTCCGACGCTCAATGAAACAGTAAATAATGACCGAGCGGAAGGCCTAAGAGAAGACAGGACGTAATAGGCGCGCCGCCCGGCCGGCGTAGGGAATTAGGGCCGTCCGGATGGCGCTCTTCGTCTAGCCGGCCGGACGGACGTCCTGGCCGGTGGTAGGTAAATAGGGACAGGAACATCTGCTGACAGCCGTCAAGTCGTATGGCTAAGCCATACTCCTAGTCTGACAACGGTGGGACTGTTGCAGTATGACGTCAGGTAAGCTTTCTGACAAACACATACCGATGTATGGGCTGCGGACACGTACGCGCCTCGGTGGGCGTGTAGAAGCTCTTTCGCCGCTCTATATAAAGAGCCGCAGACTTCGCCGGAGGTACTCGTTCTACAAGCTTTGGAGCTACTTTTTCGACCACTTGCTTACCTGACTTGAGCGTCGGAGGGTCGCCGCCGGGAACCCCTTCCCGGCCCGACTTCTGTGCAGGTTCGCCGGAGCTTCGTGCCGCCAGTCGGAGATCCATGCCAGCAGCCGGAAGCGCCACGTGCCCAGCGTCCGTTGATTTGGCATTCGGACAGGATCAATTTGGCGCCGTCTGTGGGAACGCTCCTGCATCCGATTGGAAGCAATGGACGAGGCTGGACGACAACACATGGTGACGCTTTCGAACGAGGAACTCGACGCTCTAATCTAGATAAGGGCCGCCAAGCTCGTGGAGCAAAAACAGAAAGCCACAGCCGAGCGGCCGGAATAGCAAGCAACATCCATGTCCGGTGGTCGAGTGGAAGCAACACCGGCCACCGTTGCATTTCATCAAGCCCTATTCCGCACCCCTGAAGCCGTACCAGCTCATAGAGATAGGGGATCTTCTTCGGATGAGATGCCTAGACGAGATGACAGAAAGGGAAAGGCCCCCCGAGCGGACGCATCACCCGAGAGGATTAATCGCCAATTTTCAGAGGCTATTCTGCGAGATCCTCTGCCGAAGCACTATGTGCCTCCGACGATCGGCGAGTATAATGGGACAACTGACCCAGATGATCATCTGGGTAAGTTTGATAACACAGCTACTCTCCATCAATACACAGATGGAGTAAAGTGCCGAGTTTTTCTTACCACTCTCTCGGGATCGGCTCAACGGTGGTTTCGGAGGTTGCCGGACGGATCCATCACAAGCTTCAAGGACTTCCGAACGGCCTTCCTCCACCATTTTGCAAGCAGCCGACGCTACCAGAAAACGAGCGTGAGCCTGTTCGCCATCAAGCAAGAAGCCCGTGAGTCGCTCCGAGCTTACATCCAGCGATTCAACAAAGTGGCGATGGATATTCCAACGACCACTTCGGAAACCATGATGAATGCCTTCACACAAGGCCTAGTGGATGGGGATTTTTTCCGATCACTCATCCGAAAGCCGCCCCGAGATTACGATCACATGCTACACCGGGCTAACGAATACATCAACGTGGAAGAAGCGCAAGCGGCCAGGAAAAAGGAAACTCCAGCCGAGCGGGCTCCTCCGGCCGAGCGGAAACAGCACGCCGCTCATCAGCCGCCTAGAGGACCAAGGGCCGAAGCAATCCGATCCCCCCACGCCAGGTCCCATGTGCAAGAGGTAGCTGCCGCCCGGCCCAAGCCAAAGAAGAGATGGACCCCGATGTTCTGCTCCTTCCACCGGACGGATACGCACAACACAAGGGATTGTCGAAGTCTTCCCTTCGTGGCTCATCCTGTGCCCCGGAATGCCGGACGACGGTCTCCCTTAGTCGACAGGCAACAGAGAACTCATGAAGCCAATCGGACGCGAGCTGATAGACCACGGCAACAGACTCCCGATCGGCATCGTTCTCCAAGGAAGGAGAATCGCCGAGCGTCCAGAGAACGGTCTCGACCGTCCGCTCGGGAAGAGGAAAATAGAAGCAATACTTCCCGAGGCGAGATCAACGTTATTGCTGGCGGGCCGACCGGAGGAGACTCCAACCGAGCTAGAAAGGCGAGCGTCCGGTAGCTCCAGATTCATACGGTCGGCTGTAGCCGAGAACGAGCGGAGGGACCCGAAATCAATTTCGGGCCCAGGGACTTGGAAGGAGTTGAAGTGCCCCACGATGATGCTCTACTCATCAAAGCGGTAATAGCCAACTACACTATTCACCGCGTATTTATTGACACAGGAAGCTCGGTCAACATCCTATTTAAGAAGGCGTTCGATCAACTACAAATTGACCGAGCCGAGCTGCTGCCCATGACGACCCCGCGCTACGGGTTTACGGGCAATGAAGTTCAGCCGGTCGGACAGATCCGGCTGGCTATCTCGCTGGGAGAAGAGCCGCTCAGGAGGACAAGGACAACAAACTTCGTGGTGGTCGACTCTCCCTCGTCCTACAATGTCATTTTGGGACGACTCAAATAATTCCAGCCGTCGTCTCAACCTCCATCAAGATCAAGTTCCCGTGGAGGACAAAGTGGGAGAAGTACGGGAGATTAGCAACTCGGCGATGCTACATCGAGATGGTCCGAGCGGAATCCGCTCGGCGGCCCGGATCGAGGTAAACGCCATCACTGAAAAGCCACCCTCTTTAAGTTATGAAGAAAAAGAGGAAGTGCAGATTCACCCAACCCGATCGGAGGCCACAACCTTTATTGCGTCCGATCTGGAGGAGAAGCAGAAAGAAGAACTGATCCAATGCCTCCGAAGGAATCATGATGTCTTCGTCTGGTCGACACATGAGCTGCCCAGAATTTCGCCGAGCATAGCGCAGCACGAGTTACATGTCCGACCGGAAGCTCGGCCGGTAAAGCAGAGAAAAAGAGATTTCAGCGCCGAGCAGAATGCCATCATCCGAGCGGAGGTAGAAAAACTTCTGGAGGCCGGCCATATACGCGAGGTGCAGTTCCCGAGCTGGTTGGCTAACGTAGTATTAGTCTCCAAACCAGGCAACAAGTGGAGAGTGTGCATAGATTTTCGGGATCTCCACAAAGCTTGCCCGAAAGATTTTTATCCTCTGCCCCGGATAGATCAGCTGGTGGACTCTACGGCCGGCTGCGAATTAATCTATATGCTCGACGCCTATCAGGGCTATCACCAAGTGCCGCTCGCCCGTGAAGATCAAGAAAAAGTCAGCTTCGGGACGACCGACGACACTTACTGCTATAATGTGATGTCGTTCGGATTGAAGAATGCGGGGGCCACATATCAGCGCTTGATGAATAAAGTATTCAGAGAGCAGATCGGGCGGAATCTAGAAGTTTATGTGGACGACATTCTCATTAAGTCCGTCCGAGCGGCCGATCTCTTCAAGGACATGGAAGAAACCTTCCGAACGCTACGCAAATATGGAGTCAAGGTAAATCCCCAGAAGTGCCTGTTCAGAGCAAAAGGAGGGCGTTTCTTGGGGTACATAGTGACCGAGCGGGGCATCGAAGCAAATCCCAACAAGGTGAGAGCTCTGCAAGATATGCCGCCTCCCAGAAATACAAGGGAAGTGCAGTGTTTGACCGGTCGGATAACCGCTCTGTCCAGATTCATCTCCAAAACCACCGACCGGAGCCTTCCTTTTTTCAAGATCTTACGCAAGGCTACAAAATTTCACTGGGACGAAGAATGCGATCGGGCGTTCGAAGATTTAAAGGCATATCTGAATTCGCTCCCGGTATTAGCCAAGCCGACTATTGGTGAGCCACTTTGTATTTATCTATCCTCGACCGAGTAGGCAATCGGCTCAGCATTGGTGAGGGCGAGCGGAGAGGAGCCTGTGTATTTCCTTAGTCACATTTTAAAAGATGCTGAATCTCGCTACACTGTGCTCGAAAAGCTAGCCTTCGCTCTGGTCCTCGCCGCTCGGCGCCTTCGTCCATATTTCCTGGCGCATACCATCATCGTCAAAACCAATAGCCCGCTCGGGCGTGTATTGCTGAATCAAGAAGCGTCCGGGCGACTCATTAAATGGACGACGGAGTTAAGTGAATTTGACATCCAATACCAGGCCCGCTCGGCAATCAAAGCGCAGTCCTTGGCGGATTTTGTGACTGAAGTTCAGAATTCAGAGCCGGAAGCTATGTGGAGAATATTTGTGGACGGATCATCCACTCGGCTCGGGAGCGGGATTGGGATACTGTTGCTCTCCCCTCAAGAAGAAAAGATGCATTTATCCGTCCAGCTGGATTATAAAGCTACAAACAACGAAGCAGAATATGAGGCCCTCATAGCCGGCTTATAGGCCGCCCGGCATGTAGGTGCCGGACGGGTAACACTCCATTCAGACTCCCAATTGGCCGCTCAGCAGCTGACAGGCACCTTTGAAATCAACAACGCTCGGCTCAAGCTTTACGCTCAAGCCTTCGAGAAACTCAAGGCCAACTTTAGAGAAGTTATTATCCAGAAGATACCCCGAGCGGAGAACCAAGCGGCTGATGAGTTAGCCAAACTTGCAAGCTCGATAACACCGATCGCCATCCAGCAGCCAATTGAACAAGTAGCTTTGGTGGCGCACGTTGACCGGATGGAGGGCCTTATGTTCCCGAGCGACTGGAGGACACCCATCACAGAGTTTTTGCGCTCAGGAGCTACACCATACGATCAGAATGAAGCTCAGCTGTTAAGGAGGAGGGCCGGTCGGTTCACACTCATCGGCGATTAGCTTTACAAGAAGGCTTTCTCTCGCCCGCTGTTGAAATGCGTGAGCTCGGAAGACTCGGCTTACATCCTCCAAGAGGTACATCAAGGATCGTGCGGAGGACATCCGGGCGGACGATCACTAGCTAAGAAGATCCTGCTAGCCGGATACTTTTGGCCGACCTTATAAGCAGACGCCGCTCGGACAGTATCTACGTGCCTTTCGTGCCAGAAGTACCATAACTTCTCCCACCGACCGGCCGAGGAAATGAAGGCATCAACCGTTTCATGTCCGTTCGATCAATGGGGAATGGATATTGTCGGTCCATTTCCGATGGCGACCGGGCAGAGGAAATTTTTGCTAGTGGCGGTCGATTATTTTTCCAAGTGGGTGGAGGCCGAGCCGCTGGCAAAGATCACCGAACAGATGGTCAAAAAATTCATCTAGCAACACATCATCTGTCGGTTCGGCATCCCTCACCGATTGGTTTTCGACAATGGACGACAATTCACAGGGAAGGTGCTAGAGGATTGGTGCAAAAGCTACGGCATCGAGCAACACTTCACGTCCGTAGCTTATCCCCAAAGCAACGGTCAAGCCGAATTCGTATTCTGCGCGCTCGGCTCGACCATTTGGGAGGAAGTTGGCCGGATGAAGTGCCGGGCGTCTTATGGGCCATCCGAACGACTCCGAAGGAAGGGACGGGCGTCACACCGTTCCATTTGGTGTATGGCGGCGAGGCGGTTATTCCGGTTGAAGTCGGCGTTGAGTCCGTCCGGATCCAGAGCTATGATGATGGCAACGCCGAACGGAGGAACATGGAGCTGGATTTGGTCGACGAGGAGCGAGCCAAGGTGTCCGTTCGGCTGATGGCGTACCGGCAGCGGATGAAGCAAAATTACAACCGCCGTGTAATCCCCAGATCATTCCAGGTCGGCGATCTTGTTTGGAAAAAAGTCAAGCCGGTCGACGACGTCGGCAAACTGGAGGCACCGTGGGCGGGCCCCTTCAGAAGCGGCGCATATTATTTGGAGGATGAAGACGGGCGGCAGCTGGATCGACCGTGGAGTGCAAATCATCTCCAGCCTTATCGAGCTGGATGAAAGGTGCACGAATGTAACTCATTTTTGTGTATATGCTAGTCGCCCGTGTCCTTGTAATGCAGGAAGCGAAATTAATCCAAAGGATGGCCAAGGGTTCCGCCGATCGGCAGTGTTGAAGTTAGCCGTAAAGACCGTCGAGCTCCGACGTTAAATATCGAGAGACGAGCCGGCGTCTATAAACTCCCGAGCGGAAGACCGTCGAGCTCCGACGTTAAATATCGAGAGACGAGCTGGCATCTATAAACGTCCGAGCGGAAGACCGTCGAGCTCCGACGTTAAATATCGAGAGACGAGCCGGCGTCTATAAACGCCCGAGCGGAAGACCGTCGAGCTCCGACGTTAAATATCGAGAGATGAGCCGGCGTCTATAAACTCCCGAGCGGAAGACCGTCGAGCTCCGACGTTAAATATCGAGACGAGCCGGCGTCTATACGTCCGAGCGGAAGACCATCGAGCTCCGACGTTAAATATCGAGAGACGAGCCGGCGTCTATAAACTCCCGAGCGGAAGACCGTCGAGCTCCGACGTTAAATATCGAGAGACGAGCCGGCGTCTATAAACTCCCGAGCGGAAGACCGTCGAGCTCCGACGTTAAATATCGAGAGACGAGCCGGCGTCTATAAACTCCCGAGCGGAAGACCGTCGAGCTTCGACGTTAAATATCGAGAGACGAGCCGGCGTCTATAAACTCCCGAGCGGAAGACCGTCGAGCTCCGACGTTAAATATCGAGAGACGAGCCGGCGTCTATAAACGTCCAAGCGGAAGACCGTCGAGCTCCGACATTAAATATCGAGAGACGAGCCGACGTCTATAAACGTCCGAGCGGAAGACCGTCGAGCTCCGACGTTAAATATCGAGAGACGAGCCGGCGTCTATAAACGTCCGAGGGGAAGACCGTCAAGCTCCGACGTTAAATATCGAGAGACGAGCTAGCTCCGACGTTAAATATCGAGAGACGAGCCGGCGTCTATAAACGTCCGAGCGGAAGACCGTCGAGCTCCGACGTTAAATATCGAGAGACGAGCTGGCGTCTATAAACGTCCGAGCGGAAGACCGTCGAGCTCCGACGTTAAATATCGAGAGACGAGCCGGCGTCTATAAACGTCCAAGCGGAAGACCGTCGAGCTCCGACGTTAAATATCGAGAGACGAGCCGGCGTCTATAAACGTCCGAGCGGAAGACCGTGTGATCCGGTGGTAAGAGCCCGGGACCCCCTAACGAGGGGTCAACGCCACGTGAAGGTCAAAGGGCCAGGTGATCCGTCGAAGAAGGGTGAGCCGACCGGACTCATGAGAAAAGGGGCAAGCCGATCGGTCTGCCAGTAAACATCTGATAGTAAAAGGCACCCTGACAGGGATCGGGGTTCCGACGCTCAATGAAACAGTAAATAATGACCGAGCGGAAGGCCTAAGAGAAGGCAGGACGTAATGGGCGTGCCATCGGACATGGATTCCAAGAGAACACAAGGCACGGACAAGATACCGCCGAACGGATGAGTATCCCTATGCCTGGCCGAGCGGCCTAATGCAGTGATCATTGCTCAGTCAGATCGGACGCCTCCTTCAACTAGACTCGAGGGAAGGCAAGTGATCCGGTAGTAGGGACCCCTAACGAGGGGTCAACGCCACACAGTGAGATACGCGGATGGAGTGAAAGACACACTCGATAAGTACCAAAGGAGAGGAATTTCAGCTCAAAACTACATTGTCAAGGAGGGAAAGCTTGCGAGCCAATACCAATGAAACGAATGATGACCTCCATAAGCCTCAGCACGAACGTTTGCATGTTGAGTTACGGAGTCCGGCAACTAGTGAATAGCTGCTGACAGCCGTCAAGTCGTATGGCTAAGCCATACTCCTAGTCTGACAACGGGGTGTCCTGTTGTCCCATCGAAGGCGCGATGGGACTGTTGCAGTATGGCGTCAGGTAAGATTTCTGACAAATACATACCGAGGTATGGGCTGCGGACACGTACGCGCCTCGGTGGGCGTGTAGAAGCTCTTTTGCCGCTCTATATAAAGAGCCACAGACTTCACCGGAGGTACGCGTTCTACAAGCTTTGGAGCTACTTTTTTGACCACTTGCTTGTCTGACTTGAGCGTCGGAGGGTCGCCGCCGGGAACCCCTTCCCGGCCCGACTTCTGTGCAGGTTTGCCGGAGCTTCGTGAGACTAGCCGGAGATCTACATCGGCGACCCGGAGAGCGCCACGTGCCTGGCGTCCGTTGATTCAGCGTTCGGACAGGATCAATTTGCTCACGAAGCTCTGGCGAACCTACACAGAAGTCGGGCCGGGAAGGAGTTCCCGGCGGCGACCCTCCGACGCTCAAGTCAGGCAAGCAAGTGGTCGAAAAAGTAGCTCCAAAGCTTGTAGAATGCGTACCTCTGGTGAAGTCTACGGCTCTTTATATAGAGCGGCGAAAGAGCTTCTACACGCCCACCGAGACGCGTACGTGTCCACAGCCCATACCTCGGTATGTGTTTGTCAGAAAGCTTACCTGACGTCATACTGCAACAGTCCCATCGCGCCTTCGATGGGACAACAGGACACCCCGTTGTCAGACTAGGAGTATGGCTTAGCCATACGACTTGACGGCTGTCAGCAGATGTTCCTGTCCCTATTTACCTACCGCCGGCCAGGACGTCCGTCCGGCCGGCTAGATGAAAAGTGCCGTCCGGACGGCCCTAATTCCCTGCGCCTGCCGGGCGGCGCGCCCATTACGTCCTGCCTTCTCTTAGGCCTTCCGCTCGGTCATTATTTACTGTTTCATTGAGCGTCGGAACCCCGATCCCTGTCAGGGCGCCTTTTACTATCAGATGTTTACTGGCAGACCGATCGGCTTGCCCCTTTTCTCATGAGTCCGGTCGGCTCACCCTTCTTCGACGGACCACCTGGCCCTTTGACCTCCACGTGGCGTTGACCCCTCGTTAGGGGGTCCCGGGCTCTTACCACCGGATCATGCAGTAAGAGGAAAATGCATCTATAAGCAAAATTGCTTAGTAAGCGCTATCTAACTCATAAAACTCGAATATGCATGTGAACATACTGAAATCTAAAAGCTGAATGCTCAAAAGGAAAACTACTCATGCTCATCTACAAGCAAAAGAAACATACTGAAATGCTAAACGTGTATAACAAATCTATACAATCATGCTAGCATAATCTTTCTGAATTTTAAACACTTTCTGAATCTTATTTCACTTGTTTAAAAACTTATACTTTAATACTTCAAAATAATAATCAACTTTCTTCTTGGGCCCAGGCGTAGTACCATCTTATGCGCGTTCCTTAATAGGTTGGGGTAGCGAGCCACAAATCCTAAAAGAGCATACCTCGGTCTACCAGGGCCAAGACCTCAGAATTGGACACCTGGATTTGTTTAACGACAACCTCGGAAGTCGGGTACTAGCCTCTTAAATAAAGTAAAATACTTGTTATCTTTTATTACTTCTAATATTTAATGCCTCGGCATTTTCTTTAAGCACCTTGTGTGCCAAAATCCCTAAAGTCTTGACTTTGGGATCTACTTAAGGCCTTGGCCTTTCTCTTTATTTTCTTTATCTTTCTTACACTTGTTAATACTTCTAATAAAAGAATGCTTCTTTAAAAACTGAAATGTTTAAACAAATTCTAACTTTGAAATGCATAAACAAAAATCTGCATACTATGCTAATCAAAATTCTGCATACTATACTAATCAAGATTCTGCATTCTATGCTACACTATTTCTGCATACTATGCAAACATAAATTCTGCACTATAATACTTAAACAAACTGCACTATAATCTTTTTCTTTAAAAACTGCACTATAAGTTCCACCAAAAATCTGCACTACAAGTTCCACCAAAAATCTGCACTATAAATTTCACCAAAAATCTGCACTACAAGTTCCACCAAAAATCTGCACTATAAACTTTAAAGAAGTCTGTACCATAAGCTCTTAAGAAATCTGCATTACAAGCTTTAAAGAAATCCGCTCTAAAGAAATCTGTATTTTAAGCTCTAAGAAATTTGCACTACAAGCTTTAAAGAAATCTGCTCTAAAGAAATCTGCATTTTAAGCTCTAAGAAATCTGCACTATGAGCCTGCATAAAGATCTGCACTATAAGCTTAATTAAAAATCTGCACTATAGGCTTAATTAAAAATCTGTACTACAAGCTTAATTAAAATCTGCACTATAAGCCTACATAAAAATCTGCACTATAAGCCTACATAAAAATCTGCACTATAAGCTTAATTAAAATCTGTACTATAGGCTTAATTAAAAATCTGCACTATAAGCTTAATTAAAATCTGCATTATAAGCCTACATAAAAATCTGTACTATAAGCTTAATTAAAATCTGTACTATAGGCTTAATTAAAAATCTGCACTATAAGCGCTTAATTAAAATCTGTAATATAAGCTCTACATAAAAATCTACATTATAAGCTTAATTAAAATCTGCACTATAGGCATAATTAAAAATCTACACTATAAGCGCTTCTTATGTTTCGAATTCAAGAAGAACAAAGGTCCGAAACTACTCCTACTGCAGGTGAGAAGCACTTACCTTGATTCTTGGACTCACAACCGAACAAAAAGGGCTTCTAGGACCTTAGCCGGTCGCCGGAGATGATGCCCTAACTCCCTTTCGTTTTCTGCCCGGGCTCCGCCATCATACGCAGAAGAGAAGGAGAGAATGGTTTAAGTCACGGGAAAACAGAGCATCAACTTATCCCTTTTTATAACTTAATATTTCTATTAACTCCTTAAATAAATTCGCTATCTTTTCTAAACAGACAAATCCAACATCAACTTATCCCTTTTATAATATTCTGTTAACTATCTTAAATAAATTCGCTACCTTTTCTAAACAAACAAATCCAACATTAACTTATCCCTTTTATAATCCAATATTCTGTTAACTATCTTAAATAAATTCGCTGCCTTTTCTAAATAGAAAAATCTGTTTGCCCACCTGGTCAGCTGGGTTTTGACCTTTCTAAAGGTCGTGGGTTCAATTCTTGGCTTGGACATTTTTTTGTCGAAACTTCCTTCGTTTAGTAAAAATACCAAACGACCTCCAAAAATTACATAAAAATACTCTAAAAATTTCTAAAAATCCCTAGAATATTTCTATAGCATTTTTAATTTTTTTAAATTACTTTTAGGACTCTAATTGAGGAAATTTGGGTCGTTACACTATGGAGGTCCTTGGGACTTAGCTAAGGAATTCATTTAGTTTAAGAATGTGATTAGTTTGATTTCTTATTAAGTTGATAAGAAAAGGATGTAGTAAGAAGTTATGTTTTCAGTTTTTCATTACCTGCATTATTTGAATTATTAAACTGCGTGGTTGTGGTTAGTTTTCATCTCTTATTAAACTGCGTGGTTGATCGAAATATATTTCCAGCCGCCTGTGGCTGAGTATATTATGCTTGTATTATGGAAAATGGTCACCGGTATAGGGGAGACTCTGTCGAAATTTTTCGGTAGGGTTTTCCTAGAGATTTTTAATAAACCGGTTAAGTAGAGTTAGTAGATAAGTAATGGTCACTCTTAGAGAGTAGTAGTAGTAGTAAGAAGGGTGGTCGTTACACAAACTTTTAGCTCAAATGTAAAATTAATTTAATTTAATCTAATCTAATCTAATTTAATTTAATCTAATCTAATTTATTTTAATTAAATTTTTTAATTTATTTTTATTTTAATTTGATTTATTTTGAATTAATTTAACCTTATTCATCTCACTAGTCTAAGTTTTCAAACAAAATGGTCCTATGATTTTGTGAGATGGGTTAAGTTAAATTTCAGGGTTTGGTTTAACTTATATTAGATTCAAGTTTAACTTTGGGTTCAACAAACATATATTCTTTGAATAAACTTCTAAGCTGTGGTGAGTCACCTGGACATCATTAGAGTAACCACGCCTTTGAAATTTTCTAAATAGTCCTATCCACTGAACTTAATACAAAACTTTGATCTAACCAGTTAAGATTAGTAAGCGGTAGTTTCAGTTAGTTCCAATAAACCAAATGCACTAGGTCAAAGTCATATCTTCTTAGATATGCAAAGACAGAGTTTTCTGAACATACTATCATCCAAAACTTCTCCAGTGTCATTTTTCAAGTTAAACTTTTCCCTTTTTAACTTAGTCCTAATTACCCAACCAAGTAAATTATTATTTTAGAGATGCCAACTAATTTAGAGTCTCCCTTTGAATTATTGAATTTTAGGTTTAGGTTTTAAGTTTGTATCGATATGTTTTATAGTTATAGTAAACTTGATTGTAACTTAAATTTAAATTAACATTATAGTTATTTAATTTAAATTTAGTTTTTTTTATTTGAGTTTGATTTGTTTGATTTTTAATTAATAGGTTTGTGTCTCTTTTCTTCCCTGCAACAAAAAGTTAGTCCAAGCATAAAAATAACTATGCAAAAAAGAGTTAGTATAACACAATAAGATAGGAGTAGTAATTAGATCCTGTCTCCTCGAGAACAGGATCTAGTAAAGGTCTCAACTTAAGTTGCCCAAATTGACCTAAATTGGACCAACGCCTACAGTTCACTCAACCAGGAACGTGTCCCAACTGGATCTCTCCTCTAGTTGCTTACCTCTACTTACCAACTGTAGTTGTTTGACTTGTCTTTGACCCACAAGATCTTTCCGCCAGTTGTCAAGCCCCGCGGACCCAACTAAACTTCAGCCGGTTGTCAGGTCTCGCGGACCCAACCAGACTTATCGCTAGATATCAGGTCTCGCGGAACTATATAGACTTCACACTAGCTATTGGGTCTCACAGACCTAGCTGAATTTCAGCCTGATGTCAGGTCCTTCAGATCCGTCAACTCCTGCACACTTGGTAAAGTAATTAGACCATAAACACTCTAACTTTAATTCACTTGCCATTCATCAAAACTTGAATTAGATCATTAGTACAAATTACACCAACACTTGTTTATGTTCATTCAATATACATAAGATTAATTAAACAAACAAGTTTAAACAACTCGTTAAACTAAACAAACAAGCTTAAACACATATGTGTTCAGCTCGTTAATATTTGTGAACAACGTTCATGAACAATATTCACAAACTATATTCATTAATAAACTCTTATCACTATACTAAATAAATAATAAAATAAAAAAAATATGTTTGAATTATCAAGCTCAATAACCAATCAAATAACTAAAAGTTTCAAACAATCAAACAAATTTGAATTGAGAGCTCGATAACATTTAAATGAACTAAGCTCAAGCCAAGCTTGAATTGAGAGCTCGATAACATCTAAACGAACCAAGCTCAAGACAAGCTTCAAATAAGCTCAAGCTCATAAAAAATAAACCAAGCCAAGCTTAAATAATTATTTCAAAAGTTTGATTCATTTTAAGCTCAACTCGACTTGACTCGATTACCTTATCAAATAAGCTTGAACACTCCAAAGTTCGGCTCGGCTCGGCTATGCTTATTTACAACCCTATATATAATGTTGGTTTTCCATATATTTTCCAACATTTATCCTTGGTGTGGTATGGCCAGATGAAGTATTCACACCATAGAAGTTTGTTTTGATGATAATTTGGTGCTGAGTTTTTTTATGGAAACCAAAGCAGAAACTTCTATTGTAATGGATTATGGTCCTATAATCTCATCAGTAAACATGACCTTACGACAAACTTCTTCCTGTCGTAATTCTGTGAAGGCTTCTTCATAAGATGAGAATGGGTCACGTTGAACAATACAACCATATACCTCATCCAAATTATGATTAAGACGACCAAAAAAATCAAACGCACACTCCTTTTCAATATCACGGTGAATTTTTACACTACAATCAATGCACGATATATGAATCATCTTCAAAGAATGGATCAAGTTTCCGTTTAAGATCTTGAAGATTAGAGAAGTATTGTATTACAAAATTTGAACCTTGTTTTAATTCTTTCAGCTTCAATCGTAGCTCAAAAATCTGAGAGGTATTGCCCATATCGGAATACATCTTCCGAGCTATGTCTGTCACCTCCTTGGCCATCTTGAACCAAAGATAACCACGACTAATGTTGGGTTCCATAAATTAATTAGCCAGGCTAGCACAATTGAATTCTTGGCCATCCAAATCTGATACAATGCATCGCTTGATGGGGATTGAGAAGAGTCGAGAAGTATTGTATTACAAAATTATTTGAACCTTGTTTTAATTCTTTCAGCTTTGATTGTAGCTCAAAAACTTGTGAGGTATTCGATCGTAGCTCAAAAATCTAAGAGGTATTGCCTATATCGGAATACATCTTCCGAACTACATCTAACACCTCCTTGGCCATCTTGAACCAAAGATAACCACGACTAATGTTGGGTTCCATAAATTAATTAGCCAGGTTAGCACAATTGAATTCTTGGCCATCCAAATATGATACAATGCATCGTTTGATGTAGATTGAGAAGAGTCGAGAAGTATTGTATTACAAAATTTGAACCTTGTTTTAATTCTTTCAGCTTCGATCGTAGCTCAAAAATCTGAGAGGTATTGCCTAGATCGGAATACATCTTTCGAGCTACGTCTAACACCTCCTTAGCCGTCTTGAACCAAAGATAACCATGACTAATGTTGGGTTCCATAAATTAATTAGTCAGGCTAACACAATTGAATTCTTGGTCATCCAATCTGGTACAATGCATTGCTTGATGTGGATTGAGAAGAGTCGATAAGTATTGTATTACAAAATATGAAACTTGTTTTAATTCTTTCAGCTTTGATTGTAGCTCAGAAATCTGAGAGGTATTGCATAGATCGGAATACATCTTCCGAGCTACGTCTAACACCTCCTTGGCCGTCTTGAACCAAAGATAACAACGACTAATGTTGGGTTCCATGAAATTAATTAGCCAGGCAAGCACAATTGAATTCTTAGCCATCCAAATATGATACGATGCAACACAGGTGCGTTTGGTAGGGAGAGGTAGTGACCTTCAAAAGCTACAGCACAGTTTACTCTCCTCCATTTCCTCCACACTCAGCTCATATGTATCCTATTTGGGATCATCCAAGCTACCATGGTGTTCATATTTGGGGCGCGGATCACGCAAGATGCTACACGACATGGCATCCCCTACCCAAACTTGGCCTGGAAATCATATCCTCTGGTTGCAGAAACATATATTGTCTTGTCGACCGAGAATTTTGTAATACAATCTTTCGTTTGTACTAAGAGTTAGGGAAAGCTGGTGGTCACAATAAAAAGTAAAAGTTGAAGGTTCATTAAATGATAAGTTTTTTGTTTGGGCTGGCAGTAGCTAATTCCATCGCCCGACAAGAAGCAAAGCTGTGACGAGCTAAAGAGAATGCATGCCTGCGACTGCGTGAATTTAATTTATTCTCTTTGTGCCTTGGTGGTCTTCCTCGCTGGAGCTACCCTTCAAGTAGGACTGTAAACAAGTCGAGTCGAGCCTAGTTGAGTTTTGGGATATTCAAGCTTGTTTGATAACGTAATCAAGTTGAGCCGAGCCGAGCTTAAAATGAACCAAGCTTTTAAAATGAGTGTTCAAGCTTGACTTAGTTTATTTTTTATGAGCTAATTGAGTTTGTTTGAATAAACTTTGTTGGATATTGGGGCCTAAATGGACCAATACGATTTTGAGGAGGAAAAATCGGAAGCCATCAATTGTTGAAAGTCGTAATTGACTTCAAAATTGAAATCTACGTTTCGCGTAGATAGATTTAGACTATTAATTTGCTCAAAACCGATTAAGGATGAATGAGAAATTAATATTCAAAGTCGGCCCAAAATAACGTTGGTTATTCATTAAGGAAATGCAAGGGAGAATAGTCCCACATCAGAAATTTCCGATGTGCATTCCTTACTTATTAATGATGTTGAGTTATTGGAGTTAACTCAGAAAAGTACCAGGTACTCTCTGCTCAGGGGCGAGCAGGTGCTCGCACCTGTGAGCCCGCCACCCGCCACGTGCGCAATGGGCGCTTTGCACTTTGCACTTTGCACTTTGCATTTTGCATCGTCGCGAGGAGCATTGAGGAGCTTAAATTTATGCTCCAGGTGACATTGCAGTGCCTACATGGCACTCGGGTGACGTGTCAGGCTAGTACCTGACATGGCAGTGCCTATGTGGCATCCTCGTGGGCAAAGGGAGATGACTGGACAGTTGGTTGGGCGAACGGATGGCAGCCGTTGATCAACGTTGATCAAAGAAGTATGGTGGATCGCTTGTGATGCGATCTAGAGCGTTGGATCACGATGAGTCACGATCTGACGGCTTGGGATGAGACATGATCTGAAGCATCGGATCAATGGATCCAGATCCGATGGCTGATAGATCTGAGGGTCACAACTCTTAGATCTGATGGATGAGATTAAAGGGGCTATGTGAAGGGTTATAACTCTTCAGTCCGGACGGCCCAGATTAATCCACCCAAAGGTCACACCCCTCCCTAAAGCCTCTTCCTTCTGTATAAATAGAACCCTCCAGATTGGAATCAAATCACTCAACTTAATCTTCTCTTCCTCAAGTATTCACTCACTCATCTTGTGCATTCAAGAGTCCAAGAAGCCTACGAGAAGGTTCGCTGGTCTCGGAAGTCGGAGTGCTACGATTCCGAGACGATTGTCGTCGTTGTATCTTGGGAACGAATTGCAACAATCCGTTAAGCACCGTAGCGGAGCAATATCGTTTACGGAGATAGTGTCGAACACTAGCCTCGACGATCAGTTTGCATACTCCGGAATTTACCGGAACAAACAGTCGTAAACGATATTCCGTACAAACTGATATGGCTACCAACGACGTTCCAACCGCCATTCCGACCGCTGTTCCGACGGTCGTTCCGACCGCCGTTCCGACATCCATTCCGCACGGAGAAAAGCCGGAGAAATTCACCGGAGCCGACTTCAAAAGATGGCAGCAGAAGATGCTGTTCTACTTAACAACGCTAAACCTTGTACGGTTTTTGCGTGAAGACCCGCCAGTCGCTACGGACGGTAGCAAGGCTGCTTGCGATACGTGGACGCACGGAGATTTTCTGTGTCGCAACTACATTCTCAACGCCTTGGACAACACGTTGTATAACGTGTATTGTTCATTGGAGACAGCGAAATCTTTGTGGGAATCGCTTGAGAAGAAATACAAGACCGAAAATGCCGGACTGAAGAAATTCATCGTCGGCCGGTTTCTGGATTTCAAGATGGTGGACTCAAAGAGCGTCTCATCTCAAGTACAAGATATGCAATTAATACTGCATGATCTGGATGCCGAAGGAATGAAGCTGAACGAGTCATTCGCAGTTGCTGCGGTAATTGAGAAGCTCCCTCCGTCATGGAAGGATTTCAAGAATTACCTAAAGCACAAGCAAAAGGAGATAGGGCTGCAAGACCTGATCCTGAGGCTACGAATAGAGGAGGATAATCGAAAGTTATCCGACTGCAGAGGAACCAAGCGGACTATAGACGATATGTCCAACCTGGTCGAGCCGAACGCTAAAAAGCCGAAACAGTTCAAGAAGAAGGCACAAGCGAAGAAGTTCAAGGGATCCTGCTACAACTGTGGAAAGGCAGGACACCTGTCCAAGGACTGCAGACGCCCGAAGAAGCCAACCAAGGGGCCAAAGGATGCTGCGAACCACGTCGTAACCTCTCTTGAGGACTTGGATCTCACTGCGGTTGTATTTGAAGCCAACTTAGTGGATACCAACCCGAAGCAGTGGTTCATTGATACTGGAACAACTCGTCATATCTATTCCGATAAGGCGATGTTCTCCAAGTATACTCCGATAAATGGCAGGAAGCTCTATATGGGTAATTCCACGACGTCGCCAATTGTCGGACTCGGAAAAGTTGTTCTGAAGATGACGTCCGGAAAGGAGCTAACACTCATTGATGTACTCCATGTTCCCGACATCAGTAAGAACCTAGTTTCTGGAGCGGCACTAGTTAAGGCCGGATTTAGGCTAGTGTTCCAGTCAGACAACTTTGTACTTACGAAGAATAATATCTTCGTAGGAAAGGGGTACCTAGAAAAGGGTCTATTCAAAATGGTTGTAATGCCTGTACTCCGAAATATTGATGGTAATAAAATAAATGCTTCCAGCTATGTTGTTGAGTGTTTTAATTTGTGGCATGATCGACTCGGACATGTGCATAATAATACTCTTAAACGTCTCGTCAAATTAAATTTATTACCAAACGTCAATGTTGACGGAACACACAAATGTGAAGTGTGCGTGGAAGCAAAATGACGAAACTACCTTTTCATTCGGTGGAAAGGTCAACGACTCCTCTAGAGTTAATACATAGTGATCTATGCGACTTGAAATTTGTGCAAACTAGAGGAGGTAAAAAGTATTTTATTACTTTTATCGATGACTGCACAAAGTTCTGTTATGTCTTTCTTTTAAGAAGTAAAGACGAAGCCCTAGAGGCATTTAGAACTTACAAAACAGAAGTTGAAAATCAACTTGACAAACGAATTAAAATAATTCGTAGCGATAGAGGTGGAGAATATGGTGCACCGTTTAATGAATTTTGTTCAGAATCGGCATTATTCATCAAACAACGGCACCTTACTCACCTCAATCGAACGGTGTTGTCGAACGTAAAATCGAACACTAAAAGAGATGATGAATGCCTTGTTGATAAATTCAGGCTTACCTCAAAACTTGTGGGGAAGCAATATTATCGGCAAATCACATTCTCAACAAAATCCCTCATAAGAAAAGTGATAAAACTCCTTATGAACTATGGAAAGGCCGCGAGCCATCGTACAAATACCTGAAAGTGTGGGGTGCTTGGCAAAGGTCAAGTACCTAAACCAAAGCAAGTAAAGATCGGACCTAAAACGTTCGATGCGGTATTTGTCGGATATGCCCATAATAGTAGTGCATATCGTTTCCTAGTTCACAAATCAGACATTCACGATATTCATGTGGGAACAACCATAGAATCTCGGAATGCAATATTCTTTGAAAACGTATTCCCAAATAAGAAGGGAAATGTTGAAAATGATAACAACGGAAGTTCAAACGAGAATGTCGTTACCGAACTTAGCTGTTATAAAAGAACTATTGACGATCAAAACAAAGAGCCACGTCGTAGCAAACGGGCTAGAGTTGAGAAATCGTTCGGGCCAGATTACATGACTTTCATGTCAGAAATGGAACCAAGAACATTAAGTGAAGCTCTCTCTAGACCCGATGCTCCAATGTGGAAAGAAGCTGTCAATAGTGAAATTGAGTCTATCATGAATAATCATACTTGGGAATTAGTAGACCTTCCTTCTGGTAATAAACCATTAGGTTGTAAGTGGATACTAAAACGCAAGTATAAAGCTGATGGATCAATTGACAAGTATAAGGCCAGACTTGTAGCCAAAGGGTACAAGCAAGAGGAAGGCCTTAATTACTTCGACACCTACTCACCGGTGACAAGGATTACGTCCATACGAGTGCTAATAGCCATTGCAGCACTGTATGACCTTGAAATACATCAAATGAATGTTAAGACTGCGTTCTTAAATGGTAAGTTGGAAGAAGAAATTTATATGGAGCAACCCGAAGGGTTCATGGCTCCTGGAAATGAGAAAAAGGTGTGTCGACTTGTTAAGTCGTTGTACGGACTTAAGCAAGCGCCTAAACAATGGCACGAAAAATTTGACAAAGTAATGCTGTCAAACGAATTCAGAATAAATGAATGTGACAAATGCATTTATGTCAAAGACACACCCAAAGGCTATATAATCGTCTGTCTGTACGTAGACGACATGCTAATAATGGGCAGTAATCATGATGTAATCATGACTACAAAGAAAATGTTGACCAAAAATTTCGATATGAAAGATATGGGTCAAGCAGATGTTATATTGGGAATTAAAATTCTCAGGACATCAGAGGGGATAGTTCTAACACAATCCCATTATGTAGAATCAGTATTGAAAAGATTCAATGCGTACGATCTTTCTACTGTAAAACACCTATGGATCTAAGTCAACACTTAGCGAAAAACCATGGTGAGACCATATCGCAGTTGGAATACTCTCGGATAATAGGCAGTTTGATGTATCTTACAAACTGCACACGTCCGGATATTGCCTGTACGGTCAACAAGCTGAGTCGTTTCACCAGTAATCCAAACGACGCCCATTGGAAGGCATTGATGCGAGTTCTTAGATATTTGAAATATACTATGAACTATGGATTACATTATGGAAAATATCCCGCTGTGTTGGAGGGATATTGTGATGCTAATTGGATATCAGATACAAAAGACTCCAAATCCACTAGTGGATATGTATTCACGATCGGTGGGGGAGCAGTATCTTGGAAATCCACTAAGCAGACGTGCATTGCTCGGTCAACTATGGAATCCGAGTTTATAGCACTAGACAAAGCAGCTGAGGAAGCTGAATGGCTGCGGAACTTCTTGGAAGATATTCCGAGCTGGGAAAAACCTGTACCTGCCGTACTGATCCACTGTGATAGTCAATCGGCGATTGGAAGGGCACAGAGTAGTATGTATAATGGGAAGTCAAGACATATACGTCGTAGACATAATACCATTAGGCAGTTGATCTCGAATGGAGTGATTGCAATCGACTATGTTAAGTCCAAATATAATTTGGCAGATCCTCTTACGAAAGGGTTGAGTCGAGATCAAGTATACTGCTCATCAAGAGGAATGGGATTAAAAAATCTACAACTGAAAACGACTGAAGTGGAAAACCCAACCTTGTTGACTGGAGATCCCAAGATCTTGGTTCAATGGGACAACAAAGTTTCAGAAGTTGTGGTTCAGCACAGGAGATAGTTTATCTCTATCCCAATCCTAGGATGAATTTGTGCTGTCCTACCTCATGTAGTGAGGTTAAGCTTATGCTTTTAGTGACTTCTATACCTTATAAGGTGGAGTATGGTAGGATACTCTTGATAGAAGTGTCACCTATGTGAGTGTGAAGACAGGCCGCTTCAATAAAACACTCATGAATCCAAGATGGTGTCCATGGCCAAAACGGAACCAACCATGAGAACCTAAAGTAGGTGAGATAGGTCTCTGTGTGGGTGTTATTGTCTTAGTATACACAAACAGTTGAGCAGTTCAAGACATCACGTTCACTGCGCAGCCTAGTATACTCGATAGCATTCCACTACGGAAGGTTCAAAGCCACAAGCTACCTCTCCCGATGCAGTGACTTATCGATTGGACTCTTGTAAAGTGTCAGCATGCATACACGCATTACATTAATTTCCATTCATGTGGGGGATTGTTGGATATTGGGGCCTAAATGGACCAATACGATTTTGAGGAGGAAAAATCGGAAGCCATCAATTGTTGAAAGTCGTAATTGACTTCAAAATTAAAATCTACGTTTCGCGTAGATAGATTTAGACTATTAATTTGCTCAAAACCGATTAAGGGTGAATGAGAAATTAATGTTCAAAGTCGGCCCAAAATAACGTTGGTTATTCATTAAGGAAATGCAAGGGAGAATAGTCCCACATCGGAAATTTCCGATGTGCATTCCTTACTTATTAATGATGTTGAGTTATTGGAGTTAACTCAGAAAAGTACCAGGTACTCTCTGCTCAGGGGTGAGCGGTGCTCGCACCGTGAGCCCGCCACGTGCGCACGTGCGCACGTGCGCAATGGGCGCTTTGGGCGCTTTGTAGGCGCACTTTGCACTTCGCATCATCGTGAGGAGCTTAAATTTATGCTCCAGGTGACATTGCAGTGCCTACATGGCACTCGGGTGACGTGTCAGGCTAGTACCTGACATGGCAGTGCCTATGTGGCATCCTCGTGGGCAAAGGGAGATGACTGGACAGTTGGTTGGGCGAACGGATGGCAGCCGTTGATCAACGTTGATCAAAGAAGTATGGTGGATCGCTTGTGATGCGATCTAGAGCGTTGGATCACAATGAGTCACGATCTGACGGCTTGGGATGAGACATGATCTGAAGCATCGGATCAATGGATCCAGATCCGATGGCTGATAGATCTGAGGGTCACAACTCTTAGATCTGATGGATGAGATTAAAGGGGCTATGTGAAGGGTTATAACTCTTCAGTCCGGACGGCCCAGATTAATCCACCCAAAGGTCACACCCCTCCCAAAAGCCTCTTCCTTCTGTATAAATAGAACCCTCCAGATTGGAATCAAATCACTCAACTTAATCTTCTCTTCCTCAAGTATTCACTCACTCATCTTGTGCATTCAAGAGTCCAAGAAGCCTACGAGAAGGTTCGCTGGTCTCGGAAGTCGGAGTGCTACGATTCCGAGACGATTGTCGTCGTTGTATCTTGGGAACGAATTGCAACAATCCGTTAAGCACCGTAGCGGAGCAATATCGTTTACGGAGATAGTGTCGAACACTAGCCTCGACGATCAGTTTGCATACTCCGGAATTTACCGGAAACAACAAACTTAACTTGAGTTTGGTTCGTTTAGATGTTATCAAGCTCTCAATTCAAACTTGGCTTGAGCTTGGTTCGAGCTTGGCTTGAACTTGGTTCGTTTAGATGTTATCAAGTTCTCAATTCAAGCTTATTTGATTGTTTGAAACTTTTAATTGTTTGATTGATTATTGAGTTTGATAATTTAAATTTATTTACTTATTTTATTATTTATTTAGCATATTAAAAAGAGTTTTATTAATTAATATGGTTCATGAACATTGTTCATGAATGTTGTTCACGAACGTTGTTCACGAACGTTATTCACGAACGTTGTTCACGAACGTTATTCACGAACGTTAACGAGCTGAACACATATATGTTCAAGTTTGTTTGTTTAGCTTAACGAGTTATTCAAGATTGTTTGTTTAATTAATCTTATTTATATTAAACAAACATAAACAAGCTCTTACCAAGTCAAACATGTATAAAATTTATTTACGAACGCTTGATTCATTTACAACCTTACCTCAAAGAGATTTGATTCGGTCATTGGATGTCTCACCAAGTGATTTTTTGTTCTAGCTTCACAATTCATGGTTTGTGAGTCAATAACTTCTTCGATTTTGTGGCAATTCATGACAAGAATTGCTTTGTTTTTGTTCGTGTGGATTTGATAGGCAATGGTGAATTATATTGCAATCATTTGAAGTAACTCCGATTGATAAAATTATTGAGTTGAAAAATAGATATTATGGAGAATGGATTTCTTTTACAGTTATTATCCAAAAAAAAAAAAAAAAAAAAAGCAAAAAGGAA
The DNA here is from genome assembly GCF_018446385.1 of Zingiber officinale. Classification (NCBI taxonomy): domain Eukaryota; kingdom Viridiplantae; phylum Streptophyta; class Magnoliopsida; order Zingiberales; family Zingiberaceae; genus Zingiber; species Zingiber officinale. The sequence goes on from NC_055990.1 coordinate 311,852, forward strand.
AAAAATAGATATTATGAAGAATGGGTTTCTTCATCCATATCTGGCCGATAAAAAAAAAATTAAGACACATAATTTCTCCATTACATGGCAAATATATAAATCAAATGCTCATCACTTACTAGTTACTCCATTATATCTCATACCATGTTTTATGTTCATCATGTCCCCTCGGATGGGTCTAATAGTTAACACATGAAGTGTTGTCATAATGAAGTTTAGTGTTCGAATCTCAACAAAGGCAAGGTAAATACCTCCCTTATGTGTTAGTCACTATTCAAAGGTCGTGATTTACCTCTTCCGTATTGGCCTTGGAACAGATTGACGGGGATGCTGGGACGAACGTATTCATCAAAATAAAATAAATAAAGAATAAAAAACAGAGGATTTGTACTAATGAATTGTAGGTGTAATGAGTCATGCTAACTTTGACCTATTCGATCTGATTTTTCTTTTTTCATATGGTGTTTGCATGCTATGATTTTAAATAGGTCAAGTCTCTTGTTTAACATGAGCTTGAGTTCAAGTGTTTGGCCAAAGCCCGAGCACAAAAATAATAATAAAAGGGGACAAGGTGTATATATATATATATATATATATAATCAATAAATCTTGATGTTAATTTTTTAAAAGAAATTATTTAAAAATCAATAAAAAAAAATCTTAAACCATAAAGTTAATATGATCGATATTGATATTTTTATTAAGTATCATTTAAAATTTAAATTATAGTTATTCTTAATGTGTAAATAAAAATTATGTCCATCTTGGTGACAGGCCAAGCTACACTTAATCTTATTCGTGTTGGATCACTTCGGAGTTAGAGGGGTGGGTGAATAGCTTGCTCACTTTCTAGATGATGAACTTGCAGTGAAAAGCCGAAGTGAAAACTCCACCAATATTAACACAAAGGATTTACTTGGTATCCACTTCAATGAGGTGTCTAATCCAACGATCCACACACGAGCACATTCTCCACTATAAAAATACCCTCATTCTCAAAAACACTTCGGAGGTAGAGAAACTTTGTACAACACTCTCAACACAGTCAATAAGAATACAATAAAATGCAAAATGTAAATACGATATTACAAGTGAAAAACTTCTTCTCACTTAGTCTCTTGTTGATATAGAAGTCTTTTGTAAGCTTAGAAATGCAACAACACTTCAACTCCAAGCTTCCAAAAACCGACGATGAGTTGTCGTGAAGAAGTGAGAGAGGAATTCCTGAGCAACAGTCATGAAAACCCTTTTCTAGGGCTTCTTCGAGCGCCATAATCGATTATACATTCTCCTAATCTCTTACTAATGTGCGTAAAATATATATACTTTTATGTATATTTTAAGACATATTCACTTGCTTTCTTTGCGTATGTTCTATGCATTTTAACTCCTTTTTGTCATATTTTTAGCATAATTACTCGCTTTATTGAAGATCTACTTTTTTTGGTTTTCTATTAACAGGATGCATTTTGGGAGTGAAATCGATGTTGAAATATACTTCGGAGAGACAAAAGAAGAGAGCAGAGCTTTGATCATGTGGCTTCACACAACCGTGGCCCTTCATCCGTAACCAAGCAGCACTTGGTCGTGTCATCCATCCAGAGAAGAGTCCACCTCTGGCCATGTGGTTTCACACGGTTGTGCCTGCTCAACATAACTCAATCAAGTTAGGGTCATGCCAAAAGGCACGATTGTGCCAAGCAACTAGAACTAGATCAAGCCTTGGCTATGCCAAAGACAATGTCGTGTCATTTCCAACTGAGCGGAATCAAACCACGATTATACCAAAAGGCACAACCGTGTCACTCAAGCAATGCGGCAAGGTCAGGCCATGCTAAAGGGCACGACCATGATACGGGTCGTGCCCTGCTCTATTAAGGGGAGTTCTTCCCCTTTTTCAAGGGAGGAACGTTCTTCCCTTTGGACAAATCATCTTAGTTCAGATCTATTCCCTCTCTGCACTTTGATTGAAGATTTGAAGTCGTTTTCATCATTTCCTTTGACTCCGGAATCGTGAGATTGTATCCGAAAATCACTTGATGTCTTGGATAAGCTTCTTCTTCCTTCTTTTCTTTAGATTGGGTCTTGAGATTGGATTTTTTTTCCTTTATATTATGGAGTAGATCTTATTGTTCTAGGATTAAGGGAGTAATTGTGATGTGTGATTAATGTATGTTCTTAGATTTATTAATTTCTTTTCTATATGACATTGTTTATGCCTTGTATTCATTCGATCTTATGTTTATGTGGTTTGTTGTGCTTAAATCTCATGTATAATTGAATGATGGTATGATTTTGTTCACCCCATAGAGGAGATGCCCTAAATTGTATGATCGGGGGCTCTAATGATAAGGGTAACTCTTTAACCGGACATCTAAAGCATCGCCTTGAAAGGGGGAGTAAATCTCTACAAGGAAGTGTAGAATTAGGCTTATTGGGTTATTTCTATATCATATTATCAAGTGTTTTATGTATTCTTATAGATGTATGACTGGGGAGCCCTAATGACAAGGGAATTCTTTGAATCAGACTTTATAAGAATCACTTCCACTAGAAAACATTGGATGTTAATAAAGATGTCACTCCAACATTGCCACCGCGGGAAGTATCGGTAATGAATTAAACTTCCTACATGTGCGTTGAGATAGAGGATGGATAATTGTGTTGGATCCCCAAGGTTGTTTTGGTGTGATCAACAAGTTAAGTTAGGTCCTGTTGGTTTCTAACCTTGTGTCTAAGTGTGCAGGAGCTTAGGAACACACGTAGTCGAGCGGAAGACGTAGCTAGCGAGAAGGACGGCACGCGGTGCGTCCGAGGGACGAGGCGCTGCGGAAGAGTACACCGGCGGACGAGAAGGAAGCGCGCGGTGGTTCCGAGGGATGAAAGCCGGAGCGGAAGATTGCTCGGGGAGCAAGAGACGCAGCTAGCGAGAAGGTCGACGACCGAGGGACGAAGACTGCGGATGAGTACGCTGGCGGACGAGAAGGAATTCCGAGGGACGAGAAGCCAGAGGGAAGCACGCTCGAGAAGACCGGAAGTTGGGTTCGGGTGAGCCCTTTTCCGGATTGCCGAGATCACCCAAGCGACTGGATCCGGAGCGGAAGAACCGGACCGAGGCGGGACTGAACCAGAGAAGAGGTCCCGGACGAAAAAGTCAATGCCTGTTGACTTTGGGCTCCGGGGCGCCCGGAACCCTTCCGGGCGCCCATACCTTGAAAATTGACCAGATCAAGCTTTGACTCGATCTGAACGTTGGGGGATAAAATTTATCCCCCCCAGGGCGCCCGGAACCCTTCTAGGCGCCCCGACCAAGGCTATAAATATAGCCTTCGTCCAGAAGCTTTTAATCAACTCAGTAATTTACATTCTAAACACTTGTGCGCTTTTGTTCTAGTTTAGCTTCTGTCTTTTGTGCTTTCACTGCTGTAAGAGGCTTCTCCGCCTGAAGGAGATTGATAGTTCGATCAACTTTCTTGGATTAACAACCACCCCGGTTGTAACCAAGTCAAATCCGGTGCCTCTTCTTTTTCTTGCTTTTTATTGTTTAAGTTAATTTTTATGCAATTGTTAGTTTAAGAGTTCGAGAAGGGTGTTTGCGTCTTGATCTTTGCAGGGCTATTCAACCCCCCTTCTAGCCGGCCCAACGGTCCTACAAGTGGTATCAGAGCTGAGACGCTTCAGGAGGACTAACCGCCGAATGAAGCAACGAGATGGTCGGATCTAACATCCACCCGCCAAAATTCGAGGGGGACTTTGCAAGCTGGAAGAAGCACATGGAGGTATTTTTTGGTACTGATTTCGATTTATTACTAACAATGGAACTCGGTTTTGAAGCTCCCGAGGGCAAAGCAAAAAATCAATGGACAAAGAAAGAGCAGGTCGAGTACGTGGCAAATAAGAAAGCAGAATTCCATCTGCTAAGCGTACTTCCGCCACAAGAAGTCAACCGTGTCGGCACCTACAACTCGGCAAAGGAGCTTTGGGAGAAGTTCCTTGAACTACACGAAGGAACATCCGAAGCCAAGCTTGCGAGACGGGACTTACTCCGGAACCAGCTCACCAACCTCCGTCTTGAAAAAGGTGAGACAGTCGCACATCTGCACTCCAGAATAAAAGAAATCATCACCGGACTCACGAATCTCGGAGAAAAGGTAAGTAACCGAGATTCGCTCAGGTACGCTTTAAATTCCTTCCCTAGAAATTCAAAATGGGCATCATTAGTAGATGCCTTTTACATTTCGAAGGACTTAGAAAAAATTTCATTAGAAGAATTTTTTTCAACATTTGAAGTGCATGAGTCAAGATGTGCAGGATTGAGGGAGCCAAAGAACAACGTCGCCCTCAAAGCTTCGAGAGACGAACCTGAATCGGAATCTTCTCTCGACGACGAGGAAATGGTAATGATGGTAAGACGATTTAAAAAGTTATACAATTCTAGAAAAACTAACCATCCACAGGGTAGAAAGAAAAGAATGATCCGCTGCTACCATTGCGACGAAGAAGGGCATGTCAAGGACAACTGCCCCAAGCTGAAGAACAAAGACAAGGAAAAGGGTAAGAAGTCTATCCAAAAACGAAAGGCCCTGAAGGCGACGTGGGACGATACGTCGTCCGAATCGGAAGTCGAAGCATTCTCCGGACTCGCACTGATGGCGAGTCATCAAGACGACGACTGCGATTCAAGCTCTTCCCAAATGAGCATCGAGAGCATCGATGAAGGGGGAGACACGTCGGAAGAAAGTAGCAGCTCAGGGGGAGAAACAAACAAGATCGACAAGGTAAGTCAGGTACGATCTCTTCCTCCCGATAAAATGTTTAAATTCGTTAAACTTTTAACAAAAGATTGCTGCAAATTAGAAAGTGAAAATAAAAATATAAAAGTAATTCTAGCTAAGTCGTGTCCCTTAGAAGAATTAGATAAATCAAAACTAGAAAATGAAAAATTAAAGTTAGAAATTCAAAATTTGAAAATTCAAGTAGAAGACTTAAAAATCCATACATGTCCATCTAAAACCAATTTTAGAAGATCTAATAATTTAAATTGGTTCTTTAAATATCATCCTGGACAAATTAGGAACATTTCAAAAAAATATGTCCCTAAGAAACATTTGGTTAACCCAGTAGGCTGGAACCTTTATTGGGTTCCTAAATCTTGCTTAGCCTAAACCCTAAATCGAAATTAGCGCTTTCAGCGAGAAAATTAAACAGTGAATTTCTTTATGAGGCTTTGTCTAAGGAAATGGTTGTTGCTCCAATAACCAAGAAGGCCTAGTGCCTCGCCACGACCTGGAAGCCAAAATATCGAAATAAATGTTTAATTAACTTTCTGATAAAAAGCATTAAGGTTGAATTTAAATAATGCTTTAAAAAGTTATTCAAACATTTTTAATAAAAAAAAAAACTTAGAAATTTTTTTTCAAAATTTTTCTTACTTAAGAATTTTTTTAACAACTTAGAAAAATTCTCAAAATCACTTTTCCCAAGTTAAAAATCTTTTTCGTGAAACTAAAAATTTCTGCTTCAGTTACTTAGAAAATTCTCATTTTTTTCAAAGACTTAAATTTTTTTTTATTATTATTTTCTAAGTCTTTAAACCCTTAGATTTTTTAAAAACCCCATTTTTTGTGTGATCAAAGGGGGAGAAGGATTAGTATAAGTCTAGGGGGAGGTAGATTCAAAATAATTTAATTTAACTTATTCTATTTTTTGTACTCAATTGCAAATTTAGTTAAAGTTATGTTATGTTTTGACCCTAGCTTAACTTGGGTTGATCACACCAAAAAGGGGGAGATTGTTGGATCCCCAAGGTTGTTTTGGTGTGATCAACAAGTTAAGTTAGGTCCTGTTGGTTTCTAACCTTGTGTCTAAGTGTGCAGGAGCTTAGGAACACACGTAGTCGAGCGGAAGACGCAGCTAGCGAGAAGGACGACACGCGGTGCGTTCGAGGGACGAGGCGCTGCGGAAGAGTACACCGGCGAACGAGAAGGAAGCGCGCGGTGGTTCCGAGGGACGAAAGCCGGAGCGGAAGATTGCTCGGGGAGCAAGAGACGCAGCTAGCAAGAAGGTCGACGACCGAGGGACGAAGACTGCGGATGAGTACGCTGGCGGACGAGAAGGAAACACGCGGTAATTCCGAGGGACGAGAAGCCGGAGGGAAGCACGCTCGAGAAGACCGGAAGTTGGGTTCGGGTGAGCCCTTTTCCGGAAGGCAGAGATCACCCAAACGAGCGGATCCGGAGCGGAAGAACTGGACCGAGGCGGGACTGAACCAGAGAAGCGGTCCCGGATAAAAAAGTCAATTGTGTTGACTTTCGGGGTCCAGGGCGCCCGGAACTGACCGGGGCGCCCGGACCCCTCCGGGGCGCCCGGAACCCTTCCGTGCGCCCGGAACAGTAATTTTGACCAGATCGAGAATTATCTCGATCTGAACGTTGGGGGATAAATTTTATCCCCCCCAGGGCGCCCGGAACCCTTCCAGGCGCCCCGACCATGTAACGACCACCCTTCTTACTACTACTATTCTCCAAAGATGACCGTTACCTAACTACTAACTCTACTTAACCGGTGTGATTAAAAAACCACATGGAAACCCTACCGAAAAATTTCGACAGAGTCTCCCCTGTACCGGTGATCATATTCAACAATACATGCAGTATATATACTCAGCCACAAGCGGCTGGAACACATAACTAACAACCACGCAGTATAATAAATCTAACTCAGCAACAATAAAGAAAAACTAATCCACAACCTCAACTGAATAGCAAACACAGTATCAAGTGTCCTTATAAACAGTTATCAAATTTCCTTAACACATAAAAAACTTAATTAACTCAAAGAACAAATCATAATTCATCTTATTCGCAAGGATCCCTAGAACTTCCATAGTGCAGACATCACACACCCCTCTTGCATCTCCTTGTCGCCTTCCTTCATATTAGCTTTCCTTTTTCTTTATCTGCAGTAGGAGAAAGTGCAGTCTATAAGCATAAAGCTTAGTGAGCGCTATCTAACTCACAAAAACTCGATATGCATGTATACAAACAAAAACATGCTAAAACTGAATGCTAATATGTAAAGCTACTCATGCACATAAATAGCAAAGAAATCAACTAACAGAAAAGATAACATGTATAACTACTCATGCTCATAAACTAATAAAGAAAGCAAACTAACTGGAATGCCAACATATAAAGCAAAACATGCTCATCAACTAGCAAATAAATAACATGTAAGAAACTAAACATGTAAAAGCTGCTAGCATAAAAGAAAGTTAAACTTGCTGATCTTTAAAACAAAGTGAAACTTACTTCTTTTACTCTAATCTTATTCTTTTATTTCACTTGTTTAAAATTTATACTTTAATACTTGAAAATAATAATCAACTTCTCTTGGGCCGGGCATAGTACCATCTTTGCGCGCTTCCTAATAGGTTGAGGTAGCGAATCCCGAAACTAAAGAGACTAGGCCTTGGCCTAGGGGCAACTTGGACACTGGATTTGTTTAACGACAACCTTGGAAGTCGGGTACTAGCCTCTTCTTAAAAGTAAAATACTTTTTATCTTAAATACTTCTTCTTTAAATGCCTTGGCATTGTAATAGCATCCTATGTGCCAAAATCCCTAAAGTCTTGACTTTGGGATTTACCTAAGGCCTTGGCCTTTACTTTCTTTTCTTTACTTATACTTCTCATACTCCTTGATTAAAGCTTATTAAAATCCTGTAGATATATCTATCAAGTGTAGAATTACAACCAACCAAGCATGCTATATAAAAATAACATAAGGAAAACAGATCTAAACTCTCTAAGCATGTTATAAAATAAAGCAAAGGAAAACAAATCTGAACTTACTAATCATGCTATAAAATAGTACAAAAGAAAGCAACTTTAAGCTTCCTAAACATGCTGTAAAATAGGGCAAAAGAATGCAACTTAAAAATAGAAAATCTGTTCATGTACATCTATTGCTACACAAACAGAAATGCAAATAAAGAAAGGTTGTTCTAGGCCCTAAAGGAAATTGTTCTTGCTTACGAATATGCGATAAAAGAGAAACTGTTCTAAGCTCTAAACAGAGCTGTTCATGCTTGCAGAAATGCAATAAAACTAGTATGCTAATTAAGGTAACAAAGAAATCTATGTTTGAAAAGATAACTATAAGGGATGTTCTTCCTTTTTTTTTTTCATATTTGCAGCAAACCAAGAATCTAAAATCTGAAGTGCTACACCACAAAACTAAACTACATGCCCCACTTAAAACTAATAGCAAGTAAAAATCTGCATATGCTCACAACAGCTAAGGAAAACCAAAACGAAGGAGTCTACGCTGCACCACCAAAGGAAACTCTATACGGCAACTAAAAACAAATATGCACAACATGTTCTCCTTCTTGTATAAAACTTCATATGTACTTAACTCAAAGACGAACCACTCATCTTGATTTTATATGTTCCAAAAGCAAAGGAAGAGGGCTAAATCCCTAGCAACTAAATTCTGTACACTATGTTCCGAAAGCAAGGGAGAAGAACCAAATCCTTAGCATCAAATTTTACTGAAAATCCATAATAACACCACCAATCCACAACTCTACTTACCATGATTCAACCAACCAGTAGTGTAAGGGAAACTTTAGGGTTGAAATACCAAAGCCTAACAACCCACGGTTGCAGCACCCATGAACACGATTCTGTGAACACAACTCTATCTCAAGGAGGCCATGAAAACACCAAAGCCGAAACATTTCATCCAAATTCACAACACAGAGATCACAGGCAGCATGATCCGAAAACAGAGTAAGCAAGGAAACTTATGCAAAGCTTCGGAAACAAAGAAAATAACAAGAAATAAACCTCGGAGCTATCCTACTGCAGGTGAGTAGCAACTCACCTTTGCTTTTGGAACTTACAACCGGAGAAAAGAACTCCAAAGCTTCTAGGTTTCGGGTGAAGATGAAGATCTCGGTGATTCCTTCCTTTCCGCGTGTTCTCCTTGACGAGGAGAGCTCGGACTTGTGAAGAATCCGCGGAGAAGGGAGCTCGCCGGCCGCCGGAAAACAATCCCTAGCCGCTGCTACGTTCCCGCCCGAGAGAGAAGGCGCCGTCGCGAGGGAGGAGGAAAGGTTCGGTGAGAAACTTTTAGGGTTCGGGAAACTTAAACCCCTTTTTTATAACTAAGATTTTTATTAGTTACCATACCTTAAATATATTTATTCCCATATTTAGTTAACAAAACAAGCTTAGCTCGATTGGTCGGGCCGGTTGAGCTTGGGTCCGAGGAGTTGGGTTCGAAACCTAGCTTCTACAACTTTTTTTTTTTTTTTAACTTTCTCCTCTCGGTAAAATTACCAAACGAACTCCAAAAATTGCATAAAAATACTCTAAAAATTCCTAAAAATCTCTAGAATATTTTAAAAGCATTTCCAAATATTTTTATGGACATTTGGAACTCGAAATAGGAAAAATTGGGTCGTTACAGACCAAGGCTATAAATATAGCTTTGGTCCAGAAGCTTTTAATCAACTCAGTAATTTACATTCCAAACACTTGTGCGCTTTTGTTCTAGTTTAGCTTCTGTCTTTTGTGCTTTCACTGCTGTAAGAGGCTTCTCCGCCTGAAGGAGATTGATAGTTCGATCAACTTTCTTGGATTAACAACCACCCCGGTTGTAACCAAGTCAAATCCGGTGCCTCTTCTTTTTCTTGTTTTTTATTGTTTAAGTTAATTTTTATGCAAGTGTTAATTTAAGAGTTCGAGAAGGGTATTTACGTTTTGATTTTCAGGGCTATTCAACCTCCCCTTCTAGCCGGCCCATCGGTCCAACAAATTGGTGATCCTTAGTACATTGATTAACATCACAATGAAACTGAACTCCTAGAACGTTTCCTTCAACCAAAATCCTCGACTCTCTCTCTCTCAATCTCTTTTATCTTTCTTGCTCTTTCTCTCAATCTTTCTTCTCTTTCCTTCAGTCATAAATTCTCAATCATTGATCATATAGCTAATTCGTTGTGATTAATCTCTAGTGCTTATATCTAATCCTTATGGATTCAATATCGTTTATTACTTAACGATAATCGTGCACTTACGGATTATACACATCAAGTTTTTGGCACTATTATCGAGGACTATGTAAAATACTGGAAAATAGGCGAATATTAATAAGGGAATTTTCCGGAATTTTTGGAGATTTTTCGAGAATTTTTCGGAGCTCGTACGGACGAGTGGACGGGGATAAAAGCGGGGTCCGGAAAAGCCTATTTAGGTTACCCTGTTTTAATGAGGAAAAGATTTATTTTCTTTTCCTTTTTCCTTTTCTTTTTCTTATTATTTTTCTTTATTTTCCGCCGTTTTCCTCCATTTCTTCTCCACGAAACCGCCGCGCCTCTCCTTGCCCTAATCTCCTCTGCGCCGACCCTAGCCGCCTCCTTCCTTCTTCCCCGAGTGCACCAAAGCCGTGTCGACGTTTCTTCTCCTCTCCTCTGCCGCCACCACAGCGACGCCGTGCTCTAATTGGGCTGTGCCGCCGCCGAGCCGAGCATCTCCACCGACGCACGAGCAGTGCCGGCGACCCTTCCTCTGCCCTAGACAAACTCCAGCGCCGGCCGCTGTCATCTGTGCCCTAGCGTCTCCGTCGACGCCAAGCAGTGCCGGTTTTCTCCTCTCTGCCTTCATCTCGAATCTTTCCGGCCAATTCTTCTCGGATGCTCCTTTGCCCTAATCTTTGCTTTGTTTTCTCTGTGCTTTAGTTATCTCTCCGGGTTGTGGACAGAGGCAAAGCAATCCGAGACTAGACTCTTCGTGATCCCAATCTGCTGCCCGACACCATTGTCTTTCACTCTCCATTCCTCCGGCAGCCGGTTTCACTACCACCAGCAGTAGATTTTGTATTGTACTACCATCACTGAAGAAGAGGAAGTGGAAACAGGGAGGAAGCAATTGTAAAACCTCTGTGGCCGGATTGTACCCTTGACCACCTACTTGAGTTTGGGTAAGTTTTGGAGTGGGTTCATTATTGGATTTGGTTGGTTTAATGATGAGGTTAAATGTGGATTTTGTGTTAGAAAATCTCTTCTGGCTTGAGTAATTGGAATTAGTTGATTAGGGTTCTTGATTTAATAGGAATTTGATTTAGCTAGTGAATACATATAGTAATTAGCTAAATTCGGATATGTTGATGATTTATGATTTAGGGTTTTGCCTAGATAGTTTTAAGGATTTTATTTAGCAATTTAATGGAATTTTAGCTAAATAAAATATATCTCTGTTGGTATCACAGGACCTTGACGCGAGACGAGTATCTCGACGTCCGGATTTGAACGGATTGGACCACTTTATTGGAGACGGGTACTTTGACTTATGTCTTTTGATATGCATAATAAAGTGTTTAACATATAGCAATGATTGTGTTATCCTTTTGATTCGGTTGGTCACTACATGATCTGTTACATGTTGTTTGTTTATTTATTATGCACTGCATGTTATTATTGACCTGACCATACATGCTTTCGGTAGTGACCCAACCATGTGATACATCATGTTCAGGACCTAGGATTATATGATACCCTATCTGTTTGTGTACCTTCCATCCGATACATTGACTTGTGGTACACCTTTTATTTATGTATGGATCTTACTATGTTATTCATGAGATTGCCATGCTTAGTGTAATGCCTGAAAATTCTCGAAACTGCATTATAAATATTCTATGATTTTTCTGGAATTTTTAGATATTTTTCCGTAATTTTCCGAGTAGCGGAAGCAACAAAAATAATTAGAACCGCAAAATAGCTTAGGCGGGAATCGAACCCGAGACCTATGGTTTAGGGATAATGTTAGTAACCGGTTGAACCCAGCAGGGTCGTGCTGAAAGGAAAGGGAATCAAGTATATTTATAATTGGGTTGGCCGAATTAATCACTTAATATAAATAGGAAGATTAATAGGGTGAAGAGTGATTTTGGTTTTATTTTCCACCGTGACTTCTCCTCACCCTAGCTCTCACGCCGCCTCTTCTCCTCCTCTTCCTCACGCACGGCGCACCAAGCCAAGGTCCATCGGATCATCTTCCGGTGACGACTCCAACACGAAAGAGGTTCTTCTCCGCGAGAGGAACTTGAAGACGTGAGCGGATCGTCGAGAAGTCGTCTCCACCGGAATTTCTAGCGATTAGATTTGTAAGAAATCTAGCACACGAGGTAAGAAACCCCTCACCTGCAGTATAAGTAGCTCTCGTTTGATTGCATGCTTATAATTTAATTATATGTAGATTTTTATCGATATCTAGAGTGTATTTAATTCTCTTCGCAGATTTAGGGGTTAGTTGAGTATCTCTGGATGGGCCGGACGCGTTTTTCCTCTTCAGATAGAGGTTCTAGACGTCGTCGGGTGCCTAGAGGTGGTCCCCCTATTAGAGAGGAGAGTTAGAGCACATTAGGTGTTCGATAAAACGTTTAGCGCAACATTAGACAGTTTTAACAGTATAGTTAAATGCATAGAAGCATTTAAACCAGCATATCAGTTTTATTTCAGCTTTATGGGACTAGATGTCCAATGGGTGGGCTCCCACAGTCGCCTCTAGGTTCAGACAACCTAGTTCTAGGTTCAGATAACCTAGATTCAATTAATTAGCATTTCAGTATTTTACTTTCAGCAGCGGCACTGTACTGGATTAGATATCCATTGGGTTGGACTCCCATAGTCGTCCCTAGGTTCAGCTAACCTAGTAAACCCTACTAGATTCGGAACTTGCAATCCCGGGTCTAGTTAGGGACGCGCGCACAGTAAATACAATTGCTAGGGCCCTACAGCAGCATGTTTAGTATTTTTATCTATTATGTATAATAGTTTTCCAAATCAGTTTTAAAACCATAATGGAATTCAGTATTAGCTCAGCTTCACCTTAGCTCACTTTTGTGTCAACTCAGCTTATTCCAGTTGTTAAATATGATAGCTTCATATATAGTTCTTGACATGTTATGATCAGTTTCATTTTATGTTCAGCTTATGTTATGCCATGCTTTGTATGATACCATGCCATGCCATGCTTGCATATTCAGTATGTTTTTCAAACAGCATGATTTAAAAGCATATTTGCATCGTTGCATGATTCTTGTGAGGTAGATGGTTTCTTACTAAGCGAAAGCTTATAGATACTGTTTTTCCTTATACTGCAGATAAAGGTAAGGGAAAGATGGACTAGCAGTGGAAGCTGGAGTTCAATGCAAGGATGGTGTGTGTGGCAGGAACTGGAATAAAAGATCCTTAGGGGATTAGCAAGCTTAAACAATGAAACTTTTAACATTTCTATTTTTACGCACTTTTAATTGTTAAATACTATGAACTAGTAGACCATGGTTTATATTTAGTAGAATGCTACTTTTATGCCATTAGAATATATTTTACAGATTTTAGAATTGTTGTGTGATGTTTTGGCACGCCAAAGTGCTGAAATCAGAGTTCTCGGGCGAAATCAGAACTCTGATCGGTCTCCAGACCGACCAGGGCCTGAGTAGTGCCACTGGATCGGTCAGCCGACCGATCCAGACGGATACAGTACGCTACTGTATCCTCCTGGATCGGTCAGCCGACCGATCCAGCGCGATACAGTAGCGTCCCGGGAGAATTCCAGGTTCCTGGATCGGTCTGCCGACCGATCCAGCCACACCTGGATCGGTCTGCCGACCGATCCAGTTGGGAACAGAATGCTCCCCAGCTTCGATCGATCTGTGGATCTATCGGCAGGTTTGTAGGTAGTTGGGAAGGTTAGTTTCTAGTCCCTAGCTCAGTTGGGAAGTTCAGTTTCCCTCCCCTAGCATGTGTACAACTCCTAGGTACACCTAGAACATTCAGATTAGTTTTTAAAGATAATAGTTAGCAAAATTTTAATTAGCCCAGCTTTCCGCACAGTATAGTTTAGCATTATTGTAGCGACCGGCCTTACAGCCAGTACCCAGAAGGTGGGTCGTTACACTTAGTATCATGCATCATGTTTGCATGCTGTGCGATTGTCGGCTCCACTATGGTTGAGCCCATCGCCAGTTACATGTACTGCACACACCACCACCACCCATGGATTAGTGGTATATCAGGCAGTTGTGTGGCGGTTCTGCTGTTTGGCTCCGTTGGTCTGAGGACTCAACGTGGTAGCCGGCAGTCAGTTCCGCTCTGTTTGGCTCCGTTGGCATTTAGTGTAGCAGCGTGGTAGCCGGCAGAGGGTGGACTCTGTTTGGCTCCGTTGGTCAGGAGACTCAGCGTGGTAGCCGGCAGAGATATCCTCCCCGTCATTGTGTACCGGGAGATGAGAGCATTAAGCTCCCCCATTTATGATTTGGGGACAGAGGACAGGAGTACTCCGACAGCATTCCGTCCACTCAGTCACTGTCAGGAGCAGTGATGTTCGAGTGCACGGTCACCATATGCATTTATTGCATTTTATTGTTTGTGATTGCTGCACTTATATGCTGCATTTGTATGGATGCATTTGATTGACATGCATACAGGATTATGATTTCTTCGGTCTGACGACCTGTTACCTTTGTACCTTGATCTCGGTTAGTACAGTTATCTCAGGATTTCGTTCCAGTTGCATTTATTCCTTCTCGTATTCAGGAGACTGTACGCATGATTAGTGTTGTCTGTTATTTGTTTTATTATGCATATCAGTTGTACCTACTCACCCCGCCTTCATTGTTGATATTTTCAGGTTGAGGCTGTCCGGAGCAGTTCCAGTCGCTGGCCCCCCATCTGCACGTAGAGCCAGTTCTCTACTAGTTCGTTATTTGTTTTATTTTGGCCTTTTTCTATATCAGACTTTGTTTTAGTATTGTCTTTGGATTTTTCCTATGGATATTGTATGGAGTGATACCTTTTGATGGATTTTTTTTTTTGATATGATATTGGATTTCATTCTACTACGTGCCTGCCTGGACGGCAGAAGAGGTAAGTTCGTTGGATTTGAGCTTTACGAGTGTAGTGGAGTAGGGTGGATTTCGAGTCAGAGTCCTATTGTTATTGATTACTATTATTAACTGCGTGGTTGTGACAGGCAGAGGCTGAATATCTTTATAAACTGCGTGGTGTTTGTTTTTTTATTTTTTTGTTATCATTCCAGCCGCTTGTGGCTGATGTATATGTGATATGTAGGAAGTTTCATATTGTCCGCCGTACAGGGGAGATGCTGCCGAAATTTCTTCGGACAGAGACTCCTCTGGGGCGTGACAATTTAGTGGTATCAGAGCAGGTATACGATACTTGCTATGTGTTTTGGATTTTCGAGATTTATCTGATACCAATTTATTTGGTATTAGAGAGAAGTTTTACGATCGTTGTTTTCGTATTATGGATAGATGGTATAACCTGATACCAATTGATATGGTATCAGAGCGCCAAAGTTTGGCGATACTTGTTGATTTCCGTGTGTTGGATTTTTTGAGATTTATTTGATACCAATTTATTGGTATCAGAGCAGGGTGTGATATCTACTTTTAGTAGTCTGGATATGTTGTGCTAGTCCTAGTTTGCGAGTCAAACTGGGTAGTTATTTTGGTTGCACGGGTTTTCCATTACGTATATGTTTTGGACTTTCGTTTCGGATTTTATTATGGATTTTCGATGATTTTCCCGTATGGAATTCCGAGGTCAATTTGGGGGCTGGACAGCGATGGAACATCTCCAGACGGCATATAGGTATGATGTTTAATTTTATAATTTATGACAGGTATTAGCGTTTCTTTTATTTAGTACCTGTTTGGTTGTTGTAGCACATATTACATGTGATGGGTTAGCCATTGAGCATGGTTGACCTTAATAGAGATCAAGGATTATAGTCTCTGGTGATTTTTCTTATCATACCATCAGTAGTTTTAGCTTCTGTTACTACTCGTAGGAGATGGAGGCACATACCAGCCTCTGCTATTGTTAGCTGGGTAGTGGATGATACCTACAGACTCCTGTTGACTTAGCCAGTAGAGTTTTTATACTCATACCTTTTGGATATTAGGGTACCCGATACGATGAAAATTGGTCATTGGAGAGTTATCATGTTGATCATTGTTGAGAATGATTTGAGGGATATTGGGAGATCAGATATTGTGATATGTTGATTTCTAATGATTTATGAGGATAATGTTATGTGGTTGTCTGATGATCAATTACTAGATATTTGTTTTGATGATCTATTAGTAGATAACTATTTTTGATGATTTATATTTGGGATGTCGTTGGTGGTGACATAATGAGTGTCATGTATGATATTTACAGGTTTGATGATTATAGTTGGTGCTCAGATTATAAATTGGGTGCTAGAGAGTTTACGGTTGAGTGTGCCCATGAAATTTTAATGAATCTGGTTAGTTGTGGTTAGTTAACAGGATAATAAAACTTGATATATGCTTCCTCTGATATTGGACTATGTGGATAAATAATGATCGATGTTTTGAATGTTAATATGCTCTTATGTGGAGTAGAGACTTATTCACCTAATATTGTTTGGGCTGATATTTTTTTGAGGATAAAAAATGAGGGTGTTTTGATGTTCTTGAATTATGACTTTTGTCTTTTAGGTTGTACACATTTATACATATGATATTATGTGGGTTGACATTTTCTAGTTTGAGTTGATGTAATTAGTGTTGAATTGACCCATGAACTGATTTAGTTATTTGACAATGTTGTATACCATTTTATCTTAGTTAATTTTCGTCAGTAAATATTGATTTACTCTTGCTAAATCGGTCAGTAGAAGACTGAATTATGTTTGTCGAGTTGGGTAGTTGTGGTTTGATATACCTTAGTTGCTTGTGGAGGATTAAGGTATTCTTGATTAGTTAGTAGATGAATGATTTAGTTTTGTTGGTTGATCAGTAGAGGATTGCCATACTCTATTTTTAGAGGTTCGAACCTTTAGGATATTTGTGCATAGTTATGTATCTAAAGCACATTTGAGTACATGTTTTGTACTGACGTGGAAAGGACTGATTTAGCCATATATCACTGACGGCTTGGATAGGTTATAGAGGATCGATGTATCATATTCCATGAAGAGTTTGACTGTGGACTGTATATACCTGGTGGGATAACCTAGAGGGTGCATTGGGATATGTGACCCTGCTGATGTAAGGAAGTGTAGAGCTAATTGTTTAACACTTATGGGATATAATCGTTACTAGTGTATACTGGGAGAGTACATTTGGGTTTATGATGATAAAATTTTCCCCATTAGATATGGTCTTGGTAGTGTATGACATTGACTTGCAATGTTATACCATGGTGTGTATATCTTTCTTGTCCGATATTAGTTCCTTTGAACCTAGAGCAGGGTTGTTACTGGATGATTAGGCTGCTTTATTTTGGGTTGCCTTTGATTGATGTATTCATGCTTGATACATATGCATGAATTTTGTTTAGATATACCGGTAACCCATGAGTGTTGGTAGCATAAGGTTGGTCTCTTTGATTGAGCTGGTATGCTGATTTTGCATGTATATCATGATTGTTTTGGGTTGTAGGAGTCCTGTGGTAGACTGTCCATTTGCGAGTAGTATATGTATCCATGTTCTGATATGGTTTGAAGGTTCCTTGTGTATCATAGATGTGTAGTTGGGTGTATGTATCTGAAGGTATTATTGAAGATATCTTGTTGATTAAATCCGAGATGTAGTATAAGTACATCGGTGGTGTTTTGATGGAGGCATTTTGTCGATTTAATCTGAGTTGTGATATGTACATATGTGTTTGGTGTGGTATCTGAGGTATCTTTTTGATTATGTTTGATATGTGAGTGCACCTGGGTTTAGTATGCTTTATTGGAAGTATATGTTGGTTATACTCTTGGCATAGGTGTATATATGCCATGTGAGATTGTTTGAGGTGTATTGTCGATTATACCTATGTTGATATATGCACACGGGTTCGGTATGCATTGTTGGAGGTAGCACGATGATTTATGCCTATGTTGTGAGTATGTTTGGGGTGTACTAATTAGAGAATTATGTCGATCATACATATGTTGTGTGTGCATGTGTGCCAGGTGTATGGTGGGTAGCATCATGATGATTCTACCTATGTTGAATGTAGAATGCTGAGTGTCTACATTATGTTATTGGTTGTATAACCCTGTCAACTAATTCTCCTATTAGTGGGTGACCAACCCACTAGGATGATGATAGAGTTGACTATGGATTTGATTTGTTTACTAGGTTGTTTATACTTTTGGCTGCCCACGGTGATATGTGGTCGAGTGATCTCGTGCAGCCTTTAGTTGGATAGTTAGGTGCCTTGGAAACTTATGGATCGTTTGTGGTGGAGCGGAGCTCCCACATATACATATTTCGGATTGTTTGTAGCGGAGCATTGCTCCCATATCTATTGCAGATACATGTTATGGATTATTTGTAGTGGAGTGTTACTCCTACATATTGAGGATTTCTTGTGGTAGAGCGTTGCTCCCCCATATATGGTATTTTCTGTGATGGAGCGTTGCTCTCACACTAGAGGATCTATGCTTAGGTGATTTTTATCGATGGTGATCATATTTCAGACTTATTATCAGAGATCTTATGGTTAGAAATGTCTGTGATATGGGCATTATGTGTCATGATTTTACCATTAGGGTTTAGGAAGCCTTAGATGTTTTCAGAGACTGGATGATGTTGGTATTCCCAGGATGTTTGGATCGGTTTCCATTGTCTTTGTTGACGATGTTGTGATTTATTTTGGATCCACGGTGAGTCACGCACATCATCTTTGCATAGTTCTAGAGATGTTTCGATGGAAACGTCTAGATGTGAAGATCAGTAGTGCGTATTTTGATTATCTTCTGTGAGATGGTTGAGACACATGATCACCAGTAGGAGTATACCGTGATTCCACAGGAGATGGAGGTTGTTACCGTTGGGAGTAGACGGAGTCTATAGAAGAAGCTCGCAACTTCCTATGTTTGACTCGATATCTCCGGAGATACGTTGAGAGTTTATCACGGATTGCTATGTTACTTACACGCTTGACCATGAAAGGCGTGAAGTTTACTTGGACTGAGGATTGCAAGACCAGCTTCTAGGAGCTGAAGCGGAGACTAGTGTCGGCTTTGATTTTTTTTTTGTTTTTTTTTACCTTCTAGAGAGGACGGATTTGTCCTCTACACCGACGCGTCTCTACAAGGTATGAGTGCTGTTCTGATGCAGCACGGTAGAGTATTCTCATATGTTTCTCGATAGTTGAATGAGCATGAGAAGAAATACACAGTTCATGATATGGAGTTGGCCGCTATTATTTTTGTCCTGAAGATTTGGCGGCATTACCTGTATGATATTATATTGAGATTCTCACTAATCATCGAATCTCAAATATCTGTTTTACTTGGAAGGAACTTAATCTTCGACAGAGGAGATGGATGAAGTTTTTGAAGGATTATGAGTGTACCATTAGCTATCACCCGGGAAAAGCTAATGTGGTTGCCGATGCACTTAGCCAGAAGTCCAGAGGGACTTTAACTTGCTACCGAGTTGTGGTTAT
This sequence comes from Zingiber officinale, assembly GCF_018446385.1. NCBI lineage: Eukaryota > Viridiplantae > Streptophyta > Magnoliopsida > Zingiberales > Zingiberaceae > Zingiber > Zingiber officinale. The sequence continues at coordinate 331,361 of NC_055990.1, forward strand.
AGACTTGATTCAGGGTTTCTCTGTGTTAGACCGTGAGGAGCAGGGACAGACCGAGCAGGGTAGTCTTGTTACCATAATTGCTCAGTCGTCGATCAGGATGAGAATCCGAGAGGACCAGTTGTTGGGACCTCATAGAGCTCAGCGAGGCAGAGTGGTCCTTACTATTGGACGGAGGATGTCAAAGGCATAAGACTGCTGGAAGTGTTATACTGACAGAAGTCGGAGACTCTTAGAGTTCTCCATTTACGACCATGTATTTCTACGAGTTTCGCCCACGAAAGGGGTGAAGAGATTTGGCATCAGAGGTAAGCTAGCTCCGCGGTATATTGGTCCTTTCGAGATCTTGGAGAGGATCAGAGCAGTAGCTTATCGATTGACACTACCACCGTCCCTGTCAGGCGTCCACGATGTATTTCACGTGTCTATGCTGAGGAGATACGTACCTGACCCGACGCATGTGCTGGCTGATATTCCAGTTCCAGTTCAGCCTGACATTACTTATGAGGAGATTCCGGTACGGATTCTGGACCGGAAAGAGCGTCAGTTGCGGAACAAGACTATCCGACTGGTTAAAGTCGGATGGCAGCATCATTCGGACGAGGAGGCTACTTGGGAGCTAGAGGATACTATCCGAGCTCGATATCCCCATCTTTTCACTTGAGGTATGTGAATTAATTTATCGTTCAGCATTTATACTTTATATTTGTTGTCAGTACTTGCTGATGGTATATAACGAAATTTGGGGACCAAATTTTTATTAGTGGGGGAGAATGTAAAATACCGGAAAATAGGCGAATATTAATAAGGGAATTTTCCAGAATTTTTGGAGATTTTTCGAGAATTTTTCGGAGCTCGTACGGACGAGTGGACGGGGATAAAAGCGGAGTCCGGAAAAGCCTGTTTAGGTTACCCTGTTTTAATGAGGAAAAGATTTATTTTCTTTTCCTTTTTCCTTTTCTTTTTCTTATTATTTTTCTTTATTTTCCGTTGTTTTCCTCCATTTCTTCTCCACGAAACCGCCGCGCCTCTCCTTGCCCTAATCTCCTCTGCGCCGACCCTAGCCGCCTCCTTCCTTCTTCCCCGAGTGCACCAAAGCCGTGCCGACGTTTCTTCTCCTCTCCTCTGCCGCCACCACAGCGACGCCGTGCTCTAATTGGGCTGTGCCGCCGCCGAGCCGAGCATCTCCACCGACGCACGAGCAGTGCCGGCGACCCTTCCTCTGCCCTAGACAAACTCCAGTGCCGGCGCTGTCATCTGTCCCCTAGCGTCTCCGCCGACGCCAAGCAGTGCCGGTTTTTCTCCTCTCTGCTTTCATCTCGAATATTCCCAGTCAATTCTTCTCGGATGCTCCTTTGCCCTAATCTTTGCTTTGTTTTCTCTGTGCTTTAGTTATCTCTCCGGGTTGTGGACAGAGGCAAAGCAATCCGAGACTAGCCTCTTGGTGATCCCAATCTGCTGCCCGACACCATTGTCTTTCACTCTCCATTCCTCCGGCAGCCAGTTTCACTACCACGTGCGCAATGGGCGCTTTGTAGGCGCACTTTGCACTTCGCATCGTCGTGAGGAGCTTAAATTTATGCTCCAGGTGACATTGCAGTGCCTACATGGCACTCGGGTGACGTGTCAGGCTAGTACCTGACATGGCAGTGCCTATGTGGCATCCTCGTGGGCAAAGGGAGATGACTGGACAGTTGGTTGGGCGAACGGATGGCAGCCGTTGATCAACGTTGATCAAAGAAGTATGGTGGATCGCTTGTGATGCGATCTAGAGCGTTGGATCACGATGAGTCACGATCTGACGGCTTGGGATGAGACATGATCTGAAGCATCGGATCAATGGATCCAGATCCGATGGCTGATAGATCTGAGGGTCACAACTCTTAGATCTGATGGATGAGATTAAAGGGGCTATGTGAAGGGTTATAACTCTTCAGTCCGGACGGCCCAGATTAATCCACCCAAAGGTCACACCCCTCCCTAAAGCCTCTTCCTTCTGTATAAATAGAACCCTCCAGATTGGAATCAAATCACTCAACTTAATCTTCTCTTCCTCAAGTATTCACTCACTCATCTTGTGCATTCAAGAGTCCAAGAAGCCTACGAGAAGGTTCGCTGGTCTCGGAAGTCGGAGTGCTACGATTCCGAGACGATTGTCGTCGTTGTATCTTGGGAACGAATTGCAACAATCCGTTAAGCACCGTAGCGGAGCAATATCGTTTACGGAGATAGTGTCGAACACTAGCCTCGACGATCAGTTTGCATACTCCGGAATTTACCGGAAACAACAGTCGTAAACGATATTCCGTACAAACTGATATGGCTACCAACGACGTTCCAACCGCCATTCCGATCGCTGTTCCGACGGCCGTTCTGACCGCCGTTCCGACATCCATTCCGCACGGAGAAAAGCCGAAGAAATTCACCGGAGCTGACTTCAAAAGATGGCAGCAGAAGATGCTGTTCTACTTAACAACGCTAAACCTTGTACGGTTTTTGCGTGAAGACCCGCCAGTTGCTACGGACGGTAGCAAGGCTGCTTGCGATACGTGGACGCACGGAGATTTTCTGTGTCGCAACTACATTCTCAACGCCTTGGACAACACGTTGTATAACGTGTATTGTTCATTGGAGACAGCGAAATCTTTGTGGGAATCGCTTGAGAAGAAATACAAGACCGAAAATGCCGGACTGAAGAAATTCATCGTCGGCCGGTTTCTGGATTTCAAGATGGTGGACTCAAAGAGCGTCTCATCTCAAGTCCAAGATATGCAATTAATACTGCATGATCTGGACGCCGAAGGAATGAAGCTGAACGAGTCATTCGCAGTTGCTGCGGTAATTGAGAAGCTCCCTCCGTCATGGAAGGATTTCAAGAATTACCTAAAGCACAAGCAAAGATAGGGCTGCAAGACCTGATCCCGAGGCTACGAATAGAGGAGGATAATCGAAAGTTATCCGATTGCAGAGGAACCAAGCGGACTATAGACGATATGTCCAACCTGGTCGAGCCGAACGCTAAAAAGCCGAAACAGTTCAAGAAAAAGGCAGGACACCTGTCCAAGGACTGCAGACGCCCGAAGAAGCCAACCAAGGGGCCAAAGGATGCTGCGAACCACGTCGCAACCTCTCTTGAGGACTTGGATCTCACTGCGGTTGTATTTGAAGCCAACTTGGTGGATACCAACCCGAAGCAGTGGTTCATTGATACTGGAGCAACTCGTCATATCTGTTCCGATAAGGCGATGTTCTCCAAGTATACTCCGATAAATGGCAGGAAGCTCTATATGGGTAATTCCACGACGTCGCCAATTGTCGGACTCGGAAAAGTTGTTCTGAAGATGACGTCCGGAAAGGAGCTAACACTCATTGATGTACTCCATGTTCCCGACATCGGTAAGAACCTAGTTTCGGAGCGGCACTAGTTAAGGCCGGATTTAGGCTAGTGTTCCAGTCAGACAACTTTGTACTTATGAAGAATAATATCTTCGTAGGAAAGGGGTACCTAGAAAAGGGTCTATTCAAAATGGTTGTAATGCATGTACTCCGAAATATTGATGGTAATAAAATAAATGCTTCAACTATGTTGTTGAGTGTTTTAATTTGTGGCATGATCGACTCGGACATGTGCATAATAATACTCTTAAACGCGTCTCGTCAAATTAAATTTATTACCAAACGTCAATGTTGACGGAACACACAAATGTGAAGTGTGCGTGGAAGCAAAAATGACGAAACTACCTTTTCATTCGGTGGAAAGGTCAACGACTCCTCTAGAGTTAATACATAGTGATCTATGCGACTTGAAATTTGTGCAAACTAGAGGAGGTAAAAAGTATTTTATTACTTTTATCGATGACTGCACAAAGTTCTGTTATGTCTTTCTTTTAAGAAGTAAAGACGAAGCCCTAGAGGCATTTAGAACTTACAAAACAGAAGTTGAAAATCAACTTGACAAACGAATTAAAATAATTCGTAGCGATAGAGGTGGAGAATATGGTGCACCGTTTAATGAATTTTGTTCAGAATCTGGCATTATTCATCAAACAACGACACCTTACTCACCTCAATCGAACGGTGTTGTCGAACGTAAAAATCGAACACTAAAAGAGATGATGAATGCCTTGTTGATAAATTCAGGCTTACCTCAAAACTTGTGGGGGGAAGCAATATTATCGGCAAATCACATTCTCAACAAAATCCCTCATAAGAAAAGTGATAAAACTCCTTATGAACTATGGAAAGGCCGCGAGCCATCGTACAAATACCTGAAAGTGTGGGGGTGCTTGGCAAAGGTCGAAGTACCTAAACCAAAGCAAGTAAAGATCGGACCTAAAACGTTCGATGCGGTATTTGTCGGATATGCCCATAATAGTAGTGCATATCGTTTCCTAGTTCACAAATCAGACATTCCTGATATTCATGTGGGAACAACCATAGAATCTCGGAATGCAATATTCTTTGAAAACGTATTCCCAAATAAGAAGGGAAATGTTGAAAATGATAACAACGGAAGTTCAAACGAGAATGTCGTTACCAAACTTAGCTGTTATAAAAGAACTATTGACGATCAAAACAAAGAGCCACGTCGTAGCAAACGGGCTAGAGTTGAGAAATCGTTCGGGCCAGATTTCATGACTTTCATGTCAGAAATGGAACCAAGAACATTAAGTGAGGCTCTCTCTAGTCCCGATGCTCCAATGTGGAAAGAAGCTGTCAATAGTGAGATTGAGTCTATCATGAATAATCATACTTGGGAATTAGTAGACCTTCCTTCTGGTAATAAACCATTAGGTTGTAAGTGGATACTAAAACGCAAGTATAAAGTTGATGGATCAATTTACAAGTATAAGGCCGGACTTGTAGCCAAAGGGTACAAGCAAGAGGAAGGCCTTAATTACTTCGACACCTACTCACCGGTGACAAGGATTACGTCCATACGAGTGCTAATAGCCATTGCAGCACTGTATGACCTTGAAATACATCAAATGGATGTTAAGACTGCGTTCTTAAATGGTGAGTTGGAAGAAGAAATTTATATGGAGCAACCCGAAGGGTTCATAGCTCCAAGAAATGAGAAAAAGGTGTGTCGACTTGTTAAGTCGTTATACGGACTTAAGCAAGCGCCTAAACAATGGCACGAAAAATTTGACAAAGTAATGCTGTCAAACGAATTCAGAATAAATGAATGTGACAAATGCATTTATGTCAAAGACACACCCAAAGGCTATATAATCGTCTGTCTGTACGTAGACGACATGCTAATAATGGGCAGTAATCATGATGTAATCATGACTACAAAGAAAATGTTGACCAAAAATTTCGATATGAAAGATATGGGTCAAGCAGATGTTATATTGGGAATTAAAATTCTCAGGACATCAGAAGGGATAGTTCTAACACAATCCCATTATGTAGAATCAGTATTGAAAAGATTCAATGCGTACGATCTTTCTACAGTGAAAACACCTATGGATCTAAGTCAACACTTAGCGAAAAACCATGGTGAGACCATATCGCAGTTGGAATACTCTCGGATAATAGGCAGTTTGATGTATCTTACAAACTGCACACGTCCGGATATTGCCTGTACGGTCAACAAGCTGAGTCGTTTCACCAGTAATCCAAACGACGCCCATTGGAAGGCATTGATGCGAGATCTTAGATATTTGAAATATACTATGAACTATGGATTACATTATGGAAAATATCCCGTTGTGTTGGAGGGATATTGTGATGCTAATTGGATATCGATACAAAGACTCCAAATCCACTAGTGGATATGTATTCACGATCGGTGGGGAGCAGTATCTTGGAAATCCACTAAGCAGACGCATTGCTCGGTCAACTATGGAATCCAAGTTTATAGCACTAGACAAAGCAGGTGAGGAAGTGAATGGTTACGAAACTTCTTGGAAGATATTCCGAGCTGGAAAACCTGTACCTACCGTATCGATCCATCGTGATAGTCAATCGGCGATTGGAAGGGCACAGAGTAGTATGTATAATGGGAAGTCAAGACATATACGTCGTAGACATAATACCATTAGGCAGTTGATCTCGAATGGAGTGATTGCAATCGACTATGTTAAGTCCAAATATAATTTGGCAGATCCTCTTACGAAAGGGTTGAGTCGAGATCAAGTATACTGCTCATCAAGAGGAATGGGATTAAAAAATCTACAACTGAAAACGACTGAAGTGGAAAACCCAACCTTGTTGACTGGAGATCCCAAGATCTTGGTTCAATGGGACAACAAAGTTTCAGAAGTTGTGGTTCAGCACAGGAGATAGTTTATCTCTATCCCAATCCTAGGATGAATTTGTGCTGTCCTACCTCATGTAGTGAGGTTAAGCTTATGCTTTTAGTGACTTCTATACCTTATAAGGTGGAGTATGGTAGGATACTCTTGATAGAAGTGTCACCTATGTGAGTGTGAAGACAGGCCGCTTCAATGAAACACTCATGAATCCAAGATGGTGTCCATGGCCAAAACGGAACCAACCATGAGAACCTAAAGTAGGTGAGATAGGTCTCTGTGTGGGTGTTATTGTCTTAGTATACACAAACAGTTGAGCAGTTCAAGACATCACGTTCACTGCGCAGCCTAGTATACTCGATAGCATTCCACTACGGAAGGTTCAAAGCCACAAGCTACCTCTCCCGATGCAGTGACTTATCGATTGGACTCTTGTAAAGTGTCAGCATGCATACACGCATTACATTAATTTCCATTCATGTGGGGGATTGTTGGATATTGGGGCCTAAATGGACCAATACGATTTTGAGGAGGAAAAATCGGAAGCCATCAATTGTTGAAAGTCGTAATTGACTTCAAAATTGAAATCTACGTTTCGCGTAGATAGATTTAGACTATTAATTTGCTCAAAACCGATTAAGGGTGAATGAGAAATTAATGTTCAAAGTCGGCCCAAAATAACGTTGGTTATTCATTAAGGAAATGCAAGGGAGAATAGTCCCACATCGGAAATTTCCGATGTGCATTCCTTACTTATTAATGATGTTGAGTTATTGGAGTTAACTCAGAAAAGTACCAGGTACTCTCTGCTCAGGGGCGAGCAGGTGCTCGCACCTGTGAGCCCGCCACCCGCCAAGTGCGCACGTGCGCACGTGCGCAATGGGCGCTTTGGGCGCTTTGTAGGCGCACTTTGCACTTCGCATCATCGTGAGGAGCTTAAATTTATGCTCCAGGTGACATTGCAGTGCCTACATGGCACTCGGGTGACGTGTCAGGCTAGTACCTGACATGGCAGTGCCTATGTGGCATCCTCGTGGGCAAAGGGAGATGACTGGACAGTTGGTTGGGCGAACGGATGGCAGCCGTTGATCAACGTTGATCAAAGAAGTATGGTGGATCGCTTGTGATGCGATCTAGAGCGTTGGATCACGATGAGTCACGATCTGACGGCTTGGGATGAGACATGATCTGAAGCATCGGATCAATGGATCCAGATCCGATGGCTGATAGATCTGAGGGTCACAACTCTTAGATCTGATGGATGAGATTAAAGGGGCTATGTGAAGGGTTATAACTCTTCAGTCCGGACGGCCCAGATTAATCCACCCAAAGGTCACACCCCTCCCAAAAGCCTCTTCCTTCTGTATAAATAGAACCCTCCAGATTGGAATCAAATCACTCAACTTAATCTTCTCTTCCTCAAGTATTCACTCACTCATCTTGTGCATTCAAGAGTCCAAGAAGCCTACGAGAAGGTTCGCTGGTCTCGGAAGTCGGAGTGCTACGATTCCGAGACGATTGTCGTCGTTGTATCTTGGGAACGAATTGCAACAATCCGTTAAGCACCGTAGCGGAGCAATATCGTTTACGGAGATAGTGTCGAACACTAGCCTCGACGATCAGTTTGCATACTCCGGAATTTACCGGAAACAACAAACTTAACTTGAGTTTGGTTCGTTTAGATGTTATCAAGCTCTCAATTCAAACTTGGCTTGAGCTTGGTTCGAGCTTGGCTTGAACTTGGTTCGTTTAGATGTTATCAAGTTCTCAATTCAAGCTTATTTGATTGTTTGAAACTTTTAATTGTTTGATTGATTATTGAGTTTGATAATTTAAATTTATTTACTTATTTTATTATTTATTTAGCATATTAAAAAGAGTTTTATTAATTAATATGGTTCATGAACATTGTTCATGAATGTTGTTCACGAACGTTGTTCACGAACGTTATTCACGAACGTTGTTCACGAACGTTATTCACGAACGTTAACGAGCTGAACACATATATGTTCAAGTTTGTTTGTTTAGCTTAACGAGTTATTCAAGATTGTTTGTTTAATTAATCTTATTTATATTAAACAAACATAAACAAGCTCTTACCAAGTCAAACATGTATAAAATTTATTTACGAACGCTTGATTCATTTACAACCTTACCTCAAAGAGATTTGATTCGGTCATTGGATGTCTCACCAAGTGATTTTTTGTTCTAGCTTCACAATTCATGGTTTGTGAGTCAATAACTTCTTCGATTTTGTGGCAATTCATGACAAGAATTGCTTTGTTTTTGTTCGTGTGGATTTGATAGGCAATGGTGAATTATATTGCAATCATTTGAAGTAACTCCGATTGATAAAATTATTGAGTTGAAAAATAGATATTATGGAGAATGGATTTCTTTTACAGTTATTATCCAAAAAAAAAAAAAAAAAAAAGCAAAAAGGAAAAAAATAGATATTATGAAGAATGGGTTTCTTCATCCATATCTGGCCGATAAAAAAAAAATTAAGACACATAATTTCTCCATTACATGGCAAATATATAAATCAAATGCTCATCACTTACTAGTTACTCCATTATATCTCATACCATGTTTTATGTTCATCATGTCCCCTCGGATGGGTCTAATAGTTAACACATGAAGTGTTGTCATAATGAAGTTTAGTGTTCGAATCTCAACAAAGGCAAGGTAAATACCTCCCTTATGTGTTAGTCACTATTCAAAGGTCGTGATTTACCTCTTCCGTATTGGCCTTGGAACAGATTGACGGGGATGCTGGGACGAACGTATTCATCAAAATAAAATAAATAAAGAATAAAAAACAGAGGATTTGTACTAATGAATTGTAGGTGTAATGAGTCATGCTAACTTTGACCTATTCGATCTGATTTTTCTTTTTTCATATGGTGTTTGCATGCTATGATTTTAAATAGGTCAAGTCTCTTGTTTAACATGAGCTTGAGTTCAAGTGTTTGGCCAAAGCCCGAGCACAAAAATAATAATAAAAGGGGACAAGGTGTATATATATATATATATATATATATAATCAATAAATCTTGATGTTAATTTTTTAAAAGAAATTATTTAAAAATCAATAAAAAAAAATCTTAAACCATAAAGTTAATATGATCGATATTGATATTTTTATTAAGTATCATTTAAAATTTAAATTATAGTTATTCTTAATGTGTAAATAAAAATTATGTCCATCTTGGTGACAGGCCAAGCTACACTTAATCTTATTCGTGTTGGATCACTTCGGAGTTAGAGGGGTGGGTGAATAGCTTGCTCACTTTCTAGATGATGAACTTGCAGTGAAAAGCCGAAGTGAAAACTCCACCAATATTAACACAAAGGATTTACTTGGTATCCACTTCAATGAGGTGTCTAATCCAACGATCCACACACGAGCACATTCTCCACTATAAAAATACCCTCATTCTCAAAAACACTTCGGAGGTAGAGAAACTTTGTACAACACTCTCAACACAGTCAATAAGAATACAATAAAATGCAAAATGTAAATACGATATTACAAGTGAAAAACTTCTTCTCACTTAGTCTCTTGTTGATATAGAAGTCTTTTGTAAGCTTAGAAATGCAACAACACTTCAACTCCAAGCTTCCAAAAACCGACGATGAGTTGTCGTGAAGAAGTGAGAGAGGAATTCCTGAGCAACAGTCATGAAAACCCTTTTCTAGGGCTTCTTCGAGCGCCATAATCGATTATACATTCTCCTAATCTCTTACTAATGTGCGTAAAATATATATACTTTTATGTATATTTTAAGACATATTCACTTGCTTTCTTTGCGTATGTTCTATGCATTTTAACTCCTTTTTGTCATATTTTTAGCATAATTACTCGCTTTATTGAAGATCTACTTTTTTTGGTTTTCTATTAACAGGATGCATTTTGGGAGTGAAATCGATGTTGAAATATACTTCGGAGAGACAAAAGAAGAGAGCAGAGCTTTGATCATGTGGCTTCACACAACCGTGGCCCTTCATCCGTAACCAAGCAGCACTTGGTCGTGTCATCCATCCAGAGAAGAGTCCACCTCTGGCCATGTGGTTTCACACGGTTGTGCCTGCTCAACATAACTCAATCAAGTTAGGGTCATGCCAAAAGGCACGATTGTGCCAAGCAACTAGAACTAGATCAAGCCTTGGCTATGCCAAAGACAATGTCGTGTCATTTCCAACTGAGCGGAATCAAACCACGATTATACCAAAAGGCACAACCGTGTCACTCAAGCAATGCGGCAAGGTCAGGCCATGCTAAAGGGCACGACCATGATACGGGTCGTGCCCTGCTCTATTAAGGGGAGTTCTTCCCCTTTTTCAAGGGAGGAACGTTCTTCCCTTTGGACAAATCATCTTAGTTCAGATCTATTCCCTCTCTGCACTTTGATTGAAGATTTGAAGTCGTTTTCATCATTTCCTTTGACTCCGGAATCGTGAGATTGTATCCGAAAATCACTTGATGTCTTGGATAAGCTTCTTCTTCCTTCTTTTCTTTAGATTGGGTCTTGAGATTGGATTTTTTTTCCTTTATATTATGGAGTAGATCTTATTGTTCTAGGATTAAGGGAGTAATTGTGATGTGTGATTAATGTATGTTCTTAGATTTATTAATTTCTTTTCTATATGACATTGTTTATGCCTTGTATTCATTCGATCTTATGTTTATGTGGTTTGTTGTGCTTAAATCTCATGTATAATTGAATGATGGTATGATTTTGTTCACCCCATAGAGGAGATGCCCTAAATTGTATGATCGGGGGCTCTAATGATAAGGGTAACTCTTTAACCGGACATCTAAAGCATCGCCTTGAAAGGGGGAGTAAATCTCTACAAGGAAGTGTAGAATTAGGCTTATTGGGTTATTTCTATATCATATTATCAAGTGTTTTATGTATTCTTATAGATGTATGACTGTGGAGCCCTAATGACAAGGGAATTCTTTGAATCAGACTTTATAAGAATCACTTCCACTAGAAAACATTGGATGTTAATAAAGATGTCACTCCAACATTGCCACCGCGGGAAGTATCGGTAATGAATTAAACTTCCTACATGTGCGTTGAGATAGAGGATGGATAATTGTGTTGGATCCCCAAGGTTGTTTTGGTGTGATCAACAAGTTAAGTTAGGTCCTGTTGGTTTCTAACCTTGTGTCTAAGTGTGCAGGAGCTTAGGAACACACGTAGTCGAGCGGAAGACGTAGCTAGCGAGAAGGACGGCACGCGGTGCGTCCGAGGGACGAGGCGCTGCGGAAGAGTACACCGGCGGACGAGAAGGAAGCGCGCGGTGGTTCCGAGGGATGAAAGCCGGAGCGGAAGATTGCTCGGGGAGCAAGAGACGCAGCTAGCGAGAAGGTCGACGACCGAGGGACGAAGACTGCGGATGAGTACGCTGGCGGACGAGAAGGAAACACGCGGTAATTCCGAGGGACGAGAAGCCGGAGGGAAGCACGCTCGAGAAGACCGGAAGTTGGGTTCGGGTGAGCCCTTTTCCGGAAGGCAGAGATCACCCAAACGAGCGGATCCGGAACGGAAGAACCGGACCGAGGCGGGACTGAACCAGAGAAGCGGTCCCGGATAAAAAAGTCAACTGTGTTGACTTTCGGGGTCCGGGGCGCCCGGAACTGACCGGGGCGCTCGGACCCCTCCAGGGCGCCCGGAACCCTTCCGGGCGCCCGGAACAGTAATTTTGACCAGATCGAGAATTATCTCGATCTGAACGTTGGGGGATAAATTTTATCCCCCCCAGGGTGCCCGGAACCCTTCCAGGCGCCCCGACCAAGGCTATAAATATAGCCTTGGTCCAGAAGCTTTTAATCAACTCAGTAATTTACATTCTAAACACTTGTGCGCTTTTGTTCTAGTTTAGCTTCTGTCTTTTGTGCTTTCACTGCTGTAAGAGGCTTCTCCGCCTGAAGGAGATTGATAGTTCGATCAACTTTCTTGGATTAACAACCACCCCGGTTGTAACCAAGTCAAATCCGGTGCCTCTTCTTTTTCTTGCTTTTTATTGTTTAAGTTAATTTTTATGCAATTGTTAGTTTAAGAGTTCGAGAAGGGTATTTGCGTTTTGATTTTTCAGGGCTATTCAACCCCCCCTTCTAGCCGGCCCATCGGTCCAACAAGTGGTATCAGAGCCGAGACGCTTCAGGAGGACTAACCGCCGAATGAAGCAACGAGATGGCCGGATCTAACATCCACCCGCCAAAATTCGAGGGGGACTTTGCAAGCTGGAAGAAGCACATGGAGGTATTTTTTGGTACCGATTTTGATTTAATACTGACAATGGAACTCGGTTTTGAAGCTCCCGAGGGAAAAACAAAAAGTCAATGGACAAAGAAAGAGCAGGCCGAGTACGTGGCAAACAAGAAAGCAGAATTCCATCTGCTAAGCGTACTTCCGCCACAAGAAGTCAATCGTGTCGGCACCTACAACTCGGCAAAGGAGCTTTGGGAGAAGTTCCTTGAACTACACGAAGGAACATCCGAAGCCAAGCTTGCGAGACGGGACTTACTCCGGAACCAGCTCACCAACCTCCGTCTTGAAAAAGGTGAGACAGTCGCACATCTGCACTCCAGAATAAAAGAAATCATCACCGGACTCACGAATCTCGGAGAAAAGGTAAGTAACCGAGATTCGCTCAGGTACGCTTTAAATTCCTTCCCTAGAAATTCAAAATGGGCATCATTAGTAGATGCCTTTTACATTTCGAAGGACTTAGAAAAAATTTCATTAGAAGAATTTTTTTCAACATTTGAAGTGCATGAGTCAAGATGTGCAGGATTGAGGGAGCCAAAGAACAACGTCGCCCTCAAAGCTTCGAGAGACGAACCTGAATCGGAATCTTCTCTCGACGACGAGGAAATGGTAATGATGGTAAGACGATTTAAAAAGTTATACAATTCTAGAAAAACTAACCATCCACAGGGTAGAAAGAAAAGAATGATCCGCTGCTACCATTGCGACGAAGAAGGGCATGTCAAGGACAACTGCCCCAAGCTGAAGAACAAAGACAAGGAAAAGGGTAAGAAGTCTATCCAAAAATGAAAGGCCCTGAAGGCGACGTGGGACGATACGTCGTCCGAATCGGAAGTCGAAGCATTCTCCGGACTCGCACTGATGGCGAGTCATCAAGACGACGACTGCGATTTAAGCTCTTCCGAAATGAGCATCGAGAACATCGATGAAGGGGGGGACACGTCGGAAGAAAGTAGCAGCTCAGGGGGAGAAACAAACAAGATCGACAAGGTAAGTCAGGTACGATCTCTTCCTCCCGATAAAATGTTTAAATTCGTTAAACTTTTAACAAAAGATTGCTGCAAATTAGAAAGTGAAAATAAAAATTTAAAAGTAATTCTAGCTAAGTCGTGTCCCTTAGAAGAATTAGATAAATCAAAACTAGAAAATGAAAAATTAAAGTTAGAAATTCAAAATTTGAAAATTCAAGTAGAAGACTTAAAAATCCATACATGTCCATCTAAAACCAATTTTAGAAGATCTAATAATTTAAATTGGTTCTTTAAATATCATCCTGGACAAATTAGGAACATTTCAAAAAAATATGTCCCTAAGAAACATTTGGTTAACCCAGTAGGCTGGAACCTTTATTGGGTTCCTAAATCTTGCTTAGCCTAAACCCTAAATCGAAATTAGCGCTTTCAGCGAGAAAATTAAACAGTGAATTTCTTTATGAGGCTTTGTCTAAGGAAATGGTTGTTGCTCCAATAACCAAGAAGGCCTAGTGCCTCGCCACGACCTGGAAGCCAAAATATCGAAATAAATGTTTAATTAACTTTCTGATAAAAAGCATTAAGGTTGAATTTAAATAATGCTTTAAAAAGTTATTCAAACATTTTTAATAAAAAAAAAACTTAGAAATTTTTTTTCAAAATTTTTCTTACTTAAGAATTTTTTTAACAACTTAGAAAAATTCTCAAAATCACTTTTCCCAAGTTAAAAATCTTTTTCGTGAAACTAAAAATTTCTGCTTCAGTTACTTAGAAAATTCTCATTTTTTTTCAAAGACTTAAATTTTTTTTTATTATTATTTTCTAAGTCTTTAAACCCTTAGATTTTTTAAAAACCCCATTTTTTGTGTGATCAAAGGGGGAGAAGGATTAGTATAAGTCTGGGGGGAGGTAGATTCAAAATAATTTAATTTAACTTATTCTATTTTTTGTACTCAATTGCAAATTTAGTTAAAGTTATGTTATGTTTTGACCCTAGCTTAACTTGGGTTGATCACACCAAAAAGGGGGAGATTGTTGGATCCCCAAGGTTGTTTTGGTGTGATCAACAAGTTAAGTTAGGTCCTGTTGGTTTCTAACCTTGTGTCTAAGTGTGCAGGAGCTGAGGAACACACGTAGTCGAGCGAAAGACGTAGCTAGCGAGAAGGACGGCACGCGGTGCGTTCGAGGGACGAGGCGCTGCGGAAGAGTACACCGGCGGACGAGAAGGAAGCGCGCGGTGGTTCCGAGGGGCAGCGGGCGGAAGATTGCTCGGGAGCAAGAGACGCAGCTAGCGAGAAGGTCGGCACAGGGGCGAAGAGCTCGGATGAGTATGTTGGCGGACGAGAAGGAAACACGCGGCGTCGGCGAGCGGAGGAAGCACGCTCGAGAAGACCGGAAGTTGGGTTGGGTGAGCCCTTTTCCGGAAGCGAGATCACCCAAGCAGCGGATCGGGCGGAAGAACTGGAGGCGGACTGAACAGAAGCGGTCCGGATAAAAAGTCAATGTTGACTTTGAGTCAGGCGCCGGATCCTCGGCGCCGGAACTCTTCCGGAATAATTTTGACCAGATTGAGAATTATCTCGATCTGAACGTTGGGGATAAATTTTATCCCCCTAGCAGAACAGCGCCCCGACCAAGGCTATAAATATAGCCTTGGTCGAGCTTTAATCAACTCGAGAATTTACATTCCAAACACTTGCGCTTTTGTTCTAGTTTAACCCCTTTTGTGCTTTCCTGTAGACTTCTCCGCCTGAAGGAGATTGATAGTTCGATCAACTTTCTTGGATTAACAACCACCCCGGTTGTAACCAAGTCAAATCCGGTGCCTCTTCTTTTTCTTGTTTTTTATTGTTTAAGTTAATTTTTATGCAAGTGTTAGTTTAAGAGTTCGAGAAGGGTATTTGCGTTTTGATTTTCAGGGCTATTCAACCTCCCCTTCTAGCCGGCCCATCGGTCCAACAAATTGGTGATCCTTAGTACATTGATTAACATCACAATGAAACTGAACTCCTAGAACGTTTCCTTCAACCAAAATCCTCGACTCTCTCTCTCTCAATCTCTTTTATCTTTCTTGCGCTTTCTCTCAATCTTTCTTCTCTTTCCTTCAGTCATAAATTCTCAATCATTGATCATATAGCTAATTCGTTGTGATTAATCTCTAGTGCTTATATCTAATCCTTATGGATTCAATATCGTTTATTACTTAACGATAATCGTGCACTTACGGATTATACACATCAAGTTTTTGGCACTATTATCGAGGACTATGTAAAATACTGGAAAATAGGCGAATATTAATAAGGGAATTTTCCGGAATTTTTGGAGATTTTTCGAGAATTTTTCGGAGCTCGTACGGACGAGTGGACGGGGATAAAAGCGGGGTCCGGAAAAGCCTGTTTAGGTTACCCTGTTTTAATGAGGAAAAGATTTATTTTCTTTTCCTTTTTCCTTTTCTTTTTCTTATTATTTTTCTTTATTTTCCGCCGTTTTCCTCCATTTCTTCTCCACGAAACCGCCGCGCCTCTCCTTGCCCTAATCTCCTCTGCGCCGACCCTAGCCGCCTCCTTCCTTCTTCCCCGAGTGCACCAAAGCCGTGCCGACGTTTCTTCTCCTCTCCTCTGCCGCCACCACAGCGACGCCGTGCTCTAATTGGGCTGTGCCGCCGCCGAGCCGAGCATCTCCACCGACGCACGAGCAGTGCCGGCGACCCTTCCTCTGCCCTAGACAAACTCCAGTGCCGGCGCTGTCATCTGTGCCCTAGCGTCTCCGCCGACGCCAAGCAGTGCCGGTTTTTCTCCTCTCTGCTTTCATCTCGAATATTCCCGGCCAATTCTTCTCGGATGCTCCTTTGCCCTAATCTTTGCTTTGTTTTCTCTGTGCTTTAGTTATCTCTCCGGGTTGTGGACAGAGGCAAAGCAATCCGAGACTAGCCTCTTCGTGATCCCAATCTGCTGCCCGACACCATTGTCTTTCACTCTCCATTCCTCCGGCAGCCGGTTTCACTACCACCAGCAGTAGATTTTGTATTGTACTACCATCACTGAAGAAGAGGAAGTGGAAACAGGGAGGAAGCAATTGTAAAACCTCTGTGGCCGGATTGTACCCTTGACCACCTACTTGAGTTTGGGTAAGTTTTGGAGTGGGTTCATTATTGGATTTGGTTGGTTTAATGATGAGGTTAAATGTGGATTTTGTGTTAGAAAATCTCTTCTGGCTTGAGTAATTGGAATTAGTTGATTAGGGTTCTTGATTTAATAGGAATTTGATTTAGCTAGTGAATACATATAGTAATTAGCTAAATTCGGATATGTTGATGATTTATGATTTAGGGTTTTGCCTAGATAGTTTTAAGGATTTTATTTAGCAATTTAATGGAATTTTAGCTAAATAAAATATATCTCTGTTGGTATCACAGGACCTTGACGCGAGACGAGTATCTCGACGTCCGGATTTGAACGGATTGGACCACTTTATTGGAGGCGGGTACTTTGACTTATGTCTTTTGATATGCATAATAAAGTGTTTAACATATAGCAATGATTGTGTTATCCTTTTGATTCGGTTGGTCACTACATGATCTGTTACATGTTGTTTGTTTATTTATTATGCACTGCATGTTATTATTGACCTGACCATACATGCTTTCGGTAGTGACCCAACCATGTGATACATCATGTTCAGGACCTAGGATTATATGATACCCTATCTGTTTGTGTACCTTCCATCCGATACATTGACTTGTGGTACACCTTTTATTTATGTATGGATCTTACTATGTTATTCATGAGATTGCCATGCTTAGTGTAATGCCCGAAAATTCTCGAAACTGCATTATAAATATTCTATGATTTTTCTGGAATTTTTAGATATTTTTCCAGAATTTTCCGAGTAGCGGAAGCAACAAAAATAATTAGAACCGCAAAATAGCTTAGGCGGGAATCGAACCCGAGACCTATGGTTTAGGGATAATGTTAGTAACCGGTTGAACCCAGCAGGGCCGTGCTGAAAGGAAAGGGAATCAAGTATATTTATAATTAGGTTGGCCGAATTAATCACTTAATATAAATAGGAAGATTAATAGGGTGAAGAGTGATTTTGGTTTTATTTTCCACCGTGACTTCTCCTCACCCTAGCTCTCACGCCGCCTCTTCTCCTCCTCTTCCTCACGCACGGCGCACCAAGCCAAGGTCCATCGGATCATCTTCCGGTGACGACTCCAACACGAAAGAGGTTCTTCTCCGCGAGAGGAACGTGAAGACGTGAGCGGATCGTCGAGAAGTCGTCTCCACCGGAATTTCTAGCGATTAGATTTGTAAGAAATCTAGCACACGAGGTAAGAAACCCCTCACCTACAGTATAAGTAGCTCTCGTTTGATTGCATGCTTATAATTTAATTATATGTAGATTTTTATCGATATCTAGAGTGTATTTAATTCTCTTCGCAGATTTAGGGGTTAGTTGAGTATCTCTGGATGGGCCGGACGCGTTTTTCCTCTTCAGATAGAGGTTCTAGACGTCGTCGGGTGCCTAGAGGTGGTCCCCCTATTAGAGAGGAGAGTTAGAGCACATTAGGTGTTCGATAAAACGTTTAGCGCAACATTAGACAGTTTTAACAGTATAGTTAAATGCATAGAAGCATTTAAACCAGCATATCAGTTTTATTTCAGCTTTATGGGACTAGATGTCCAATGGGTGGGCTCCCACAGTCGCCTCTAGGTTCAGACAACCTAGTTCTAGGTTCAGATAACCTAGATTCAATTAATTAGCATTTCAGTATTTTACTTTCAGCAGCGGCACTGTACTGGATTAGATATCCATTGGGTTGGACTCCCATAGTCGTCCCTAGGTTCAGCTAACCTAGTAAACCCTACTAGATTCGGAACTTGCAATCCCGGGTCTAGTTAGGGACGCGCGCACAGTAAATACAATTGCTAGGGCCCTACAGCAGCATGTTTAGTATTTTTATCTATTATGTATAATAGTTTTCCAAATCAGTTTTAAAACCATAATGGAATTCAGTATTAGCTCAGCTTCACCTTAGCTCACTTTTGTGTCAACTCAGCTTATTCCAGTTGTTAAATATGATAGCTTCATATATAGTTCTTGACATGTTATGATCAGTGTCATTTTATGTTCAGCTTATGTTATGCCATGCTTTGTATGATACCATGCCATGCCATGCTTGCATATTCAGTATGTTTTTCAAACAGCATGATTTAAAAGCATATTTGCATCGTTGCATGATTCTTGTGAGGTAGATGGTTTCTTACTAAGCGAAAGCTTATAGATACTATTTTTCCTTATACTGCAGATAAAGGTAAGGGAAAGATGGACTAGCAGTGGAAGCTGGAGTTCAATGCAAGGATGGTGTGTGTGGCAGGAACTGGAATAAAAGATCCTTAGGGGATTAGCAAGCTTAAACAATGAAACTTTTAACATTTCTATTTTTACGCACTTTTAATTGTTAAATACTATGAACTAGTAGACCATGGTTTATATTCAGTAGAATGCTACTTTTATGCCATTAGAATATATTTTACGGATTTTAGAATTGTTGTGTGATGTTTTGGCACGCCAAAGTGCTGAAATCAGAGTTCTCGGGCGAAATCAGAACTCTGATCGGTCTCCACCAACCAGGGTGCTCGAAGCTTTGGATCGGTCGACCGATCGAGACGGATATGATGCGCTCTGTCCTCCGGATCGTCGGCCGATCGGTATGATCTGATAGCGTCCCGGAGAATTCGAGTTCTGGATCGGTCGGCCGATCGGACATACATGGATCGATGCGCCGATCGACCACACTGGATCGGTCTGCGGCCGTCCGATTGAAACGAATGCTCCCGGCCGATCGATCTGTGGATCTATCGGCAGGTTTGTAGGTAGTTGGGAAGGTTAGTTTCTAGTCCCTATCTCAGTTGGGAAGTTCAGTTTCCCTCCCCTAGCATGTGTACAACTCCTAGGTACACCTAGAACATTCAGATTAGTTTTTAAAGATAATAGTTAGCAAAATTTTAATTAGCCCAGCTTTCCGCACAGTATAGTTTAGCATTATTGTAGCGACCGGCCTTACAGCCAGTACCCAGAAGGTGGGTCGTTACACTTAGTATCATGCATCATGTTTGCATGCTGTGCGATTGTCGGCTCCACTATGGTTGAGCCCATCGCCAGTTACATGTACTGCACACACCACCACCACCCATGGATTAGTGGTATATCGTGCGGTGTGTGGCGGTTCTGTTGTTTGGCTCCGTTAGTCGAGGACTCAACGTGGTAGCCGTGAGCGCCCGCTCTGTTTGGCTCCGTTGGCATTTAGTGTAGCGGCGTGGTAGCCGGGGTGGACTCTGTTGGCTCCGTTGGTCAGCTCGTGTGGTAGCCGGCAGAGATATCCTCCCCGTCATTGTGTACGGAGATGAGAGCATTAAGCTCCCCATTTATGATTTGGGGACAGAGGGCGAGTACTCGACATTCCGTCCACTCGATCCACCGGGAGCGGTGATGTTCGAGTGCTGGTCACCATATGCATTTATTGCATTTTATTGTTTGTGATTGCTGCACTTATATGCTGCATTTGTATGGATGCATTTGATTGACATGCATACAGGATTATGATTTCTTCGGTCTGAGGACCTGTTACCTTTGTACCTTGATCTCGGTTAGTACAGTTATATCCGGATTTCGTTCTAGTTGCATTTATTCCTTCTCGTATTCAGGAGACTGTACGCATGATTAGTGTTGTCTGTTATTTGTTTTATTATGCATATCAGTTGTACCTGCTGAGTGTTGGACTCACCCCGCCTTCATTGTTGATATTTTCAGGTTGAGGCTGTCCGGAGCAGTTCCAGTCGCTGGCCCCCCATCTGCACGTAGAGCCAGTTCTCTACTAGTTCGTTATTTGTTTTATTTTGGCCTTTTTCTATATCAGACTTTGTTTTAGTATTGTCTTTGGATTTTTCCTATGGATATTGTATGGAGTGATACCTTTTGATGGATTTTTTTTTTTGATATGATATTGGATTTCATTCTACTACGTGCCTGCCTGGACGGCAGAAGAGGTAAGTTCGTTGGATTTGAGCTTTACGAGTGTAGTGGAGTAGGGTGGATTTCGAGTCAGAGTCCTATTGTTATTGATTACTATTATTAACTGCGTGGTTGTGACAGCGTGAATATCTTTATAAACTGCGTGGTGTTTATTTTTTTATTTTTTTGTTATCATTCCAGCCGCTTGTGGCTGATGTATATGTGATATGTAGGAAGTTTCATGTTGTCCGCCGTACAGGGGAGATGCTGCCGAAATTTCTTCGGACAGAGACTCCTCTGGGGCGTGACAATTTAGTGGTATCAGAGCAGGTATACGATACTTGCTATGTGTTTTGGATTTTCGAGATTTATCTGATACCAATTTATTTGGTATTAGAGAGAAGTTTTACGATCGTTGTTTTCGTATTATGGATAGATGGTATAACCTGATACCAATTGATATGGTATCAGAGCGCCAAAGTTTGGCGATACTTGTTGATTTCCGTGTGTTGGATTTTTTGAGATTTATTTGATACCAATTTATTGGTATCAGAGCAGGGTGTGATATCTACTTTTAGTAGTCTGGATATGTTGTGCTAGTCCTAGTTTGCGAGTCAAACTGGGTAGTTATTTTGGTTGCACGGGTTTTCCATTACGTATATGTTTTGGACTTTCGTTTCGGATTTTATTATGGATTTTCGATGATTTTCCCGTATGGAATTCCGAGGTCAATTTGGGGGTTGGACAGCGATGGAACATCTCCAGACGGCATATAGGTATGATGTTTAATTTTATAATTTATGACAGGTATTAGCGTTTCTTTTATTTAGTACCTGTTTGGTTGTTGTAGCACATATTACATGTGATGGGTTAGCCATTGAGCATGGTTGACCTTAATAGAGATCAAGGATTATAGTCTCTGGTGATTTTTCTTATCATACCATCAGTAGTTTTAGCTTCTGTTACTACTCGTAGGAGATGGAGGCACATACCAGCCTCTGCTATTGTTAGCTGGGTAGTGGATGATACCTACAGACTCCTGTTGACTTAGCCAGTAGAGTTTTTATACTCATACCTTTTGGATATTAGGGTACCCGATACGATGAAAATTGGTCATTGGAGAGTTATCATGTTGATCATTGTTGAGAATGATTTGAGGGATATTGGGAGATCAGATATTGTGATATGTTGATTTCTAATGATTTATGAGGATAATGTTATGTGGTTGTCTGATGATCAATTACTAGATATTTGTTTTGATGATCTATTAGTAGATAACTATTTTTGATGATTTATATTTGGGATGTCGTTGGTGGTGACATAATGAGTGTCATGTATGATATTTACAGGTTTGATGATTATAGTTGGTGCTCAGATTATAAATTGGGTGCTAGAGAGTTTACGGTTGAGTGTGCCCATGAAATTTTAATGAATCTGGTTAGTTGTGGTTAGTTAACAGGATGATAAAACTTGATATATTCTTCCTCTGATATTGGACTATGTGGATAAATAATGATCGATGTTTTGAATGTTAATATGCTCTTATGTGGAGTAGAGACTTATTCACCTAATATTGTTTGGGCTGATATTTTTTTGAGGATAAAAAATGAGGGTGTTTTGATGTTCTTGAATTATGACTTTTGTCTTTTAGGTTGTACACATTTATACATATGATATTATGTGGGTTGACATTTTCTAGTTTGAGTTGATGTAATTAGTGTTGAATTGACCCATGAACTGATTTAGTTATTTGACAATGTTGTATACCATTTTATCTTAGTTAATTTTCGTCAGTAAATATTGATTTACTCTTGCTAAATCGGTCAGTAGAAAACTGAATTATGTTTGTCGAGTTGGGTAGTTGTGGTTTGATATACCTTAGTTGCTTGTGGAGGATTAAGGTATTCTTGATTAGTTAGTAGATGAATGATTTAGTTTTGTTGGTTGATCAGTAGAGGATTGCCATACTCTATTTTTAGAGGTTCGAACCTTTAGGATATTTGTGCATAGTTATGTATCTAAGGCACATTTGAGTACATGTTTTCTACTGACGTGGAAAGGACTGATTTAGCCATATATCACTGACGGCTTGGATAGGTTATAGAGGATCGATGTATCATATTCCATGAAGAGTTTGACTGTGGACTGTATATACCTGGTGGGATAACCTAGAGGGTGCATTGGGATATGTGACCCTGCTGATGTAAGGAAGTGTAGAGCTAATTGTTTAACACTTATGGGATATAATCGTTACTAGTGTATACTGGGAGAGTACATTTGGGTTTATGATGATAAAATTTTCCCCATTAGATATGGTCTTGGTAGTGTATGACATTGACTTGCAATGTTATACCATGGTGTGTATATCTTTCTTGTCCGATATTAGTTCCTTTGAACCTAGAGCAGGGTTGTTACTGGATGATTAGGTTGCTTTATTTTGGGTTGCCTTTGATTGATGTATTCATGCTTGATACATATGCATGAATTTTGTTTAGATATACCGGTAACCCATGAGTGTTGGTAGCATAAGGTTGGTCTCTTTGATTGAGCTGGTATGCTGATTTTGCATGTATATCATGATTGTTTTGGGTTGTAGGAGTCCTGTGGTAGACTGTCCATTTGCGAGTAGTATATGTATCCATGTTCTGATATGGTTTGAAGGTTCCTTGTGTATCATAGATGTGTAGTTGGGTGTATGTATCTGAAGGTATTATTGAAGATATCTTGTTGATTAAATCCGAGATGTAGTATAAGTACATCGGTGGTGTTTTGATGGAGGCATTTTGTCGATTTAATCTGAGTTGTGATATGTACATATGTGTTTGGTGTGGTATCTGAGGTATCTTTTTGATTATGTTTGATATGTGAGTGCACCTGGGTTTAGTATGCTTTATTGGAAGTATATGTTGGTTATACTCTTGGCATAGGTGTATATATGCCATGTGAGATTGTTTGAGGTGTATTGTCGATTATACCTATGTTGATATATGCACACGGGTTCGGTATGCATTGTTGGAGGTAGCACGATGATTTATGCCTATGTTGTGAGTATGTTTGGGGTGTACTAATTAGAGAATTATGTCGATCATACATATGTTGTGTGTGCATGTGTGCCAGGTGTATGGTGGGTAGCATCATGATGATTCTACCTATGTTGAATGTAGAATGCTGAGTGTCTACATTATGTTATTGGTTGTATAACCCTGTCAACTAATTCTCCTATTAGTGGGTGACCAACCCACTAGGATGATGATAGAGTTGACTATGGATTTGATTTGTTTACTAGGTTGTTTATACTTTTGGCTGCCCACGGTGATATGTGGTCGAGTGATCTCGTGCAGCCTTTAGTTGGATAGTTAGGTGCCTTGGAAACTTATGGATCGTTTGTGGTGGAGCGGAGCTCCCACATATACATATTTCGGATTGTTTGTAGCGGAGCATTGCTCCCATATCTATTGCAGATACATGTTATGGATTATTTGTAGTGGAGTGTTACTCCTACATATTGAGGATTTCTTGTGGTAGAGCGTTGCTCCCACATATATGGTATTTTCTGTGATGGAGCGTTGCTCTCACACTAGAGGATCTATGCTTAGGTGATTTTTATCGATGGTGATCATATTTCAGACTTATTATCAGAGATCTTATGGTTAGAAATGTCTGTGATATGGGCATTATGTGTCATGATTTTACCATTAGGGTTTAGGAAGCCTTAGATGTTTTCAGAGACTGGATGATGTTGGTATTCCCAGGATGTTTGGATCGGTTTCCATTGTCTTTGTTGACGATGTTGTGATTTATTTTGGATCCACGGTGAGTCACGCACATCATCTTTGCATAGTTCTAGAGATGTTTCGATGGAAACGTCTAGATGTGAAGATCAGTAGTGCGTATTTTGATTATCTTCTGTGAGATGGTTGAGACACACGATCACCAGTAGGAGTATACCGTGATTCCACAGGAGATGGAGGTTGTTACCGTTGGGAGTAGACGGAGTCTATAGAAGAAGCTCGCAACTTCCTATGTTTGACTCGATATCTCCGGAGAT